>NC_083333.1:53077532-53412419 GCF_963455315.2 Globicephala melas
TCCCGGCCCCACATCAACAGTTAAAAACATACTGGGGAGATTGCACTTTGCATTTTTTTCCCCATTTCACATCACCATAATCACCTAATAAATATTTAAATGCACGCATTTGCTGTAACTATAAAAGAACCGTGTAAACTTGTTGTCATCTAGACACATTAGTTGTGGTGGAGTCAATGAATTTCAACAGTCACTTAATACTGCAGCCACGAGCGAGCTACCTTAAAACTGCCAGCCACGGCCTGCCAGGAAGCTACTGTAACAGCTCTGCTCACTGACTCCGAGCAAGACACGAGCTTCATTATGAATGCGAGCATTGCCGCTCTAATTAGGCCTGCGAGAAGTTTAACAACCATCCTACAGTCTTGCTGCTGACAAATATAAAAATAAAGCCTTGTTCGAATTAGCAATGTGAAGTGAGAAGGTCTAGAAGCACCAAGTGTCTGACCGGCCCTGGAATGGCTCTGACCTATAGTGAGGTTATTTTGGTTCATAAACTGCTAGTATGTTACCTGCAGGAGGTCGCCCCTGTAAAATGAATTATAGTCAGCTATATGTGATAATTAACCATGCATTAGCAAATATCTTGAACAGGGAGGCTCTGTTTTCTCCGTATTTTGACTAATAAAAGCATGAATTTGTTCAACAAATGATCATTTAGGTTGTGGAATTCTAACCATATTGGAAGGACAGAGTGAGCAATGCAACATTGTGCTGGTCTCAGAGTTTCCTTACCCAAACAGGCTGCTTAATAGGCTGGCTCTATACTATGATGCTATTCAGACTAAAAACCACAGTGCTGAGAAGACAAATACAATATACATTTAAAATAATATGAACCTTGTGCTCTTATTTACTTTAAAATCACCCTGTATGTGACAATTAAAAAAAAAAACAACACGGGTAAAGTTCCATTTCAGAAAACAACCTTATATTTCATTAAAAATAATTTTGAAACAGCTCCCATAACTTTACAACAATTAAAAAATACTGTAATTGTACATTTTTTACAGTGGGTTTCTAAGAATTTTCTTTAGAAGGCTTCAAACATGCTCTGAAAATAAAAATTAAATTGCAATGTGGGAAAAAAATACTTTTTTCTGAATTAATTCACCATCCAAAAGAATACACAGGAATACAGCTGGTGGGTATCAATGACTTGGAAAGAAGTGTTTTGGGTGCTGGATTAGGGGGGAGAGGTGGGGCCGGCCTCTGAGAGGTTAATGAGAAGGGGTGTCATCTTTGATTGTCTGGCATTCAGTGAGAGCTGTCCAGGTGTTTTCACCGTTGCAGCAAGCTGTGATCAGAGGTTGCCGGCAATGGGACATGGCGATAATGCCTTAAAATTTACAGACTTTCCCCTTCCCCCCTCAGGACCCCGATTGCTTTTCTTATAAGAAGGAATATTCCTTCCTTCTTTTTTTTCTTCTAACCTCAAAGTTAAAATGCATATTTATACATAGTATATATAAACACATGTACACACACTTACACAGATCTAAAAATAATCCAGACAGACCACTAAGGCAGCTTCAGATTTTAACCCAAATATGTGACCAATAGTTCTGCTTTAAATAGTCTACCCAAATCCATCAATAGTTTGAGGTTATCCCTTCTAAGCAGTTTCAAGAGTTTATGTGTTTATAGCCAAACTGTTTCCATACGATATTCATAGATGTTATGCTAAAAGGGTTTTGTGGTCAGATATATATGAGAATCTCTGGATTAAGTAAAGTGACATAAGTTTCTTTACTACAGGACTTCTCAGAGCCTTTACTACCACCTTGGGAAATATTGGCCCAGTGTAAACATTAGATACACATAGCCAGCTCTCATTGAAAAGAGTATCCAGCTTTATAAAAAATTTCCCAGTGATGCAGAGAGGTGAAAAGAGATGTTGATTCTGAAGATCTCCTTGAAGAACCCAGTGGGCTGAGGCACAGTCACCAGTAAATCTTCCAGGACAGAACTTGCTACATTCAACGGGAGAACAGCTAATTCTAAATGGGGCTGAGGGCTTTCTTAGTTTGGCTGAGGGGCTATCCTCTTGATAATCAAAACATCCTTCAGTTGCAAGCCATTCACCCAGTCCAGGTTCTCAGGGAAAATCACAAGTCAAACACATTTTGTCATCAGAGTAAAGAATCCCTTTTTTTCTTTCCACATGATGTCAAAGCATTTCTACTCTTAACCATCAAGCACCTACCAGGAAAGAACAGGTGGGTGGTGGCCGTCAGCTTCTGTGAGAGAGGTGAAAACACACCCCCACTCTACACAATATTTCTAGCTCAGACCGTCCTCATATCCTGACTTGAAGTGTGAGCATCACCTTTTTGGATGAGAGCCCTTTCTTTTAACCTCCCAACATACTGGGTGGTTAGAACACAGATTGTAAACTCCTACAAAGGCAGAAACCAGCAAATTGAGTGAAGATCCTGGGAAGGGGAATGAAAGAACGGTGGCGTTAAAATAAACTCCAGACTTTGTTCTGTGAAGGTTTGGTGGTTGGTGTAGGAGCCTGAAAAAGGAAAACAAATATGGATCCTCCAGGCACTGACAAACATCTCTGGAGGCGGGTGGCATAAGAATTATCTCCATTACCTCGTTCCTCAGTTCTTCCCCTCTCCATCTCTCCACAACCATGTTTGCTGAAAATTTTAAGAATTTAAGTTTGTGTACTTGAGTTAGATTGTAATTGTACCTATAACTGATTGAATGTTCTCAGGGCTGGCCAGGCTTTTGTAAAGAGTTTGTGGGAGGCTGAGACTACGTGAGAAAATAATGCATTATGAAAAGCTGGTCCTGAGTTGCGTTGCCTTGTCTAATGGAAAAAGCTCAGGCTTAGTATCAAACAGAGAGACCTGGGTGCAAATCCTGTTTCTGCCACATACCAGGGCAATATATTTAGCCTCCCTGACCTCCCTCCCTCATCTATAAAATTGTGATAGCAAGATAGATAATGCACACAAAGTGTCCAGCACACAGTAGGAGTTGAGTAAGTAATGGCTATCCTCCACCCCTTGTCTCTTGCTGCCCAATATAGACACTCATTCTACAATCATACCGTTGTGCTATGAGCCAGTCTGGACCTAGATGAGGTGCCCCTATTAAGAGGTAGAAATATCTCAGCAAATATGCTTAAAGAACAGTTGCTCTTTCTGAGCATTTATAATGCATGTGCCAAGGCTTTGTGCAAAGCAATTTGGGGGGGGTGCATTTTTCCTGTTTAATCTTAACATCCTCCCTATGATTTGGAGATTCCATTTCTAGTCAACAAAAGTCAAAGATGCAAAAAAAAAAAAAAAAAAAAAACAACCACCACCACCACCACCAAATCCCTGGTGATGAGAGTGGTTTCTTTCACCCCATTCTGCTGCCATCAGGACTGATCTTAAAGCCCTGCATGGTCTCTGCACTATTTCTTCATGGGAATGGTATCATTGAGGGAGCGAGGGAGCGAGTGTTAAGAGTGCCCCCTTTTGGTCTGTGAGAGCCTTAGAGCCCATCTGGGAGAATTAGGTGTGAAGTCTCCTTAGGCTCTTTGCAAGCCCATTCAAGGTTATTTGTGTCTTGTACTGTTGTGTCCCCTGGTCGGTCTGTATGTGGCTTTTACATTCCTTAATAAAGTAATAGACATGAAAGAATCCTGTGGCTGACGCCAGCAGCCACAGAGAACACCAAGTCTAAAGTCAGCTAAAGGTAAACATATGGAGCCATCCAAGGAATGTAGCAATAAAAATTGGAACATATCATGGAGCCTCCCCTCCCCCTTCTATTTTTCTGGGCTAATTGTGTCAAGCGGGGGAGAAAAGCAGCTCGTTGCAGACAGCAAGCCTTCATTGTGATCTGCGGTCCTCTGGCAGGGGGAGCCAGTCAAAGAATCTTTCAAGAAATAGTTAGCTTTTTTTTTTTTTTTTTCCCTGACTGAGTGTTCAACTACCAAAAATCTCTCAAATGAAATCCAAAGACAATTATTTATTTTCCAGACTTAATTTAATAGCAAAAACACCCCTGGAGAACTGAATGTGGTATTTGACTTTTATTTGGGCCACTCTGGGCATCACCAGCAGCTTTATTCTCCAAAGTGTGACTTTGCAGTGAGCTCCACGGCCCACAGAGCTGTCCAGGGCTGCTGGCTGGGAGCCCCGTTCCCCTCACAACAGCGGCCTGGGGGCGGGCCAGAGACAGCACATAAATAACGCTTCTCAGTGCAGGTTTGACTCGGTATTTCTTCTCCATGGCTCGTGCTCTTCATTCTCATGGAGGGAAAACATGACCCCAGTCTGTCCCCAGACCACCTTCCCAGCCTTGTCTGACACCACAGTGGCCCCACCATGGGCCCGCTCTGCCCCTGTCATGTGGGATTAATTGATGCTTTCCCCTCTCAGCTCACTTTTCCTCCTGCCCTGCATTACCTCTGTCTGAAGTATCCCCATCTCCTCCCATAGCATTAGGTTTTAAAATATGTGCAACGAAGTCCAAGAGATGGATTCAAATCCCGACTTTGTTACTTTTTGTCTATATGTTCTAGAGAAAGTGAGCTGGCTTCTTGGTGCCTTTCCGTGTGATTCTTTATCTGTAAAATGGAAACTATTTAGGACCAACTTTCTTTACAGGGCTATGTCACCATGCAATGAGCACATGATTTAGCCAGCATGTGGCACATGATAAGCACTTCGTAACTTTTAGTTTTCATTATAGTAATTAATCCCACAAGGAAATCCTACTCAGCCTTCAAGAGACACATCGGCCTCATTTCCTCTGTGGGATCTCCAGGGAGTCTCCCCCTCCCTTTCCAGCCTCCTTTTTATTCAGTTGTTCATTGAAGACTCTTAGAGTCTTCATTCCTTTATTATGCTATTTATTAATCTGACTTGAAATCATTTCATGCAGTTAATAGCCACTTATTAGGCACATTCAATGTGCAAAGCACTTTGCTGGAGACACAAGGATGTACCACGCATAAGAGCTCCTTCCAAGGAGCCAAAGATACAAGGGAAGCCATGGCTAAGCTTGACAGTAGTACAAGGTTGAAAGTGTTAAATGCTATGAGACAGATGCAAAAAATGATGTCATTGGGTAGAGAGGGGTCTAGAGGAAGGAGAGGTTAATGCAAGTTGAGGTGAACAGGAAATTCTTTATGGAAAAGATGGTGCTTGCAGCGGATCCTTCAGGCTTTCAGTATTTAAAGATGGGAAGGGGATGGGGAAGGGCTAAGGTAGGCAAGTGACTGGCTATCTGCATCTGTCACTCCAACTAGGATATCAGACCCCGGAAGCCAGAGAGCATTTCAGAAATGGAGTCATCACTAGGCATGTTAAGGGGTCGTGGCCTGGCTATGAAAGGGAATTGAGTGTAGCATGGAGTAAGGGCCTGAGAGACTGACAAACTGGGGAGAAAAGGGATGGCCCCTTGAGGCTGGGCCTGGTCAGGGCAAACCATTAATCTCAAGGGAGGGCTTGGTACTCCAGAACATTCCAGGTGACATTCTAATCCATGTAGTCCAACCCAAGAGGGAGGATGAGTGCATATTCTTGAGTGGCTAGTGCAGCAGAAGTGAAGTTTTCCTGAGCCTCTGGAACAATAAAAGGTGGGTTTTGCCCTGGGACAGGAACTAGCAGAGGTCCTGAACAAGAGGGTTAGGGTGGGTTTAAAACTCCAGCCCCAGATTGCACCAGCCCTAGGGACTTTGGAAGGTAGTGGCTGAGTAAACCAGTTCCTTGGAGACAGGGATGCTTGGGCCTCTACTGGGCCCCAGTGCCAGGAGCGGTGCTTGTAGGGCACCATATTGAGTCTCTGAGCAGCGGCAACTTGAATGTGCATGTGGACTAGAGTGGTGCCTAACAGAGAGGTTTGAATTTTGGAGGCATCGGACCTGGATTGAGCTCACTAGCCCTGTGACTGAGCAGACCATCCAACACTCCCAGCCTCAGTGCTTTCATTTGTCAGATGTGTCAATTCATACACATTATATTAGGATCAAAAGAGACAGTTATGGGGGCTTCCCTGGTGGCGCAGTGCTTGAGAGTCCACCTGCCGATGCAGGGGACATGGGTGCGTGACCCGGTCCGGGAAGATCCCACATGCCGCGGAGCAGCTGGGCCTGTGAGCCATGGCCGCTGGGCCTGCGCGTCCGGAGCCTGTGCTCCGCAACGGGAGAGGCCACAACAGTGAGAAGCCCATGTACCGCCAAAAAAAAAAAAGAGACAGTAATGGAAAGGGTCTAGAGTGTGGTTCATCAGACCAGCAGTATTGGCATCACCTAGGGACCTGTTAGAAATGGTCTCAGGTCCCACTCCAGACCTACAGCCTCAGAAACTGAATTTTTACTGGTCTCCCAGGTGACCCCTATGTGCCTTAGAGTTTGTTAAACACTGGACTAGGATAGTGTTTGGCTAAAGTAGGTGCTCAGAGTAGCATGGCTCTGTGGACCCCTGGCCTACTGGTCACCAGGTGTGACTAATTCAGCCAAGACTCAGGGCAGAAGAGATGATCTCGGAGGGGTTCTTACTGGTTCCAGGTTTGAGTGGGCGGGACCCTGCTGGGGACTGTTTCTCATATTTCTTGTAGAACTTGCCCAGTGCCCTGTGCAACACACACACACTCACATGTGATGCACACTGGGCTTTCTTGAGTTTGTTAATCCATGAGCAGCTAGGGCTCTCTCTTTATGCCTAATTACTTCTACTTCTCGCCTCATTACTTTGGTTTCCATCCTAGCACACCTTGCCATTTCACACTTTCAAATTTGCTTTCCACTTGGTGTGTTGGTAGCTCTTCATCACGAGTGTCTTGATTCTCACTGGATAAAGGCCCACACTCCCTGCTATAGTGAAAATCCTCTGTGTTCTGTTGGGAAGCCTGGGAGGGGCTCTGCTCTAAACCAGAGAACACAGGTCACTGAGCATCCCCCCTCCCTTTCTGCTCTGGCCCACGCAATGGTTTTGGCACATCACCTCATCACCCTCCCTTTCCCCAATCATCCTCAAACCAAGCCATTAAAATCCACTCTGTGTAAGGTTAGCTCCAATCCTCCAGAGGTTCTCAAAGCAGAAGCTGTGCTGTACTCCCAGGCTTCACTGATACAGCCATCCTAGACCACACGGTGTAGGTAGAAAGACTTAAGCATGAGCTAGAGAATGCAGCTGGTGGATTTAATACTGGCTTAAATACTTTGGACCACATATTTAGCCACTTACTGTGTGACCTTGAGTAAGCTACCTATCCTACCCAAGCCTCAGTTTCTCTGTGTATAAAGTGGGGAAATAATTATACAGGATTCAATGATATCATCCAAGTAAAACGCTAGTATAGTTCCTGGCACATTACGAGTGCTCAATAAAGTTTGCTATTAATATTAGGCTCACCTTATACAAAGAGGTTACTCTCTGCCCTCCTTTTCCCATTTAATAAGCAAACAGACAGCTCAGACTTGGAATGGAGTTCTGGTGAGCTCCACCCAAATGGAAGCCAAGTGGTGCCTCATAATCCCTGAAAAAACAACAGGTAACCTCCAAACTACACACCCAAAGGAGCCAAGACCAATGCTTTAGTGCCCATTAATCCCCGTCTGGCTTTCTATAGGAAATATGACCACTTTTTTTCAGTGACTGTAATTTGTGGATTAATTAGACTATTTGATTTTCTTTCTCTTTCTTTCTGATGGCCAGAGGACCTCATTAGCACCTCCATTAGCATTTGGTCAGGGAAGGAAGAAGCAGTGGCAAGTTCCAATAGCCTGAAGCAGCAGAAAACAGTAGAGCATGAATTAAGTTTTCTCTCTGGATCCTGAGTTTGAGATGTGGGCAGGGATGAACAATTTATCCATTCACACATCACACGTTTATTTAGTCCTTGTTATGTGCACAGTATGCTTCTAGTCATTGTAGGGGACAGAGGAAGCAAACTACTCCTGGGGTCAACTACAAACATACATAGAAAAACAGATCGACAATATGGAAGTAAATGGCAGTAACAAAGCAGATCTCATTCACGTTTGCTTCCTGAGCTTTAGTCTCCTCTTCTATAAGGTGAAAATATTGGACTATAGTAAAATTATAGACTTTCAAGCTTGGAAGGGACCATAGAAGTCTTCTATACCATATTATTTTCTGTCAGAAAATAATGGCATATCAGAAGTTGACAGATATCCAGACAGGACACCCACTATCTCAGGAGATAGCTCTTAACTGCATTAACATTTTATTTTACTGAAAAATTTATCTCCCTATAACTTCCTCCTGCTCATATTATTTCTGAAAGCTGACCAATTCTCAGAAAGCCAATACTCAGAATTCTTCTAGTGGTAGATTCCTTCTATGCCAGTTTTTAGAAAGCCAGTCTGTTAAATGGCCAAGCCTGATCTTCAGCTGGTAGGTCTCAGTAAGACTATGTCAGTTATTAAAGCACTCTCTATCAGTGATTGATAACAACCGCTCAACTTACCTCCTTCAGATTCCCCACTCCTACTCCAGTGTCCTGGCACCTTCCCAATCAACCTTTCCACCCTTCCCACGATTGAGAAAACAAAGGCTTAGTGCCTAGTACAACAAGAAGATCCTCAAGGCTCTGTGCCAACCCTATAACCAATATCCCTTCTGATTGGTCCTTGCTTATGCTGTACTGATTGCTAATATTTTCATATCACTCCTGTGAATGGTCCCTTTACCCTCTGGACCAAATGGGCTAAACCTAAGTATCTTTCTATATGTATTTGAAGACAACTGTCCCATCTACTAACTCTGAATATTCCCATTCTCTCTCTCTCTCTCTCTCTCTCTCTCTCTCTTTTAGATACTCTCCCTTTGAATGTGTTCCATTTGGCCACTATACCTCTTTGGTGTGTTATTCCTGGTGGAGGTTGAATTGCACAGAATGGAACAGAAGTCCCCTTACCCTTGTAATGTATACTTTACCTCTAGCAATGTAGCCACAGATAATGTCACCCTTAAGAGGCTTATTAGATATAAAATTCTAAGAAACTAAATACAGTCAAAACACAAGGCATTACATAAAGAATGTCCAGTATGAGATTAAGCTATTGCGTACTCTTAGCTCATAGGATTGGAGATCATTAACAGCTAGGGTGCTAGTTCTCTGGAGGATGTTTAATCAAGAGTCTTGAGGAGGAGCAGAGAAAAATGATTATAGGTGCAGGAAACTACATGAGCAAGGGAGAGAAAGCAGGAACATCCCCAGAGTGACTTTGGGGAAAAGTGAGTCAAACACACTGGAATAAGATCTTCTTAAAGGAAGTAGGGAGAGATTGAAAAGGTGAAGGGGTGGGGTAAGGTGGGGGTCTAGACACTATTTTGCGAGTAATGTGGAGTCAGAGCTTTTTAGCTGGGTAGGGATATGGTCACAGTGCAGTTCTAAGAAAAATAATCACTAAGTGCTATAACAAAGGAACTAGAGGGGCAGGGATTTAGGTTAAAATGTCAGGATAATGAGAAAGAAAGAAATAAGCTCAAAAAGCATTAAAAACATGGAAAAGGACCCCCACCATACCCTGGCCTGCAGTGGGACATTTCTGTGCTCCTCTGTGGGACTCATCCCTTGGGCCTGCTGTCAGAGGACCTTGGGGTGACCTCCTCGTGTCTGGGACCCCAACATGGATCTCACCCTCAGTCTCTGGTAAAGAAAATGGGAAAACCACCCAGGACGGTGGGGCATGCCCTCAGGGCCTGACTCAGGAGGTGAAACTGAGGCTCATAAATGTTAAGTTAACCACGATCCAGAACACAGAGCTGCCATGTGGCTGACAGGGTCTTGGTGCTCCGACGGATGTCAAGCCTGAGGCTCTGAGGTGGGAGAGCTGAGTTCAAGACATTGGACCACCAGAGACCTCCCGGTCCCACATAATATCAATTGGTGAGAGCTCTCACAGAGATCTCTGTCTCAACACTAAGACTCAGCTCTACCTAACAGCCAGCAAGCTCCAATGCTGGACGCTCCATGTCAAACAACTAGCAAGACAGGAACAAAACCCCACCCATTTGCAGAGAAGCTGCCTAAAATCATACTAAGTTCACAGACACCCCAAAACACACCACCAGATGCAGCCCTGCCCACCAGAAAGATAAGATCCAGCCCCACACAACAGAACACAGGCACCAGTCCCCTCCACCAGGAAGCCTACACAACCCACTGAACCAGCCTCAGCCACTGGGGGCAGACACCAAAAACAATGGGACCTACAAACCTGCAGCCTGTGAAAAGGAGACCCCAAACACTGTAAGTTAAGCAAAATGAGAAGACAGAGAAATATGCAGCAGATGAAGGAGCAAGGTAAAAACCCTCCAGACAAAACAAATGAAGAGGAAATAGTTTACCTGGAAAAGAATTCAGAGCAATGATAGTAAAGATGATCCAAAATCTTGGAAATAGAGTGGAGAAAAATACAACAAATGTTTAACAAGGACCTAGAAGAACTAAGGAGAAAACAAACAATGATGATGAACACAATAAATGAAATTAAAAATTCTCTAGAAGGAATCAATAGCAGAATAACTGAGGCAGAAGAATGGATAAGTGACCTGGAAGATAAAATAGTGGAGGTAACTACCACAGAGCAGAATAAAGAAAAAAGAATGAAAAGAATTGAAGACAGTCTCAGAGACTTTGGGACAACGTTAAACACACAAACATTTGAATTATATGGGTCGCAGAAGAAGAAGAGGAAAAGAAAGGGACTGAGAGAATATATGAAGAAATTATAGTTGAAAACTTCTCTAACATGGGAAAGGAAATAGTCACTCAAGTCCAGGAAGAGCAGAGAGTCCCACACAGGATAAATCCAAGGAGAAACACGCCAAGACACATATTAATGAAACTATCAAAAATTAAATACAAAGAAAAATATTAAAAACAGCAAGGGAAAAGCAACCAATAACATACAAGGGAATCCCCATAGGTTAACAGCAGATCTTTCAGCAGAAACTCTGCAAGGCAGAAGGGAGTGGCAGGACTTATTTAAAGCGATGAAAGGGAAAAACCTACAACCAAATTACTCTACCCAGCAAGGTAGATTTGACAGAGAAATTAAAACTTTTACAGACAAGCAAAAGTTAAGAGAATTCAGCACCACCAAATCAGCATTACAACAAATACTAAAGGAACTTCTCTAGGACAGAAACACAAGAGAAGGGAAAGACCTACAAAAGCAAGTCCAAAACAATTAAGAAAATGGTAATAGGAACATACATATTGATAATTACCTTAAATGTAAATGGATTAAATGCTCCAATCAAAAGACATAGACTGGCTGAATGGATAAAAAAACAAGACCCATATATATGCTGTGGACAAGAGACCCACTTCAGACCTAGGGACACATACAAACTGAAACTGAGGGGATGGAAAAAGGTATTCCATGCAAATGGAAATCAAAAGAAAGCTGGAGTAGCAATTCTCATATCAGACAAAATAGACTTTAAAATAAGGACTATTAGAAGAGACAAAGAAGGACACTACATAATGATCAAGGGATCGATCCAAGAAGAAGATATAACAATTGTAAATATTTATGCACCCAACATAGGAGCACCTCAATACATAAGGCAAATGCTAACAGCCATAAAAGGGGAAATCGACAATAACACAATCATGGTAGGGAACTTTAACACCCCACTTTCACCAATGGACAGCTCAACCAAAATGAAAACAAATAAGGAAACACAAGCTTTAAAGGACACATTAAACAAGATGGACTAAATTGATCTTTATAGGACATTCCATCCAAAAACAACAGAATACACTTTCTTCTCAAGTGCTACTGGAACATTCTCCAGGATAGATCATATCTTGGGTCACAAATGAAACCTTGGTAAATTTAAGAAAATTGAAATCGTATCAAGTATCTTTTCTGACCACAATGCTATGCGACAAGATATCAGTTACAAGAAAAAAACTGTAAAAAATACAAACACATGGAGGCTAAAATATATGCTATTAAATAACCAGGAAATCAATGAAGAAATCAAACAGGAAATGAAAAAATACCTAGAAACAAATGACGATTGAAACACGATGACCCAAAACCTATGGGAAGCAGCAAAAGCAGTTCTAAAAGGGAAGTTTATAGCAATAAGATCCTACCTCAAGAAACAAGAAAAATGTCAAATAAGCAATCTATCCCTACACTTAAAACTAGAGAAAGAAGAATAAGGTCAGTAGAAGGGAAGAAATCATAAAAATCAGAGCAGAAATAAATGATATAGAAACAAAGAAAACAATAGAAAAGCTCAACAAAACTAAAAGCTTGTTCTTTGAGAAGATAAACAATATTGATAAACCATTAGCCAGACTCATCAAGAAAGAAAGGGAGAAGGCTAAAATCAACAGAATTAGAAATGAAAAAGGAGAAGTAACAACTGACGTGGCAGAAATACAAAGAATCTTGAGAGATTACTACAAGCAACTCTATGCCAGTAAAATGGACAACTTGGAAGAAATGGACAAATTCTCAGAAAAGCACAACCTTCTGAGATTGAACCAGGAAAGAAATAGAAAATATAAATGGACCAATCACAAGCACTGAAATTGAGACTGTGATTAAAAATCTTCCAACAAACAAAAGCCCAGGACCAGATAGCTTCACAGATGAATTCTATCAAACATTGAGAGAAGAGCTAACACCCATCTTTCTCAAACTCTTCCAAAATATAGCTGAGGGAGGAACACTCCCACACTCATTCTACAAGGCCACCATTGCCCTGATACCAAAACCAGACATAGATGTCACAAAAAAGGACAACTACAGACCAATATCACTGATGAACATAGATGCAAAAATCCTCAACAGAATACTAGCAAACAAAATCCAACAGCACATTAAAATGATCAGACATCACGATCAAGTGGGGTTTATCCCAGGAATGCAAGGATTCTTCAGCATATGCAAATCAATCAATGTGATACACCATATTAACAAACTGAAGGATAAAAACCATAAGATAATCTCAATAGATGCAGAAAAACCCTTTGACAAAATTCAACACCGATATATGACAAAAAGTCTCTAGAAAGTAGGGATAGAGGGAACTTACCTCAACATAATAAATGTCATACATGACAAACCCACAGCCAACATCATTCTGAATCATGAAAAGCTGAAACCATTTCCTCTAAAATCAGGAACAAGACAAGGGTGCCCACTATTATTCAACATAGCTATGGAAGTTTTAGCTACAGCAATCAGAGAAGAAAAAGAAATAAAAGGAATCCAAATTGGAAAAGAAGAAATAAAGCTGTCACTGCTTGCAGATGACATGATACTACACACAGAGAATCCTAAAGATGTTACCAGAAAACTACTAGAGCTAATCAATGAATTTGGTAAAGTACCAGGATACAAAATTAATGCACAGAAATCTCTTGCAATCCTATACACTAATGATGAAAAATCTGAAAGAGAAATTAAGGAAACACTCCCATTAACCATTTCAACAAAAAGAATAAAATACCTAGGAATAAACCTACCTAAGGAGATAAAAGACCTGTATGCAGAAAACTATAAGACACTGATGAAAGAAATTAAAGATGATACAAACAGATGGAGAGATATACCATGTTCTTGGATTGGAGGAATCAATATTGTGAAAATGACTATAGTGCCCAAAGCAATCTACAGAGTCAATGCAATCCCTATCAAACTACCACTGGCATTTTCCACAGAACTAGAACAAAAAATTTCACAATTTGTGTGGAAACAGAAAAGACCCTGAATAGACAAAGCAATCTTGAGAAAGAAAAACGGAGCTGGAGGAATCAGGCTCCCTGACTTCAGACTATACTACAAAGCTATAGTAACCAAGACAGTATGGTACTAGCACAAAAACAGAAATATAGATCAGTGGAACAGGATAGAAAGCCCAGAGATAAACCCACACACATATGGTCACTTTATCTTTGATAAAGGAGGCAAGAATATACAGTGGACAAAAAAGAGCCTCTTCAATAAGTGGTGCTGGGAAAACTGGACAGCTACATGTAAAAGAATGAAATTAGAACACTTCCTAACACAATACACAAATATAAACTCAAAATGGATTAAAGACCTAAATGTAAGGCCAGACGCTCTAAAACTCTTAGAGGAAAACATAGGAAGAACACTCTGACATAAATCACAGCAAGATCCTTTTTGAAATAAAACAAAATGGAAATAAAACAAAAATAAACAAATGGAACCTAATGAAACTTAAAAGCCTAGAGAAATGGAAATAAAAACAAAAATAAACAAATGGAACCTAATGAAACTTAAAAGCCTTTGCATAGCAAAGGGAAACATTCTCAGAATGAGAGAAAATATTTGCAAATGAAGCAACTGACAAATGATTAATCTCCAAAATATACAAGCAGCTCATGCAGCTCAATATCAAACAAACAACCCAATCCAAAAATGGATAAAATGGGCTTAAGATCTAAATAGACATTTCTCTAAAGAAGATAAACAGATTGCCAACAAACACATGAAAGGATGCTCAACATCACCAATCATTAGAGACCTGCAAATCAAAACTACAGTGAGGTATTACCTCACACTGGTCAGAATGGCCGTCATCAAAAAATCTACAAACAATAAGTGCTGGAGAGAGTGTGGAGAAAAGGGAACCCTCTTGCACTGCTGGTGGGAATGTAAATTGATACAGCCACTATAGAGAACAGTATGCATGTTCCTTAAAAAACTGAAAATGGAACTACCATAAGACCCAGCAATCCCACTGCTGGGCATATACCCAGAGAAAACCATAATTCAAAAAGAGTCATGTTCCACAGTGTTCATTGCAGCACTATTTGCAATAGCCAGGACATGGAAGCAACCTGAGTGTCCATCGACAGATGAATGGATAAAGAAGATGTGGCACATATAAACAATGGAATATTAGTAAGCCATAAAAAGCAACGAAATTGATTTATTTGTAGTGAGGTGGATGGACCTAGAGTCTGTCATACAGAGTGAAATAAGTCAGAAAGAGAAAAACAAATACCATATGCTAACACATATATATGGAATCTAAAAAAAAAAAAGAAATGTTCTGAAGAATCTAGGGGCAGGACAAGAATAAAGACACAGACGTAGAGAATGGACTTGAGGACACAGGGAGGAGGAAGTGTAAGCTGGAATGAAGTGAGAGAGTAGCATTGACATATATACACTACCAAATGTAAAATAGCTAGTGGCAAGCAGCCACACAGCACAGGGAGATCAGCTCAGTGCTTTGTGACCACCTAGAGGGGTGGGATAGGGAGGGTGGGAAGGAGACGCAAGAGGGAAGGGATATGGGGATATATGTATACATATAGCTGACTCACTTTGTTATACAGCAGAAACTAACACAACATTGTAAAGCAATTATACTCCAATAAAGATGTTAAAAAAAAATACTTAGAAAAGGAGTGGATGGATGGCTAAATGGATAATAGTAGATGGAGTAGGTTGGGGTAAAAGGTTGCAGGAATAAAGAAAATACTATACTTTTGAACGTAGGGGACTAGAAGAATAAGTAGCATCTGGAGAGGGACAGAACATTCCAGAAAGGGAGCCTGGTATTGGCAAGTTAATACACAAACCTGAATTCAGTGTGATGGTGCAATCCTCTTTAGAAGTGTTAAGAAAACAATTGGAATTGTGCAACAAGTAGTACATTCTAGGAAGTTCTCTATTAAGGTAGATTACTCATTTTATAAGTTAGCTTTCTGATTTTCTTTTATTTTCATGCCAGTCCAAGTGTTACCTGACAGAGCTGGGGTAACTAGGGGAGACCATTTCCTGGGATAGGAGGGTCCTAAGGGTTGGATTTAGTTGGGAATGGCATATCCCAAGATTGCCAAAGGCCATTCTAATAGAAAGCATTGAAATAGGAATCAAGGTCCACACCAGGAAGAAAATGCCATGACTTAAGTTCAAAAGGGGATGAGAGGATGGGGAAATTTTGTTTGTGGAAGAACAGGATGGAGTGAGATGCAGAAATAGTCTGTCAAACAATGTAAACCCAAGGCTGTGGATGGCAGGTTGATGCCAGGGAACTCCCTTTCCTGAAATGATAGTGACAATGATGACAAGAGTAAGTGATTCAAATATAGTTGAGTAGGGCGATAGCGATGCAAAACCTGTGTTGAAAGAATGAATACATGCTGATGATGGAAGAATGCAGCATCATTTGAGAATGAGGCTAGGGACAGGAAACCCAGGTAGCTATTTGAGCTTAAATTAATGGATACAATATCGCTGCCAGCAGTAAAAACATAAGAAAGAAGGATTTGGCTAATACATTTTGCACAGCCGTGTTGAATGAAATAATGCGTGCTACCACTTACTGGGAGCTGATTAAGTGCCAAGTGAGATGATGATCATGTCTTTTCATATGTTTTTTCTCATCGTTGCAACAATCCTGACAACTAAGTTGAGGAAACCAAAGAAGCTTAAAGCGATTAAAGGACTCCATCTAGAAGTGACAGGTCCAAGGTGTAGTTCATGAGTAAAAATTTCAACATTTGCTCCAATCTGTGTACAAAGGATATGGGCTAAATTATTAAAGTATGGTTGAACTTAGAACATAAGTGATAACTCTGATATTGTACTGAATTCATACAAACAGCACTTAAACATGCTTTAAGTTTTTCTATCAAAAACAAAACAAAACATGTCGAACATGTCCTTTCCCTGCTTGTTACAGCCCTAGTCTGGATTCTTCTCTATCCAGTTTCACAGAATTGTAACCTTGCTGCCTCCATTCCACATTTTCTAGTGGCTGGTGTGATCCTCCGCACTGCTGCATCACAGAGCTTTCCGGAAGGTCACCAATGACTACCAAGGCTCTCAACTCAAAACACCTTCACCCTTCTTGACCTCTGAGTGGCATTCAGAACTGTTGACAGCTCCCTTCCTTGAAATGCACTTTTCTTTTGGCTCAGGAACTTTACAAACTCTAGGTTTTCTCCTTACTTACTTGGCTGCTCCTTTGCTATCTCATCTCTCTTTTTTCTGTGTCTTTAAAAGTCAAAGTTCCTCAAGGTCCAGTTCTCCTCACATCACTTGTTTACTCTTCCCCTAGGCAATTATGCCCATGATTTCAATTACCGTCTATGTGACCATCCCACATTTATATACCTAGTTTGGATCTCTGTTCTGAACTCCAGACCCATATGTCAAACTGTTTATTACATGTCTTACAAATCCCTGTGCATCAACTTGTTCAAAACTGAAATCACCTTTTCCAATCTTTTGACTACCTCTTCCTCCTCTCCAAACCTCCATGGTCCTTATCTCAGGAAATGGCAAACTTTCCTCTAGTTGCCAAGGTATGAACCCTTTCTGTGAATCCCTTTCTGTATCAAATTAATCAAAAAGGTATCTTGATTTTATTTCCTAAATATCTCTCAAATCAACAGATTACAATTTCCTTGAGGGAAGAGACAAACTCTCTTTTGCTCATAGCAGTAAACTTAGTACATTACATGGTGCCTAGCAGAGAATGAATGTTCAATAAATATTTGTGGATTAAATGAATAAGTGATTCAACCTATTTAGTTCTTACTATTTTTTCTACTGCTCTTCCAGTACAAGCTACCCTTATTTCTCAGCTGGGCTACCCAACTTAGAGGGTTGCTGGGAGGGTTAAATGTATGTTAATATATGTAAAACACTGGAACAGTGTCTGGCACATTGTAAGTCCTCAACAAATGTTAGCTGTCATTAGCAGTAGCAATAGTAGTAGCAGCAGGAGTATGAATACTGATAAGGGACATAAGTAAGTATGTTGTCACTGATTCTAAGGTAGAAATGAATATTCTTGATTTTATAACAGAGATATCCCCATGCAAGTCAGGCATTACAAAAAAGTATTCAAAAATTAAAGGACTGGGCTTCCCTGGTGGTGCAGTGGTTGAGAGTCCGCCTGCCGATGCAGGGGACACGGGTTCGTGCCCTGGTCCAGGAGGATCCCACATGCCGTGGAGTGGCTGGGCCCGTGAGCCATGGCCGCTGAGCCTGTGCGTCCGGAGCCTGTGCTCCGCAACGGGAGAGGCCACAGTGGTGAGGGGCCCGCGTAGCGAAAAAAAAAAAAAAAATTAAAGGACTTTATGGGAAAACTGAAATCCTCATACATTGCTGGTGGGAATGTAAATTGGGGTGGCCACTTGGGATAGCACTTTGGCAAACAGTTCCTTAGAGGGTTAAACATAGAGCTACCACATGATCCAGCAATTCCATCCCTAGGTATCTATGCAAGAGAAATGACACGTGGCCCCACAAAAACTTGTGCATGAATGTTCCTTGTAGCATTAGTCATAATAGCCAATAGTATAAACAATCCAAATGTCCATCAGTTGATAGATGGATTTAAAAAAATCCAGAAAAATGGTTTATCCATATAATGGATATCTTTACACTGAAATAGTATTTCAACAACAGAAAGTACTGAAACATGCAGGTGATATTTGAACTGAGTTTTGAGAGATTTCCATTCCTCATATGGGCCAGCCTAGTGCTTTCTGCACAAATTAGTTAACATATTTGGGAAACTTAACTTTCAATCTTGGTCTCAAAAATGTAACTGTGTGGCTAATAGGGAAGGTAGTAGAGAGCCAGACTGGGCACTTCTGACTCCAGCCTTGCTATCCAGGGGTCCAAGACTGTCCCATGACTTAGAGTGACCATCAGGACCCTCCTCACCAGAACTAAGAAATCTTAGAGTCCTGTGACTTCTAGCCCCAATGATAATTCAGATTTTCAAGAATTATCCTTTTCTCTCATATGCTGGAGCATTTACTTCCTAGATACTGGATCTTTGAATTTTAATACAAGGTCCTTTCACTCTAAAGTGGACCAAACGAAAGGAAAAGTATATGTGACTTGGGGAGGGATAAGCTTTCAAATATCTCATTATTTTTCTACTAAATTTTATTTTAAAATTATATGAGTCATAGCTTTTCAAACTCAGTTGTCTCCCCAGTGGTTAAAACTGTTTTGTTTGGCATGCATCCTTCAATTCACACATATGAACTGTTAAAAATATATAATTTTGTTCATGAGAGTGCAACTTACTTTTTCTCATGCTTTGCTTTGGAGAACTTGACATGTCAGTACTTACAGACCTGCCACATTCACCTTAAGTTCTGCTTACTATCCCATTTTATGGATAACAGGCTCAAGTCCCTGTTCATCACTACAAGCAACACTCCAGCAGACATCCTTGTCTGTGGGTCTTCATACATACATGCTAGTGACTCTCCAATGTAATCACAGGAAGAGGAATTGATGAGTCAAAGAGCACAATGTTTTAAATTTTAATAGAGCTGTATTAGTGTCCTACAGCCACTGTAACAAATTGCTAGAAACTAGTGGTTTAAAACAACACAAACTTACTATATTAGAGTTCTGTTAAGTTTTAAGTCTGACATGGGCCTCATAGGGGTAAAGTCAAGGTACTTACTGCTGGGACTGCATTCCTTTCTGGGGGCTGTAGGAGAGAGTCTGTTTCTTTGCCTTTTCCAGCTTCTAGAAGCTGTCCGCACTCTTTGCCTCACGGCCTCCTTCTTCCATCTCCAAAGCCAGCAATGGCAAGTGGAGTCCTTCTCATTTTGCTCTGACCTTGCTTATGTCATTATTTCTCCTTCTCTGACTCTGATTCTTCTGCCTCCCTTTTCAGCTTTTAAGGACCCTTGAGATTATATTGGGTTCACCTGAATAATCCAGGATAATTTCCCTATATCAAGATAGCTGATTAGGCAGTATCCCAAGGCAAAATAAATAAAAGCAAAAATAAACATATGGAAGCTAATCAAACTTAAAAGATTTTGCACAGCAAAAGAAATCATCAACAAAATGAAAAAACAACCTAAGGAATGGAAGAAAATATTTGCAAACGATGTAACCAACAAGGGGTTAACATCCAAAATATACAAACAGTTCATAAACTCAATGTCCAAAAAACAAACAACCCAATCAAAAAATGGGCAAAAGACCTAAATAGACATTTTGCCAAAGGAGACATACAGATGGCTAACAGGCATATGAAAAGATGCTCAACATCACTAATTATCAGAGAAATGCAAATCAAAACCACAACAAGGTGCCACCACACACCGGTCAGAATGGCTATCATCAAAAAGCCTACAAATAATAAATGCTGGAGAGGGTGTGGAGAAAAAGGAACCCTCCTACATTGTTGGTGGGAATGTAAATTTGTGCAAACACTATGGAAAAAACTAAAAATAGAGTTGCCATATGATCCAGCAATTCCACTTGTTTATATATCCAGAAAAAAAAAGACAACTCTAATTCAGAAACATGCATGCACCCCAATGTTCAAAGCAGCACTATTTATAATTGCCAAGATATAGAGGCAACCTAAATGTCTATCAACAGATGAATGAATATATATATATATATATATATATATAAAATGGAATATTACTCAGCCCTAAAAAGAATGAAATTTCCATTTGCAGCAACATGGGTGGACCTAGAGAATATTATGCTTAGTGAAATAAGTCAGACAAAAAAAGACAAATACTATATGACATCACTTATATGTGGACTCTAAAAAATAATACAAATAAATCTATATACAAACAGAGTCACAGACATAGGAAAAAACACTTATGGTAACCAAAGGGGAGGGGGGAGGGACAAATTAGAATTATGGGATTAACAGATACAAACTACTATACATAAAATGGAGCAAAATGATTTACTGTATAGCACAGGGAATTATACCCACTGTCTTGTAAAAACCTATAATGGAATATAATCTGCCAAAAAATGAATCACTATACTGTACGCCTGAAACTAACACATATTGCAAATCAACTATACTTCAGTTAAAAAAAAGATCAGCTGATTAGCAATCTTATTACATCTGCAAACTTAATTCCTCCTTGCTGTGTAAGCTAACAGGCTCTGGGGATTAGGATATGGAAATCTTTGGGGAAGGGGTATTATTCTGTCAAGAACTATTCAGATGACTTTCCAATTGTGTGTTTTATTTTTTGAATTTTATTTTATTTATGTTTTATACAGCATGTTCTTATTAGTTATCCATTTTATACATATTAGTGTATATATGTCAATCCTAATCTCAATTGTGTGCTTTAATTCCCCCACCCCTCACACAATGTACGACAGTACCAATTTCCTTATATCCTCACTAATACTTGGTCTTATTATGCTTTTAAATCCTTGCCAATTGGGTAGATGAAAAATAAACCATTGGTAGCTCATTGTAGTCACTCAGAAGTTCCTTCTGACTGAATAAATGACTCTTTTAAGTTGTGTTTCCTCTATTACTAGCCAAGTTGAGCATCTTTTCACATATGTGTTTGTGTGGTGAAAAGGGCACATCACTCAGTGTAAACAGGCACAGCTCTTTCTGAGGGCAAAGTGACGGTCTTTGACAGTAGCAAAGTTTAATTGCACATACGGTTTAGCTCAGTTCACTCCTTTCCAGGAAATTCATTCTACAGAAATACTATATCCTACAGAAATAATACAGAAGTGCATACACACACAAACACACACACACACACACACACACATATATATATATTACACTCACCCCCCCCCACATATTTGTGCACATGTGTATCCATCTGGCACGTTTGTAATAGTGAAGAAATAGAAACATTTCCTGGTCTTGGCTTCTGCCCATTTTTCCTTTGAAGTGTCATTTCCTTATTAATGTACAGGAATTTTAAATTTGGTTATTTTTTAAGTCATTATTCAAAATCAGAAACAAGAAATAAAGAGGTGTTTCTGCAGACCCACTTCTTATTATATTTTTCTCTATTCAACTAAGAGGTGGAGAACAATGCAGAAAACATAAATATGGAGGCAAAATAGACTTGCAGTTGGAGGTACAGGTCCCAGATTCGACTCTGTTGCTTGAGCAGCTGTGTGAGCTTGAGTAAGGTCCCTTTTCTCTAGCTCTCTATTTCTCATCCATACAGTGAGATTTTTGCACTCTGTAGCTTCTAAGACCCCTTCCTGTTCTGATCGCCAATTAGCCTGCAAATTAGGAAATAATTCATCATTTCTCTCTGGTTAACTGGCTCCTGCTCTGCAAAGTGTCAATGAGATTCCCACCCTCATCTCTCCCAGGCATGTATCCATCTGACCTGCTCAAATGCCACTTTGTCACTACTCAGAGACTCTGTTTTCCCCTGTGGGTATGTGACTGTCTCTTCACCTTATGATAACAGTCATAACCATCGTCATTACTATTATTCTGGCAAACAGTTATAGAGCCCAACACTCATTTTCCAGGCCCTCTGCACTGTCTCATTACAACAGTTCTACGAGGAGGCTGACGTTAGTGTTCCCACTTTACAGATAAGAATGTTGAGATACTCTGTGTAAGTTGTCCAGGGTCCCACAGGACATATCTGCACATGTCCTTGAAGCCCGTGTAGCCTGGCTCCTATACTTGATTTCTATATAGTGTATGCCAAGCTAAATAGAGCCCTTCTGTGTTTTTATCTTGCTATCTTTTAACAAAATTAGCACCACCTCTTTGAAGAAACCTGGGGCTCCTCTTCATTGTGTATACAGTTTTGAGCTTAAATTTTCTTTTTCTTTTGTTTTGAGGGTTTGGCATAGGTCTCATTTATGGTCTTGGCTTAGACTGAAGATTCGTTATGCAAAATGCCTAAAGGTAAGATTAGGTCCACCTCACTCCCAACCAGGGAAATGCAAATGAATCATGGCATGTAATTGTCAACACACAAGATTGGCAAAAATGAAATGAGGCATAAGATAATATCCAGTGGTGGTGAAGGTGTGGTGAAAAGGGCACATCACTCAGTGTAAACAGGCACAGCTCTTTCTGAGGGCAAAGTGACGGTCTTTGACAGTAGCAGAATTCAATTGCACATACGGTTTAGCTCAGTTCACTCCTTTCCAGGAAATTCATTCTACAGAAATACTATACCCTACAGAAATAATACAGAAGTGCATACACACACACACACACACACACACACACACACACACACACACACATATATATTACACTCACGTCCCCCCCCCCACATATTTGTGCATGTGTATATCCATCTGGTACGTTTGTAATAGTGAAGAAATGGAAACAATCTAAACTCTACTAATAGGACAAAAATGAAATAAACTATGGTAATTATAGAATGAAACACTATGAGATAATTTAAAAGAATTAGGTGTATCTATGCACACTGGCATAGAAGTGCAAGGACATATTCTTAAGTGAAGAAAGCTAGTTGCAAACCAAAATAATATACAGTTGATTCTATTTACAAGTTTGGAATAATTCAATGTCATCAAGTGCATTTATTTTATATATAATCCATGTTTGTGTATATTCCTGTATATTTTTAGAAATAAGTTCCCTGCAGGATATCCACCAGTTAATGGTGATTTTTCTGGAAAGGGAAAGGGATGGATATGGCTTAGGGTATGGGTTAAAAAGAGAATTTCACTTTTTTCCCTCTATACATTTGTCTTGCTTGGCTATTTTACAATCGTGTGTTACTCTAATAATTAAAAAAAAATTAAAGTGGGAGAAAAGAGAAAGAACAAGAGGCTGTAGAAAATTGACTTTCATAGAAACCAGACTAGCTCCTCATATTAATGACTCATATAAACAGTAAATCAGATTAAAGTAGCAACCACAGCTAACCTTCTGTCTTCACCATTCTGGAGAGAGGCCATCTTTTAGGAAGTCAGTTCCCTCAGGAATGAGCTTACTGTGTTCTTTAGCCCATGAACAAACTCTAGAATTATACAATGCATAACTCTTCCTGGATTTGTAAAAATAACTTCTTGCTGTAATAAAACACCCTAGGCTGCATTGTAATAGTGATTGCCCTAAATGTATAATTTATGTAACACTATAACCATTTTTTTGTCAATAAAACGCTGCAAGAATGGATTGAATCTATGAGGCAAAGACAGTTTCATCTGTGGTTAGTTGCTTGAGGGTTTTGCCATGCCCTTAAGTCAAAATATATAGCCCAGACACTATGCCCTTGATCCAGACCATAGACTCCCCTTCCGATTACCAGTTTAATCCTCCCTAGTTCAGTGAGCTGGGCTGCTAGAGGAGCAGTCATTCTGCTCGTAATGATTTCAAGCTCTCTTCAGATTTAATGGAATAAACTCAATGAGTTATGCCACCAGGGCTTTGCCATCTTTTACGCTTAATGGCTTCTCTTTCCTCATGCCCAGAGCAGAGCCAAAGGTGTTTCTCTCTTTGTTAAAGGTGGCAGATTCCTCATCTTCTTCTTGATCTATTTTTGTTTGCTTGTTTGTTTTATCTTTCCTCATGTATACATTTATATCAAGAGATTTGTTCCTAGTAATCCAGCTTTGTGACCACAAATATTTTTTGCTAGTGATGAGAAGTGTTTGTTTAAATATTTACTAGTATGACTTTTAGGTACGTCATACTGTGGCCTCAGCAAAAATAGGATCATATTTCAAAGAGAAAAAGAGACTCACAGTTGCCCAGGGAGAGGCTGTGAGGCATGACTAAGGGGCATTTGAGCAGGTCTGATGGATCCAGGTTCTTTGTAGATCAGGGTCCATTTAACCAGACAGAAAACACTGGGAGATGGAGAACATGGGGTGAAAACAGGACTAAGAGCCAGGAGCACAGAAATGTGAGTTCCCTCCAAGTTAAAGGAAGGAAGAAAATGGATGCTCCTTCAAGCTCAAAAGCCCAGTACCAGGCTGCCAAGGGGTAGGGGGTGTGAGCCCAGACAAATGAGACCAGGAGCTAACGCCAAACCCTGAGGAAGAAGGGAAGACTTACCCCCAGCAGCTCAGGGTGGCCCGGGTCGGCACACAGGGGCCTGCAGGCCGTTCCCCTAGACTCTGGTGCGATGCTGCCGGGCTCTGTTTAGACTCCTCACCATGGTTCCCAACCAGGAACTGAGAACTCTGTGCTTTCTCTGCAAACACGGCCACCGCGGTGGCAGGCCACTCGGTTACTGTGTGTGCAGGTGACATACCTTCTGCTAGGAGTGTCCTTACAGGAGGTGAAGAATCCGATATTTTAGGCTGGCACTTCTTTCCCCTTTCCTTTCCTAGGGAAAGTATTAGGGCCAGTACTTTGTTGCCCTCAGGACGGTTTGAAGCAAAGAGTTCAAAGCAAGTGTCAGTGGGCCTAGATATTAGTCTTGACCTTCATTCATTCATTCAACATATATTTATTGAGTGCCTATGTTATACCAGACACTAGGCCCTGGATTTATAAACTGAACAAAAGAGAGAAAGACACAACTGAATTTTCAAGCCATTAGGGGGTGACAGACATTAATCAACTAATCCCACAGGTAAATATGTAACCACAAATTGGGTGATGAAAGAAAGACTTCAGGGTGATGAACATTTATTAGAATGGGGGTGGAAGAGGGAATACCTAGTCTGAGAAGTCAGGAAGGCTTCCTTGGAAAGTGAAAATAATAATAAGAATTAACTAGACGGATGAGAAGGCATTCTTCTAAGACAGAAGGAATAACATGTGCAAAGATCCTGAGGTAGGAAGGATGGAATGTGATGTTTAGGAAAGAAGGCCCAAGTGGTTAGCACTTAAGGTAAGAGGCAGAGGTTGAAGCCTGGCAGGGTCAGCCAGGTATTTTTTTTTTTTAATAATAGGAAACTTCAATTGGCCAGCAATATTGTTAATAGGAGCACTCTTTGCAAACAAGCACCACAAACTAACCAACCTCTGCTGGCCTTTAGATAAAAGAAAGTTCAAACAAGTGAGGCAGAAATTCTGTATTCCTATAAAGGGGCTGTTGGTGGAACTATTTTAACTCATTCCTCTTCATTTTCTCCCAGATAGCCAGCTCTGCCTTTGTATTCTAATATGAATAGTCTCCAAGCGGTGAGCCCTTCTAATTAGCCAAGCATTGTCAAATACTGTATATGCATTATTTCATTTAATCCTCTCAACAATCCCAGTTAGTTGTTTATTAGGACTGTTCACAGATATTTCAGGTCTCTCCCACCCTAGGGACAGAATTCACATGATAGAATTGTACTTCCCACCTCTCTGAAGTTAGATATGGCCATGTGACCAACTTTAGTCAATCAAAGAGAAGGTAAAGCGAGTATGTCATTTTCACGTAGAAGCATTTAATTGTCAGTGTTCAGGCTCAACTTTCCTTTCTTTTTTCCTGCCATCTGATTGTGGAAGTGCATTTCCAGATCATTCTAGTATAATTCTCAATCAGGGGCAATTTTGTTCCCCAGGGAACATTTGAAAGTGTCTGCAGATAGTTTTGAATGTTACAACGTGGGGTGGAGGGATGCTATTGACATCTAGCTTGTAAAGGCCAGGGATGTTGTTCAATATCCTACAATGCAGAGGACAACTCCCCACAACGAAGAAATATCCAGCCCCAAATGTCAAGCGTGCTGAGGTGGAGAAACCTTGGTCTAGATGGAGTCTGCATCAGCCTGTGCCTCAGAGTAACCATGAAGAGCAAGTCTCCTCTGCTGGTGGGCACTGACCATAAGCTTGAGTGAAAAACAAACCCTTGTTGTATTGAGTGACTGACAAATTCAAGATGCTTGTCACCCCAACATAAGCCCCTGACTCCAGGATCCATCGTGACCAATTCAACGGTTGCTCCCATCTTGTAAACCAGGAATCTGAGACTCAGAGATTCAGAGTAAGTTGCCTGAAGCCACCCAGCTAGGCAAAGCTGGACTTTTACCCAAATTATTTGGACACCAAAGCCTATATGCTAACCATTCTATTAATGATTAACCAAACGTTAGTCATTAAGGATCCTGCTCACAGACCCCAGGGGAAAATGGAACCTTAACCAAAAGCCATGATCCCCTCCCAAGGGAAGAAAGTGACCTACAAAATTGCTCCCGTTTGTCTGAGAGCTATTTGTTGAGGGAATTCGAAAAGACTTTGAGAAACAGGTTTACCTTATAGAGGAAGACATCTCAGGATTTCAATACTTTGCTTTTGCACCCCATACTTCCTTGTACATATATGAACTTCTCCCCAGTCCTAATTCTAGTACTTTGGAGATTCTCATTCCCTCTAGAAAAATTAGGAGTTTTAGTCACTGTTCATTTGCCAGGACCCTGGAATTTGGGTTCAAAGGCTAGTTTTGCCCTGTCCTGGCTGGGTTATTAAGTTACTTAACCTCTCCAAGACTGTTTCCTCATCTGTAAAATTAGATGCTGTAATAATAGTACTCTTCTCATAAAGTTGTCAGGGGAATTTAACCATCTAACTTTTGCAGTGGTTGGCACATAGTAAGCATGATATAAACATTTATTAAACAAGGGAAGTGGGAAGTTTTTGGTAAAGGAATGAAATGAGAAAAGCAGGGTTAAAAAAAATGGCGTCCCATTGCCATCTAGGACAACGCAGGGATCTGAGTATCTCACCAAAAAGCTGTGGGCACACAGTTGCAGCCTATCTATTTGAGGGTGGCTGGGAAAGTCAGAGGAAGTATTGAAAGGAGCCACTACTTGGAACAGGTCTTTGGGAAATGGTAGGAGTTAGCAGGTGGGCACAGTGCAATGGCACATTTGGGTACATGCAGGTCATTCCCCTGAGGTCACTAGCTCAAACGTTGGATAAGGCACAACACTAGTAAGCTCTTTTGTAATCTGACAATAAAGAATTTTGACTGTAGCTTAGAAGTTTCCCAACAAGCTCATTACATGCAGCCCCTTAAAAATACAGAAAACAGAGCCAGGCACTGAGGTTGTGGAGCACGGGAGCAGGCAATGAATAATTGCTCTGTGTTCACCCAGATACCACCTTACATGACTTGCTCTTGCAAATTCACTGTTGTGACTGTTTAAAAACCAATGAGAATCTTTTTTAAAAAAATGGTGGTTAGCCATTTACCTTCTTCTGAGAATATGGATAGAGCTCTTCTGACAAGATCTGAAACCACCAAGCTGGGAGGGGCAGAATCCCCAGTCCCCATTTGTTTCCTGAGTTCTTGGGCATCCTGAGTCCTCACTAGAACTTCAGGTCACTCAGGGCTGGTAACTCAAGCCCAGTCTCTCTGCTCCACTCCAAGAGCAGCAAGTGCCTGGACTCCAAGGTCTTTTCAGCAGCTGAGCTGCCTTCTGCAAGGCTTCGAGGTGGGAGGAAACCGATGCCTCTCAAATTTGATCTGGAAATGAGATACTTAATCCTTGACATTGAAGAAAAGGAGAACGTTGCCCCTGGATTTTATTTTGGTTATTTTCTTTGGAGTAAGGCTTGAGACACATGCAAAATCAAAGTTTCATATGACACTCTTGGGGATAGCCTGAAGGTGAAGTGGGTATTTCAGTTTACAGTGGGTAAAAATCTCTCAGCTCCATCTCTCTCCAGTGGATTCCTGGGGAAATGCCCACTGCTTCAGTTACCCAAGTAAGAGATTACCCAATAATAATCATTTATATTTCGCTTCATACATTCTCAAGTGTTCTCTCTGGAATTTTCTATTTATTCCTCACCAAAATCCAGAAATAAGATTTCGTAGGACTGGATGGACTTCAAGATGAACCCACTGATTAATAGAGTATTATGATTATCCAGCAGTTAAATCAGTCCACAAGCCTACATATCATACGTTATCAGGGAAATGCAAAATAAAACAACGAGATACTACTACACACCTATTAGAACGGCCAAAATCCAGACCGCTGACAACACCAAACCCTGGCGAGAATGTGGAACAATGGGGACTCTCGTTCATTGCTGGAGGGAATGCAAAATGGTACAGCCACCTTGGAAGACAATTCGGCACTTTCTTACAAAACCAAACATACTCTTACCATACGATCCAGCAATTGTTCTCCTTGGTATTCACTCAAATGGGTTGAAAACGTATGTCCACAAAAAAGCCTGCACATGGATATTTAGAGCAGCTTTATTTATAATGGCCCAAATTTGGAAGTAATCAAGATATCTTTCAGTAACTGAATGGATAAACTGAGGTACAGAGAGAAAAGACATGGAAGAATTGTAAATGCATATTACTAAGTAAAAAGCCAGTCTGAAAAGGATATATACTGCATGGTTTCAACTGTGAGATATTCTGGAAAAGGCAAAACTATGGAGACAAGGAAAAAGATCAGTAGTTGCCAGACGCTGGGGAGAGGGAGGAAGCACAGAGGATCTTTAGGGCAGTGAAAGTACTCTGTATGATACTATAATGATAGCTACATATTACACACTTTTAAATACCCATAGAATGTACAACACCAAGAGCGAATCATAATGTCAACTATGGACTTTGGGTCATAATGAGGTGTGAATTTTAACAAATGCACCACTCTGTTGGAGGATGTGGGTAATGGGGGAGGCCAGGCATGTGTAGAGGCATATGGCAAATCTCCTTATCTTCCAATATTGCTATGAACCTAAAATTGCTCTAAAAATAGTCTATTAAAAAAAGAAATAGAATAGAAAAGAAACTATTGTGATGTCTTGCACTTCATAAAGGCAAGTGTATTTTGAGAGATGTCGTTTCCTGTGTATGTGTGTATAAAATCCATGTTTTGCTATGGGTTGTAGTAAAGTTTAAACAACATCATATGGTTTCTAAATTCCCTTTCAGCGCCAGCCCTTTTATTCCATTCATGAGCCAGGAAGAAGACAAAGGGGTGTCCTCATACAAGAAGGACTCCCATCTGAGGACCTCAATGGTCTGTTCCGTGTGCAGCATTATTTTATGTTGGAGACACATCAGAGGATATTTACAATTGCTGAGTGCACCATGAACAGCTGACCCATTTCCTCTGCCAAGAATATCCCTCTTTTCCACCCTATCTCCGTGTCCCCTTTGTGTACCTGGTGAATTCACACATATTCTTGATGATCCGGTTCAAGTATTTCTTTCCTTCTGCAAACTTCCCTGTGGACCCAGGCAGAATGACCTGTTGCTTCCTGGGTCCGCCCCAGAATGTTTGTGTATACCCTTCCACTAGCTCTTCCTATTTTATTTTCAGCAGCTGCTTACACATCTGCCTCTCCCTCTAGACTGTGAATTCTTTGGGCACAAGAGCTGTTTATTTCATTTCCATATCATCAGCCTGAGACATGGGTTTGGAACATAGCAGCCACTTGATTATGCTGGTTGAGTTAAACTGTATTCTCTTCAGCGTATCCTACATCTGCAAGGCAATTCAGGGAAATAAATCGCTTTCATTTCATGGAAGGACCAGCCCCTGCGATGGGACTGGGCAGAGCCCTGTTACCCATTTCTCAGCAAGTCCCTCGGCTGGCACTGCTGAGGACAAGCCACTGAAGGAAACTCCTGCTCACGGCGCACAGATCTTCAGCCTTCTGCCAGCAGATGTGATCTGGGGAAGCTGCTCTGTTCCACTTCCCTGCAGTGCCTTTGGCTTTAGCCCAGTCTAGACTTGATAACTAGGAACTGCCACTGACCAGGCTGTATACTTCTGATCCTGTTCAGCTCTGTTTCTCCCCGCTCTGCCAGCCAGGGAGGCAGCCTGCAGGACTTTGGGCTGGGCAACTCCACTCTGGGGTATGCGGCACAGCAAGAGGCAAGATTCTTGTTCCAGTTGCTCATGACCTGAATTGCCTTGCTCTCCCCTTCAGTGCTGGCTGACTTTACAAAAATTATTAAAATCAGCATATTTGCTATTTCACAGATATCTCAGTAAGCACAGTCCCCAGGATCATCAACATAGCAGCCCTATTGAAGGGCTCACATGGTTAACTACCAAATACCAATAGTATGCTCACTTACATATTTTGCTGTGCACCATTTATGCAATATTTAATTTTCAAATATGCACTTTTTCCAGAGCCTTAATTTACCTGCATCTAGACCCAATTTTCTCCTTAGGACATCCATGTTCAGGTTATAATATTATAGCAGTAGTGTTGTTAAAATGGAGATTCCCAAATTCCTCCTCTGTGCCCAAATCATGTGGGAAACTTGAAAATGCAGATTCCCTGGACCTTACTTTCCAGGTGCCTGAGGATGGCCAGGATGAGCTCAAGAATCTGCATTTTTCAGAAGCTCCCCAGGGGATTCTAATGCTTGTCTGTGTTGGAGACCCACCCCTTTATATGACTCCATCAGGGAATAAGAGGTTCCATATTCATGAACTCCCCTGATGAATAAAACTTAAAAATTCAAAAGATTAAACAATTTACCCATTTATGTCACATTGTTCTAAAATTTAATTTATTAAATAGAAGCAGAAGGTATTGGACATAATTTGTCTATTTATGATGAATGATGTCTTGAACATTAAGTCCTATGTTGTGGTCTAGTGATGTGCTCATGTATAACTGAATGTATAACTCATCATTTGCCCCTTTACTACATGGCCCCAGATGTCCTGTTTCTCATACCTTTTCAGTGTTTTCCCTCTCCGTTTATGTTCCAGAGAACTGATGTTGAAAGAAGTAGGATCTCCAGAGTTGGTGGTGGGAGGGGGAACACACACATTACTATGTGTTAATATATACACACTCTCTTCAATGGTTCTTTTTATTTATTTTTTTTTGCGGTACGCGGGCCTCTCACTCTTGTGGCCTCTACCATTGTGGAGCACAGGCTCCGGACGCACAGGCTCAGTGGCCGTGGCTCACGGGCCTAGCCGCTCCACGGCATGTGGGATCTTCCCGGACTGGGGCACGAACCCGTACCCCTGCAGTGGCAGGCAGACTCTCAACCACTGCGCCACCAGGGAAGCCCTGTGAGTTCTTATTTTGTACATAACTATGATATGACTTCACTAGAATATGGAGTTTGGTGCATTTTTCAAGTGTTGGAGATGGATTCCCAGAGGCACTCCTTGGTAATGAATGCAGTCTGTGCCCTTAAGGAGGACAATAACTGGCTGACATGGGAATAGAGTCTTTCAAAACTATATTCTAATCAACAAAACCAACTGGTAAATGTTTGTGGTACTTCTCAAACTTTAGTATGAAGGAGCAACTAAGTTCCTTGTTTAAAATGTAGATCTTACAGCCCCACCTCCAGAGATTCTGACTCATTAAGTCTCAGGCTGGATGCAGAATCTGCATTTTTCATTGTGTTCCAGGCATTTTGATGCAAATAGCCAATCAACCAGTACTTTTTAAACTATTTTTGGTCAGCGGCCAGTTTTATTTTTGCATTCCAATCTTCCACTGACCAATACCTGGTCCCTCATCTCAGGAAATATACAAGTCACCACACAAATGTGACTCTATCCAAACTGGTCTATGTCCTATTCCATGAGAAATATCTACTGAACATGCTGGAAGTTGTGGCAATGACAATTTGCTATAATTTTCTAAGTACTTACTCTTGAGGACTCACATGGGTCCATGGACCACACTTTGAGTATCACCATCATATAGCACCAGGTTAGAAAGATTTCATTAGATTGTGAATTGCTGAGAGGTCCCTAATCTGGTAACACTAGGAATCCCCATAATCATGGTTTGGAGAAAAATGAATATCTAAGTGGTTAAAGTGTAAGTTGATGAGGATGTAAGTTTTGGGGCATTTGGTCTTGCTCTGGGAGAAGAGAAGGGAAGCATTCATTTGTGACAGTGATTCCTTTCCTATATGATGAAGTGGGGAGGGAGGAGTTCTGATGAGAAGACAGTGGTAAAGAACCCTTTCTCAAGAGTCTGTGTTCTTAATCCAAGAAGACCCAGATAGAATTTAAACCACAGCTGGTCGGAGAGTTCCACTTGACAGGTTGGCCAAACCCTAAGTTTTGGGAAACAGGATGAACTGAGAATGAGACTGAGGCAATGGCTTCAGCTGGAAATCTGGGCTTGGTGGAAGGAAGTGATATTACAAGACTACTAATTCTTGGTTACCCTACTGCCTCCCAGGACTTCCTCTCTCTCTAGGTAATGGCAAAGATACTGGTATTAGCTTTAGAAATATAATATCAAGAACTATCGTTATAGCTACTGTTTACTGTTACTGCTTAATTAACATGCCATAATATAATTATCATGTGGTTCGCTAGATGTATGCCAGAGTAACTTTGATTACTGCACTAAAGTCCTCTCTGTGCTATAGTTTGCTTATGCAATGCAATTGTGTTCCACAACCTGAGAGGCGATACTGTCTCCAAACATAGTGTGGCTCCCTAGGTGATGTTTACTGACTGGCTCTGAGAGATTTCTCCTATTTCATCAACTGTAATGATCACCAGAAAAGGTGAATGGCACCTAAACTTGGAATCCCAGAACCCATCGTACACTCATTCCATAATCTCATTTTCCATATCTGCTTGGTCTCCAAGTCCTATTATAACTTCCTTAATGTCCTTTGGACCATCCCATCTTCTCTGTGTTTATCACCATTTTCTTTGTTAGAGTTTCAGTTCTTTCTGAATTATTGCTATAGCCACCAAACCAGTCTCAACCCCTCTGCTCTTGTCTCCCTTGTCTGTCTTCCTTACACCCTGAGAAAGGTGAAATGATCAAGTCACTCTCCACGTAATACCCTTCTGTGACATCACCCTCAGGGTAGAGTCCAAATCTCTTAGCGTGGCGGAATTCCTCATAACCTGGTCCTTTGTTACCCCTCAAGCACCACCCCCACCCCTTCTCATCACACTTCACTCCAGCCATGCAGAACTATATGCAGTTTCTCAAATGGAGTAAAGGCTTTCCTCAGTTTTGTTGACCCTCTACCAGAAATCTCCTTCTCCTTATATTCTTTTTTAAAAAATGGTTTTTTGTTTATTTAATTTATTTATTTTTGGCTGCATTGGGTCTTTCTTGCTGCGCATGGGCTTTCTCTAGTTGCGGCGAGCGGGGGCTACTCTTCTTTGCGGTGCGCGGGGCTTCTCACTGCGGTGGCTTCTCTTGTTGCAGAGCACGGGCTCTAGGTGTGCGGGCTTCAGTATTTGTGGCTCATGGGCTCTAGAGCACAGGCTCAGTAGTTGTGGCTCACAGGCTTAGTTGCTCCGTGGCATGTGGGATCTTCCCAGACCAGGGATTGAACCTACGTCCCCTGCGTTGGCAGGCAGATTCCTAACCACTGCACCACCAGGGAAATCCTACTTTTCCTTATATTCTGTAGGGCGAATTTCTACTCATTCCTTAAGACTCAATTCCAATGTGGCCTCCTATGGACTGATTACACTGTTGTAGTGATTTGTCTAAATTTCTGACTTCTCCAGGAGAACAAGAGCCTTCTGGCAAATGGAGACTGGGTTTAATCAACCTTTGTATCCCCAGAGTGAAACACTAGGTGGCATAACACCTGTAGGCACTTAATCTACACTTGTGGAACACCCCCAGAAGTGTCATGGAAGCACTATGACCCAGACCAGTGAATTGAGAAAAAGGGAAAGACAGGAAGCTTGGAATTCCAAATATTACCAACTTTTCCCAAACTAAAATCACTATTCATCTGATTTTCAAAATGTGCTAAAGGAAACATTGGTGAAGGAATAAAGCCAGGAAATTAAGCACTTAAGTAACTTGTGATCTGATCCATCACTCCCTTCCCGTGTGCTTTAAGTAAAAGTCTCTGTTGTGCCCTGTTTGACTAACAAGGCCCAGCATTTAAACAGAAATTGCTTTCTCCCCACTTAATCCACTGCCCATAGAGGCTCCTGGGTTAGGAAATTGGTGCACAGAAAAATAGCATGTCACTTTTGAGTTGTGACAAGGTAAGACTATCCATCCATTACTATTCCTTTTCCAAACCTGCTGGGCAAATTGCAAAGTGGCAAAGAACAGCCTGGCAGGTGTGGACAGGCTGAAAGCCGCAGCTCTCCCTCCTCCTAAGCTCAGGGCATGTGATCTTGGCACTGTTTAATTAAGGGGTTGTTGGAAAAACACTTTGTTCTTCTCTTCCTCCCATCCACCTCCCAACACACATACAAACACATGCACCTTCTGATCTCTAAAGATTTGCTCTGGACAGCAGTAGAATAAATGTATTTATTGTGACTTTTCTGATTGTAGAGGTGGGGGTAATGTTTGCTCTTAGGTGTTAAAATATAAATTCTAATTTCAGAGCTTTTGCTGGTTCTTTATGCAATTAAAGGTGAAGTCCTCCATTCACTTATTCAATCAATATTTGGCATGATTTCACTTTGAGCCAGGTACTTTTCTAGGCTCTGGAGACACATCGGTTAATAAAGTCCCTGTCCTTATGGAGCTTACATTGTAGAGTAGGAGACGATAATAAATAAACTGGAAAGTATATTATACACCAAAAAGTGATACGTGCTATGAACAACAATGCTATGAAGAACAATAAAACTGTGGCTGTAATGGGGTTAAAGTGGTGTGTGTGCACGTGCACCCACACCCAGGTAGAGGGGGCTATTTTACGTGGGGTGGTTGTAGGACTTCTCTGAGTATGTGAAATCTGAGAAAAGACTGTACTAGTTTCCTAGGGCTGCTATAACAAGTTACCACAAACTGGCTGTCTTCAAACAATAGAAATTTATTCTCTTTCTCACAGGTCTGAAATCCCGAAATCTAAAATAAAATTGTCGATAGGGCCATCCTCCCTCTCAAAGCTCTAGACAAGAATCTGTTCTTTTGCAGCTTCTGGTTACTGTCACCAGTCCCGTGGCAATATCACCTCCTCTTTTATGTGCATCTACTTTCCCTTTGCCTCTCTCTTATAAGGATACTTATGACGCATTTAGGGCTCACTCAGATAACCCAGGATAAACTCTTCTTTTCAAGATCCTTCACCAAAACACATCTTTTCCCATATAAGGTAACATTCGCAGATTCAGGGGATTAGACCATGGATATAACTTTGGGGGGGTGGGCATCACTTAACACACTACAGAAATCTAAATAATATGAGGAAGAAACAGGAAATCTGGGGTAACAGTGTTTCAGGCAGAGAGAACAGCAGAGAACTCTGAGCCTGGAGCACACCTGTCCCGTGAAAAGAAGGGCAAGAAAGCCAGCGTGGCTGGCTTACAGAGAGTGCGGGTTAGAAGGTGTGACACGAGGCCCAGAGGTGTGCAGTGGTGAAGATCATGTAGGGCTGCAGAGAACTTTTGCTTTTACACTGCGATGAGAAATCACTGAAAGATTCTGAGCTCAAGAATGGTATGATCTGACTTGTGTTCCAACAACTGATGGATTTTTAAAGATGCACAGATATGCCTAGAATGAGATTTTGGTGGGCATGGGATATGACACACTAAAACTCTCTAGTAAGAAAGAAACAGGCATTTGGGAGTTTACAAGCAGGTGGCAGGGGAGGGGGAGGGGAGGAGGGTGACTGATAGAGAGACTCAGTGACAGGACGACAGGCTGGGACGTAAGGCAGGGCGGGGGTGGGAGTGTGACTAGCAAGAAACTCTTGGTGGCAGGTAAAGGGCCATGGTTTTCATGGCAGGGGTATTTCATCTTGGATTTTGTTTTCCTATACTATTTCTACAGTCCCCTTCCATTATCCCAAACCTTCAGTAAAGGTCTGATACCACTTTGGTTAGGGTTCCTTCTGATAAAAGCAGCCCTGACTGTTCAAAGTACTTTGGGACTATCAGGCAGGTTTGAATTCAAATTTCAGTCTCAGGACCATTTGGGGTGAGCATGGGAAGGGAGAAGATTCTGAGAGATGAGTTGTGCATAAGAGGATCTCAACTAACCATCAAGAACATGGGACAGGGCTTCCCTGGTGGTGCAGTGGTTGAGAGTCTGCCTGCCGATGCACGGGACACGGCTTTGTGCCCCGGTCCGGGAAGATCCCACATGCCGCGGAGCGGCTGGGCCCGTGAGCCATGGCCGCTGAGCTTGCGCGTCCGGAGCCTGCGCTCCGCAACAGGAGAGGCCACAACAGTGAGAGGCCCGCATACCGCAAAAAAAAAAAAAAAAAAAAAGAACATGGGTCAGTAAAGTCCCAGCTATCAGTCAGAGTCTTGTATCCCTCTCCTATTAGATGACCACAACCTACTTTCCAGCTGGCGTGGGAAGAGCTATGCCCAGTAGAAAAGTAGTTCAAAGTAGCTGTGGAGAAGGGACGAATGTGGACCTATCTCTTATTGGGCACTTAGCCTGGACAGGCTCTTTCATTAATTTTCTTTAATTTAGTGCTAACTACAACCTCAGACATTAACTGATATTATGGATACTTTACAGACAAGGAAACTGAGGCCTGGGGAAATAAGGTAAACTCTCTAAGTTCATATAGCTAATAAACAGCAGGGTTGGGATTTGTACCAGGTCTTTCTGATTCCAAAGAGCCCACGTTCTTTTATTTACATCAGGCTGAAATCCTGGGCCCCGGCTGGGAAACACTGGTCCCAGGATGTCCTTTTTCTCTGGACATCTAGTGACTTACCTAAGTCAGACAGTTTGCTGAGCCCCTCCATGCCCATGCCTGCGGCTCATCTCAGAGGCCTGACCATCCCAATGCTTCCTGGCTCTCGTATGGACTCAGCATCCTTCCCATTCAAGGCGTAGGTCCTTCTCTGAAACGCAAAGCCTGGCTTCTTTCTCTCTGGCTTTGCTGGCTCTCTAGAACACCTGTCCAAAATAAGGAGTTCAGGGACTTCCCTGGTGGTCCAGTGGTAAAGAATCCCCCTTACAGTACAGGGCACTCGGGTTCAGTCCCTGAGGGAACTAAGATCCCACATGCCACGGGGCAACTAAGCCCGCGCACCACAGCTACAGAGTCCACATGCCCGGGAGCCTGCATGCCACAGCTAGAGAGAAGCCCGTATGCCACAATGAAGAGCCCACGTGCTGCAGCAAAAGATCCCGCATGCCTCAATGAAGATTCCACATGCCACAACTAAGACCCGATGCAGCTAAAAATAAATAACTAATAAATAAATCTTAAAAAAAATTAACAAGTAAGGAGTTCAGGAACCAGCTGGGAAGGTCTCCTCTGGACTTGTCCTGATGCTAGTTTATCAGAGACGTTGAAAATAGTGATGTTAATCTTAAAAGGCCTATTTCTCCAAATTAGCAACATTCCTTATCAATATCCACATTGGCTAAGTGTTGAGGAGACCCCTATATTTAGCATCTGAGTTCTATTGTTTGCACAGTCCCTGGATCTCTCTAAGCGGCCATTTCCGTAAGTCTGTAATAAAGCGCGCTGTCGTATGGAGATTGTAGGCTGTGTATTTGGAGCTTGGAGCACCATTTAACCCTCACTGCTGTTGTTTAGAGTGGCCCCAAATTCAGTTTTGAACTAGATAGTCTAATGATGGTAGCAATGACAGCTTGCATTCTTGGTGCTTATTTCATTCTTAACACTTTATAGGTACTATCTCATTTAGTCCTCACGATAATCACATGAAGACCCATTTAGTAAGAGAGAAAACTGAAACAGCGTTGAAGTATAGTCATTTCTGCTATAGTGCAACATATGCATTCCTAAAAATTACTACATTATTACTATGCTAAAAATTTTACAAGTTTGCTCTGCAAAATAATGCAATAAAAACCATGGTTTATAAGAAAATATGGATGGGCTATGTATCAATATTAGTTGCCTAGGGCTGCCATAACAAAGTGCCAGAAACCAGGTGCTGCAGTTCTGGAGGCTAGAAGTCTGAAGTCAAGGTGTCAGCAGGGTTGGTTTCTTCTGAGGGCTGTCCGGTGGACTCTGTCCCAAGCCTCTTTCCTAGCTTCTCGTGGTTTGCTGGCAATCTTTGACATTTCTTGGCTTGTCGATGCCTCACCCTGACCTCTGCCTTCACGTTTGCATGGATTTCTCCCCGTGTGTCATCACATAGTCTTCCCTCTGTGCATGTCTGTCTCTGTGTCCAAATTTTCCCTTTTAATAAGGACACCAGTCTTATTGGATTAGGGCCCATCATAATGATCTCATTTTAACTTGATTACCTCCAACAGATCATATTTCCAAATCAGATCACATTCTAAGCACTGGGGGTTAGGACAGGGGACACAAGCCAACCCATACGGGGCACAACACTCAAAAACCATCAGTCTCACATTCAGTGAAGGTAGGAAACTAATAAAAACAGTAGCATAGTTTAAAGCATGTGAGATGGTTAAGAAATACCTTAAGTATTGCATAAATATGGCGCTTCACCTTGGAAACATTTAATGTTTACTTGTGGAAGTGGCCTTGGAAGGGTTGCAGCTCTTGAAGCAGTGGAGGAGGGTTATCTGAAATCAGAAGGAAAGTTGTAATCCTTCCTGGACAGGTATGGCTCATAACACAGGCAGTGGACGGAGGCCGTTGTTTGAAATGTGCGTGTTATGAGTATTCCCACACGGCAGTTTTTATTCCTGGGTGCAGTTTCCCGTATTCACCTAGTATTTCTTCAGGAAATTAGGTGTGAGCAAATTTGTGTTATGCTTGAATTGTTCCCTAATATAGCAATGTCTTTGGAACAATTTGCACGTTCAAAACAAACATTCTAGCAGAAGGGACTTTAAACTGCCCAAGGTCACAACCACAGTTGAGGAGCTGGGTTTTAAGCCCCAGGTAGATTGACACCACAACCCAAGGACTTAGCCACTAAGCTGTCAAATTGTTAGCGGTGGAAACGAAGTAAGAAAAGCAAACGACTTACTACCAGGCCACTGGTAGTCAGGGCTCTTCCCATGGTAGGCAGAATCCTAGGATCTCACTGCTCCTTGAGATTCCCTGCCCTGTCTCCTGGGACTGTTTATACGATGAGTCTTCATGCCTGTGATTATGTTACATTACAGGGCAGAGGGATTTTGCAGGCGTGATTAAGGTTATTGATTGATTGGCTTTGAGTTCATCCAAAGAAATGTTATCCAAGTAGACCTAATTTATCATATAAGTCCTTTAAAAGCGGAGAGTTTTCTCTGGCAGGAGGCAGAACCATTTCAAAGCATAAGATGTGAAGAACTTTTGCTGGCTTTTAAGATGGAGAGGACCACACACAAGTGCCAGAAGACAGTGGCCTCAGAGTTGAGAACAACCCCTGGGCAACAGCCAGCAAGGAAACAGGGTCTTCAGTCCTACAATCACATGCAACCGAATTCTACTAATAGCCTGAATGAGCCTGGAGCAGATTCCTCTCCAGACACTCGGGACAAGACGCTAGCCAGCCAACAAACTTTGACTTTGGCCTTGAGACCCTACATGGAGCACCTAGTCGAGCCCACCAGCTCTGACCTACAGACTGTGAGCTGATAAATGGATGTTGTTTTAAGCCACTGAATTGATGGTGCTTTGTTACACAGCTTAGAAAACCAACAGTCTACCTTGCTTTCTGTGCCTAGGCTGTGAGGCCAACAAGGTAAAAGAAAGGGAAGAGCAAGGCCCTTGCCAGTTCCTCTGGGCAGGACAGAGGGATAGTGCAGACAAGGTCCAACTTGCACCAACCCTTCCTCCCAGCCAGGTCCGGGCCCTTGTACAGAAAGGCTGCATTCTTCTTCTTTTGTACTGAATAAAATATGCTTTATGATAATGTTTTATTTTGTTTTCTTTTACGTATCTTGCTGCAAACCTTCAAGGTAAGTACTACTTGGAAATGTCATCAAATAAGGTTGGTTACCATCGATGACACATTTTAATTTTAGTTCCAGAAATTATCTAAGTGGGGTGGGGGGCACCTCTCCATGTGCCCACATGAACGGTACATACACATTGCAGGACTATTTCCCAATTAAAGTGGTTAATACATTAATCTCTGAAGCCCAGTTTGGAGTCACAATATTTTGAAAGAAGTGGCTTTAATTTGGAAATTAACCACAGCATTCTCTAGCTACTTTGAGTTGGACCAATCCTAAGCATCTTCCTGTTTGGTTGAAGTCATTCATATCTGGATGCTATCAACATGGAAAAATGAGCTTGCCCCCAATTTGCTTTGTAAAGAAGTCAGTGCTTTGAACACAGTGTTCACTTCCCTTCAGGGAATGACATCTCTTGATAAGTGGAAATATTTTTTCAACAAAGAATCTGCTGCTCCAGATTTGTTAAAATTAGTTCGACAGTCTGTCTCCATTCCTGTGTCTAATAAAAATGAGATGTGTGAAAAATAAATTTTAATTGATAGGTAAACCATATTTTTTTAAATATATGCTGAAATATCAATTGCACAGTTTTACTCAGTGAATTTGCTATATCATACTGACAGCTCCATTTTGTTTTGCAATTTTGATTAACACTTTTATTTTGTGTCTGTCATTTGTGTTGAACCATTTGCCGACTTCTTGGCTGGGTTGGTATAGGACTTTAATGATGTCTCCACTTTTGGGTGCTACCATTATCTACAGAGGTGAATATTTCATTTAGTTCAATAGACATTTTTTGAGGTGCTACCATATCCTAACTCTGAACAAGCTTTCAGGGAGACAGGAATGAATAATGCAGCCTCTGTTCTGAAGATGCTCATCGTATATAACAATGTTTCTCCAGTGTGTCCCAGGGATGGAGGCCTAGAATTCCTCACGCTTGTTGTAAATACCATGACGTATTGGTAAGTATGTTAACATAAAGTGAACACTATAAAACATTTTTATGGTAAGCCAGACATGATTTTACCTTAGAGTCTAGGATAGACAGTGTCTGTGGGTACCAAGACTTAAGAAAGAAAGAAAAACAAAAGGATAAGAAAACACGTAGGCACAGGGACAGTTCTACATCTAAAATTTTTTTCTGTAGATTAGAAAAGAGACATTACTATTTTATTGTGGTTTTAGCTTGCTGTTTTATTAGGAGGAGTTAGTACATAAACAAATTGAATATGGCATGTTAGAAATCCTTACGAAGTTTATCTTTCAGGTAAAACACTGCTCTCTACCTGTGTTTTTCTCCTCCTCCAAAATGTTCAGTTTCTCTCTATTGCAAATAGGTTGGAAACTAAACTACTTACCCTCACCTGGTATCCAGCCCTCCACATTCTGGCCACACCCTGTACTGTGTTCCCACTTCACTCTGCTGCATTCTCAGCTACAGTGACTCCAAATTGCCTCCTGTACCCCCTCTCACTCCCAGTATGCCCAGCATTCTCTTCCTCACACCTTTTCCCACAACGGCCCTCCCTGGCAGCCCCATCTTACCAAGAAGCAAGTTCAACTCAAATCCATGAGTCTTTCCCAGATATCCTCCCCCTTCAACAACCAGAGTGAAACCTTTTATTCTGATTTTTCCATTTTATTTTGTTTATACTTAGCAAAGTCTCTCTTGCAGTAGTGGTAGCAGATGACATGTAGCAGCCAGTAGGTGCCAAGCACAACTGTGTTATCATACACACAGTGGGTGAAGAAACAGAAACTCAGGGAGGTGCTGCTGGAGGTGCGCTGGATGGTTAATAGCAAAGCCACAGTTGGAATCCCAGTCTCTGCTCCCAATGACAGTGCTGCCCTTACACCCTAGAGCCTCCCTTCAGTGTCTTCATCTTCCTGGGGATACAGGCAGACATGGGTCTTCTTCCCATCGTGTCATATACCTGGCAGCTATTCAAAATACATCTATGGAATTGAATTGAATTATATTAGGGGCAAGAAAAAAGATGACACCACTTTCCCTGCTCTTTCTAGCAAAGTTTAAAATGATTTATACTATTCACTACTGGTGAAAGAAAAAAAACCTCTTTAAATCATTGTTAATGGGAATGTTAATTAACACACCCACTTTTGAACTATCAAAATAAAAAAGTGTGCATGCCCTGATATACAATTATACTTTTAGAAATTTCTTCCAGGGAAATAATTATAATCAAGTGCAAGGATATGTGTACAAATCTATTTCTTGCAGCATTATTGATGGCAGTGAAAATTGACAGGCAATCTAAGTGTCCATTACTTGGGGGATGGAAAAACATATCGGGGATGCCATATGATGGAGTATTAAGCAGACATCAAAAAATGGGTCTAGATCTATATGTGCAAAGATGGAAGGGTGTTCACAATATACTGCTGAATTGATACAAACGAGTTCCAGTAGAGTGAAGAGTATTGCCCTATTTTTCTCAAAAACAAAAACCTCTTCTCCTTTTCCTTTCATCTCCCCCGTCCATATATACCTATACAAATACAAACTTCTCTAGATGTCAAGTGGACTATTTTTTCTCCTCAGACTGGTGGTGAGGGTCCAAAGATGAAGCCAAGTTATGCTAAGCACCCTCCATTCTAAAGAGAGCCACAGCCATGGTGGTGGCCACTCTGTAAGCTGTGCTAGGAGCTGCCAGCAGTGACCCCACCATCAGTCATCTGCCTCCTTTTCCCTCCTCCAGGCAGATTAAGCAGAGCTGCTAAAGATATTATTAGCCTTGTGAGGTTACAGGAGTTGAAGCCTGTTGTTCAACAGGTCAACATTCAAACTACTACACCAATGAAGGCTAAGATATAACTGTGAAATAGCTGACTGTGAAATATTAGTCTAAGCCCTAAACAGCCTGGCATTTGTTAGGAGCTCAACAAACATTTGTTGAATGGATGAACAAATCAACACCTTTATCTTGCCAATCAGGAAACTGAGATGTGGAGCAGTGGTCTAGCTAAAATCGCACATGTAGGTCATGTCAGAGCTTGAACTAGGCCCAGACCTTCTGTCCCTCAGTCTGAGGTTCCTGAAAACATGGTGATCTCTTGCCTCGTTGTTGCTGCATTACAAGAGAGGATAACTCAAGTTCAGAGAGGCTTGTCCAAAGCCATTCAGTTAGCTTGTATCAGAACTGGCCTAGGCTTCCAGACTCCCAGGTCAAGCTATTTCCATTTCATCTTACAACCTTGAAGGCTTTCTGTCACCAGACCTGGAAAAGAAGCCTCAGAAAGTAAAATGAAGATCCAGAAAATAAAAGGAGAAGACAAAGGATAACAGGTGGTATATTTTATGAGAACTAAAGAAGGTTGGTGACAGGATCATGTTTTATTTCTCCACCTTTGCCTACAAATTCCCCAAATGCACACTGATAACAGGTCAGGAAGAGACAGGCCCTTGCCCAGTGGAAAAAGTTCTGGAGCACTGCTTGATATGGTTGGATACACAGCTCATACATAAGTTGGGAAGCAAAGTCACCTTGGAACAAGGAGGGTCTCTCCTGACCTCTCAGAGTTGCTGAAAAGCCAGGAGAGCAGTGTGAAAGAAAAACCAAACATGTTTTTACAAGTAAGAGAAGATACTTGTTCTCACAATACCTCTCTTGGTTTTGCTCTAAATGCCAAGCAAAAAGCAGAAAAAAGGAAAGAAGGAAGGAAGTTACACTGCCTCAGCATCATCGGGACCCCTATCTGGTTGCCATGACAACACCTGCTGGACATTATATTCATCTTCTCTGTTTTCCTTTACATCATTGACTATGAGGACCATTTACCAGTTGGTGCCCCCCATTGGTGAAGCCTAACCAGTATATGTCTCTGGATAGTGCTTATTTCAAAAAAAAAATATTGAGAAATTTCAATAAAGGTCAAGATTTCCTGCTTCTCTTGAAACTTTGCAAGTTATGACACCTCAAGGCCTGAATTCCCACAAGGTTATAATAGGCTTGAATTTAGTATCTGATGAACCCTTCCTTGGAGGGCAGGCTCTCCAATTTGCCATTGGTGTCACCTGGCTGCTTCTCTCCTCCATGGTACCTGCCTGGGGACATTTGAATTTGAATCATCTTTTTGTCAACTGGTGTTAAATCAGCAAGGTTTCACCTAAATATGCCATTTCCACTGCTATTGGAGGACTACTCAAGAATAGGCAAGTGTTAGCCTACAGTATTTGTTTTTCTCTTTCTGACTTACTTCACTCTGTATGACGGTCTCGGTTCTGAAGAACCTAGGGGCAGGACAGGAATAAAGACGTAGACGTAGAGAATGGACTTGAGGACACGGAGAGGGGGAAGGGTAAGCTGGGACGAAGTGAGAGAGTGGCATGGACATATATACACTACCAAATATAAAATAGATAGCTAGTGGGAAGCAGCCGCATAGCACAGGGGGATAAGCTCGGTGCTTTGTGACCACCTAGAGGGGTGGGATAAGGAGGGTGGGAGGGAGACACAAGAGGGAGGAGACATGGGGAGATATGTATATGTATAGCTGATTCACTTTGTTATACAGCAGAAGCTAACACACCATCGTAAAGCAATTATACTCCAATAAAGATGTTAAAAAGAAAATAATAAGCAAGTGATGCTCAGATCTAACCATGTGTGAACTTTCCAAAGTGATTTCCACTAGCTAAGGTTCTATCTAGTCTCTAATGCAGTTGATCTTGAATGTCAGCCTGGGTTTTCCTCTAGCAGCCCGCTGCTCTTAGTGTCCATAATGCCAGCGGTCCCTGCTCCCTGGCTGCCTGTTCTTCTCACTCCTGGACAGCTCCACTTTCATACTCTGCTTAAACTGGGAATCTAAAAATAGTCAATCATCACAGCACTGACATAATGCTTCTGTTGTTCCGAGAGCAATTCTCTATCAGAAGAATTTTTTCAAGAAGGAGTTATGTTTAAGTTAAAAAATGACATGTGAAATGACTTCGAGCTCTTACAGTTTCACCCTGTTCCCACCCCCTGGACACAGAAGCACCTTTTAAAAGGTCTGGTTACAAAGAAGAGTAGGAAGGAGTGTGGACCATGGTTCTGCTTGGAATTGCAAAGATTGGTTTGACTTAACCTGTGCAAAGCCTTCAGTGTCTGGTCTAGCATCTGACACAGAGTAGGTGCTCAAAAGTATGTTGGAGGAAAGACAGAGAGGTAGAAAGTTACCCAGTACATATGCTTGAGTTTCTCCATTTTCTTTTAGTGACATTTATTGAGTCCCTACAGAATGTAAAGTGTTTTTCTAGGCACAGTTGAGTTTCATTCATTTACTTATTCATTTCTTTGTTCCCTAAGTGACTACTTTGCTTTCCTGCAATTCCCATTTGCATGTGTGATCACCAGCTCATAATCTCATCACTCACCCAAATATTCTTCAGGGGTCAAGTGCTCCTCCATCATTAGCAGTCACCACAATGTCACTGATATCTAAAATTGACAGGAAATCTCCTACTTCTGTTTCCCGTGGTATAATATGGAATCTCAGCAATCACCCAGGAAAGAAAATTCTCCAGTAGCTTTTTCTATAGACTAGAATGATTCACATCCTCTCGAATTCAGCTAAACCCTAGAGAGCTCTCTATGAGAGGTACAATGGCAGGCTGTCCTCCACTGAACCAAGTTCATGAACAATACCTTCTAACATCTGGAGAGTAATTCGCCAATCAGTAAGTCACGATGCTGTTTTATCGGACCATGATTAAGCCAGTACACCTCCCAAGAGCATAAGGGGTAGCATGTAGTAAACATTTAATAAACTTTTGATGAAATGAATGAATGAATACACAGAGAATGAACAGACAAACTGGGTACTGATTTTACAAGTAAAACGAGACCTGAAAATTATGGGGCTGCTGTTCTCTCTTTTTTTTTTTTTCAATTTATTTATTTTATTTTTGGCTGCATTGGGTTTTTGTTGCTCCTTGCGGGCTTTCTCTAGTTGCAGGGAGTGGGGGCTACTCTTTATTGTGGTACGTGGGCCTCTCATTGAGGTGGCTTCTTTTGTGGAGCACGGGCTCTAAGCACGCGGGCTTCAATAATTGTGGCTCGAGGGCTCTAGAGCGCAGGTTCAGTAGTTGTGGCACACGGGCTTAGTTGCTCCGCGGCATGTGGAATCTTCCTAGACCAGGGCTCGAAGCCGTGTCCCCTGCATTGGCAGGCAGATTCTTAACCACGGCGCCACCAGGGAAGCCCCTAAGCTGCTGTTCTAACCAGTACATCAATCTCTGTTGGATCAGCAAATCTTTCTTTCTCTCTCTCTCTCTCTCTCTCTCTCTCTCTCTCGATGACCTAAATGCATAGCTTTTTTGTTTTGCTTTTATACAATAAATGTGGAACTCTGACAAGGTTCAGTGCATCCTATTCTCTGTGGCAGGGATTTGGGAGATCAGCAGGCTTCCTTCACCTTCTGACAGCAGAGCTCATGGAGACTCAAAAATATCAAACCTTCCAGACAAAATTTGGAAGAGCAAGAGCAATTTTTTTTTTTTTTTTTTGGTTGCATCAGGAGAGAAAATCCGGGCACAGTGGAAAGGCATTTTATTTTTCAGATGAGAACCCTGAAAAATTAATGAAAGGCATGCTATTTTATTTCCTGGACACAAATCTCCAGTCAGATTCTAGGGTCCCAATTTTCTTGGCTATAGAATTACAGCAATGCTTTTTAATTTTATGTTTTTATGCTTTACATTGGCCTTTTGGAAATTAATATACGTATTGCTTGCTCACTGGACAAAATTCACACAAAATAGAAATATATATTAAATGGAAGTCATTTTGTCCCCTCTCCCCTCTACTCTCCACCTTCCAGCTCCCTGAGGAATAAACTCTGAGGTGGAGATTAGCCTGCACAGTGGTTGCTAAGAAGTGCCCTTGGTCACCAGAGTCACAGAGGAGTGAAAGAAACAGGACTGGGCAGAGGGAGAAGTTGAACTGTGATGTGGTTTCCAAAAAGGCTGGAGTTGATTCATAGGGGGAACTTGGGAGCTGGGATGGACTGTCAGAATTGTCCTAAAGGGAGGCAAGGGGTCTTTGTATGCCACCCCTTCCACTATACACTGGATGTGAGCCATCCTTCAACCCCTGCAGAAGGGGGTGTGAACTTGGAGGAGGCAGCTCCCTTCATCAGAGGGCAGTTCCTGGGGAGGGAGTGAGCTATGAGCCACCAGTACCTAACTAACACTTTGATCATTAGCCTTGTTTGCTTTCAAGAGAGAATTGGGTGGCACCCTACAGAAATACACTGTATTATTGTCTTTCCCAAACCCACACACTTTCCATGTCTCTATGAACACGTGAAACACACACACGCACACACACACACACACACACACACACACTAATATAATAGTTAAGAACATGAATTCTGAAGCCAACCTTGGAAATTTACTTAGTCTCTCTCGGCCTTGATTGCCTCCTTGGTTAAAATGGGATGGGGGATGGTGACAACAGTACCAATCATAGAGCCATATAATTATAGAAGATGAAATGGGAAAAGTTCTGACACATAGAAAATTCAACTCCTTGCTTTTGCCACTCAACAATTGTCTTGGACAAGCTTCTCTGTTATTCATACAGAAGTACTTCATTCTCTTTAATAGCTGAATAGTATTCTTGAATATTGAATCCTAGATACGGAATGGAGTGGATTTGCCATAATTTCTTTACCAGTTTCCCTACTGTTGAGCAGTTAGGTTGTCTCTAATTTCTTGCAATTACAAGTCATGTAGCAGTGACTATCCTTGTATGTTTATCCTTATGCCCTTGGAAGACTGTCTATAAGACAGGTTCATGAAAGTGGAATGTTTTTCAAAGGGCAAGCACACTTCACTTCTAACAGGTACTATTAATTGCCCCTGAAAAGACTGCAGAATTCTAACTTGGACCTCAGCATCATGAGATGAGTGTCTTCTCCCCCAACCACCACCAATCTCACACCAACACTGGATGTTAAAAATCAGTTACACTTTTGTTAGTCTAATAGGAGAAAAAAGATATTTCCTTGTTTTAATTTTCATTTCAATCAATCCTTGAGAAACGAAGCTTTTTTCTTAATGCTTCTTGGCCATTCATGTGTCTGCATTTGTGACTTGCCTAATTGTCTCCCTCCTCTGGGTCATCTTTGTTGACATATTTTTGAATGCATATATTGTAAATAGATTCTACGACTCCCTCACTCATCTGTTCGACTTTGGAGGGCGCCTCTCAATCCACAGAGGTTGAATTTCCATGTTAAATCTGCCAGTCTTCTTTACAGCACCTAGATTTGGGGTTCTGTGTGTGGAAGAGGTATAAAGTCAAGCTCAGACGCAAAGCCCACTTTATCCTTAGAACTGCAAGTTCCTTTATAGGCCCTGAACTCTCCATCTGCCTAAAGCAGGCAGCTTCTTTTGGTGTCATTTCTGTTTTTCTGTTTTTAACTCAGTCCTGTTTATTAAATCTTAGACAATGTCTAGTCTACATTCTCATCCTCACAGCATTTTTCACTTGGACCTCTCCCTTCCTCCTCTTTCTGATTCCATTCCTTTTCGCTTCTTTTGACTATGTACAACTTAGGGGAATAATTGGGGCAGAGGTCAACCTCCATGATGACAGTCCCTTGGACCATCATCTGGCTTGTAAGCATGTCTCTGCAGTCTCCTGCTGCCAGTGTCATCCCAATTTGGTCCTGGCACTAGTGATAATGGCTGTGTTGCCACGTGTGCTGTTGGGGTCAGGACAGTGGGGAAGCAGAAATAAAGTGTTCATATTTTTAAACTGGTGCAGTGGATGGTGAGTGGTTTCTGGGTTGTGGAGGCACCCAAGGAGTGTCTGGTTGTCAGGAATATCAATTTCTGCTGTCTTCTGACGTGGAGGACCTCCCTGGCAGCAGTCCCATCACCTTTTCGGCCCTTGCCAGGAGCACAGTCATACTCCTTGTGGGAAATATACCTTGTGGTTTCTGTCCCACAGATAAACTCCAAGCTTCATCAGGCGGGGTTGTAAGAGAGAGCTGGTTCTCTTCTGTGACCTGCTAAGAGCCACAAAGAACTTGGACGTGGTGCTGCTGCCTCTTCAGTCACTCCAAAACACAGTCCAGTCACGTCCTGCTGATGTGATGCACTTTGGCAAGCTTCCTGTCTCCAGAGTGAGAGCTGTTTGCTGTGTGTCCTCTGAGGGAGATGTAGGTAGAGAAGAATTAACACCTCATCAACTGTGCCTTACTCAAGAAAATGATCCTGCCTCCTTCTCCCCACATATACATGGCGACTCAGAAAGGGTGATGCATCCACGCAGTTCTGGAAAGAACCACTGCTTTGCAAACCTTGCAGAGGGGTACTAATGCTATATTCCAGAGATCTATCTTGGTTGCTTTTTTCTGTCTGCTTCACAATGCCTGCCCAGGATATCTGTGATTCTGTGACTCAGCAAGAGAAGATTGGTCATGAGAATAATGATAAAGGTAGTAGTTATTGATAGTATCTTTTGAATATTTTCTGGAGTTCTACTTTCAGTGTGATGGAGTAAGTGCCCAGCAGACCAGTCTCCATGAACAACAGCTATAAACTTAGGACAAAATATTCAAAGGGCAAAATATACCCAGAGTCTCTGAAGAGACAACAAAAGCAAGCAGATTTTAGAAAGGAGTCGAAACTTGGAAGAAGAGATCAACAGAGGGTGAGATCCCCATTTTGTTGCAACTCTAGGGTAGGCCATAGTCACAGTGTGACACAGGCCAGCTGAAGGAATACGAGAACACTTGCCATCTTTCTGGTCTGAGGAATTGGAGACAGAATCCAAGGTGGCTACAGTGAAAAGTGTGGAAAGTGAAGAGGGAAGCCTAGAAAGGAGAATGCCAGAGTAGGGGAACCCCAGATTCTGTGCATTAACTCTGCCCAAATCTGTAGCTGACCCTTGAACTATACATGCGTGAAGCAGACTGCAAACCACCCAGCTAAAGGAAAAAAGAGTTGAACTGAGATTTTAGCTGCCACTTACCACAGGCAAGACAGAGTCTTGTGCGATTTGAGTCTAAGCAAGTTACTGCTTGCTATAAAATATATCAAAACTCTTTAGAGGAATATAACGGAATACAGAATCTCTACATCATAACAACACAATGTCTAGAACACAATCCAAAATTTCTCCAGTAAATAGAATTAACAATAATTACCTCTTGAGGGTTGTTGGGAGACTTAATATGATGTATTTAGCACAGTGTTTGCAAAGTTCCTGGCATGCAGCTAGTGGATGAGTCACAGCCTATACCCCCTGGGATCTGGGGGAGGTATCTCAGGAAACACCTTCAGGAGGTTGCCAAATGTAGTCAACACTCCAAGTTGGAAGAGAAAGCACATCTGTCATTACCAGTCCATTTAGGCTCCAGAACCCTAGGAGTGGGGAAGTGGCATAAGTGGAGAGGGAAAACAGCATTCAAGTTAGTTGCCAAGGTTGCCAGTGAGTTGCTAGAGTAGAGGCAGAAACAGTTCTCAAGCAAGTGCATAAAGTAAGCCAAATACAGAAATAAAGGAGCCAGGAAGCCAGTCCAAAGAGTACCAAAACCATATACAGATACATGACTGATCTAGAACAAAGACAAAGGTAGGGGTGGTTCTGAGGAAGGATTCAAGGGATTTGGAAGACAGGTTTTTGTCAGGTTCACAAGTTTCCCCTGTGATGATTGGGCACATTTTGCCTGTTCATGAAGGACCTCCCGGTCCTGCAAATCCAGGCTCTTTATCCTTTTATTCTTTCAAGGGGAAAACACTGAAGAGGCTGATTCAAGAATTACTATTACTTTTGATGGGTAAAATAGAAAAATCCAAGGTTGCCCAATAAAGGGCCGATGCCATGCTCTAAGAGAAGTAGGATCATCTTCCCGGTTCAGGACTAAGCCCAGCATAAGACAAAGCTTAACCTCCCTCCAATATGATCTACTTCCGTCAAATAATAAAGACATTGGTATAACTCAGTCTGGGTGGGTGACTCTCCTTTCCTGGTTACTCCTGATCAGTGTTTTGCTTCCGTGTTTGGAAACAAAGTAATACCACAAGAATGCAGAATTTTAGCCAAAGATCATTTGTCTCCATTGACCTCATAGCCCTAGAGGTACCTCAGAAATCAAGTCTCTCCCTTGGGAGTAATGAAATTCTCATTTGTGTAATGATAGGTTGCTGATAAACTGAAGAGAAATGCTACTGATAATGTTTGCTCAACAGGACTTTAGTATTTCTCTTCTCCTTGCTTCTCCCATCAAATTATCGCATTGGCATACTTGAGTATGGATATGACTTTAATATGCTTCACTGACTCAGACATCTCCTAAGGTATCCTCACTGTTATAAGACTGAACAGAATCTTCAACATCAGATTAAATCTCACTGGACTCAAACTCTAGAGATTCCTTTGATAAATCAAGGGACTCCTATTTGACTCGAGCCCTGCAGAGCCCCTCTCAAACAAGCAAACATCCAGGCACCAATGCAGCTGGACAGGCCACTTCACAACAGTAGGTTCAGACTGTCTAGAGCTCCCCACCCCACCCTGCTTCAGGCTTCACTCTCCAGTGCCCATTTATCTCAGCTCCAGCATTGACCTGTCTTGCGATTTTACTTCCTTGCTCTTCAGAACGGGCACCTTCTACTGCTTCTTTACCTTGATCTCTGGTTCCTTCTTTGACTGTGATTTCTTTCTTTTTTGAAAAAATCAATTTATTTATTTATTTATGGCTGCATTTGGTCTTCATTGCTGCGCAGGCTTTCTCTAGTTGTGGCGAGCGGGGGCTACTCTTCGTTGGGGCGCACAGGCTTCTCACTGTGGTGGCTTCTCTTGTTGTGGCTCTAGGCGCACGGGCTTCAGTAGTTTTGGCATGTGGGCTCTAGAGCACAGGCTCAGTAGTTGTGGCACATGGGCTTACTTACTCTGCGGCATGTGGGATCTTCCTGGACCAGAGCTCGAACCCGTGTCCCCTGCATTGGCAGGCGGATTCTTAACCACTGCGCCACCAGGGAAGTCCGACTGTGATTTCTCCTCACCACAATGACTGTCCTGTTTTTGGTGATGCCAATTTAAAACTCTCATCACCTCCAGCCTAGCCCCAACCCTAGGATCTTCAACATACTACAGACCCTCAGGACCATGCTGTCTCCACCGTGAGTGTGGAGTGGAGCCTGGGGAGATTGATCTCTCGGATAAAAGCATCTCTGAGATTGCGTTTCTATTTTAGACAGAGTGAGAACTGAAGAAGTGCTTATAAGTGCGGTAGGAATCTCTTTGAACTTCTTAGAGCCCTCGTACATTTAGGCAGAGACTGTTCTTTTGGAAATGGTGACCCCAGCTCCAGCAAAGTTGGGATGTGTACATGCTCGTGAAATGTTCATTTCTGGAGAGGGAGGCACAAGAGAGCTCTGCCTCATCATGACAGCGGGCACGCCAGGGTCAGCACACTCCATTCAATGACAGGATGTCGCAGGCTTCGTGGGAGGAGAATGTACTTGGAGCAAGCACAACCTGAATTTCAAGGTTACTCTACCCCTGAGGCATTAGGAATCAGCTTCCTCCTTTAAAAAATGGGCACTTTGCCCGGGTGTGTGTGTGTGGGTGGGTGGGGATTATGATGATGATGATGATTATTACATTGTGCCAAGTACTGTTCTGATCACATGACAAAAGTTACTTCGTTTAGTCTTTATAACAATCCTACAAAGCAGGTATCACTGTTACCATTCCGATTCTACAGATGCAGAAACTGAAGCACAAAGAAATCAACCTGCTTTTGAAGCCTACACAGCTAGAAAGCAGCAGAGTCAGGAACCAAACGCAGCAATGTGGCTTCGGATTTGGTGCTCTTAACCACTGCCCTCTGCTGTCCTCACGTGGTACCCCCCTCGCCCCCCCCCCACCAGTCCAGTCGGTACTCAGCAAATGAGATCAGTTATAACAATAACAGCAATTATACCCTCACCACATCATGAAGGCAATTCCACAATGCACTGTCAATTTATTCATTCAACTAGCAGATTATGCAAATGTGCAGAGTGCTTGTATAATGCAAATGTGCTTACAAAATGTGAAAAATAAATCATTTATCTCTTCATCCACTTCTGCAATACCTCTCCCCATCGTAGCAGCAGCACCTGGTGGCCTGTGGGTGTTGAGCAAATGCTTATTAATTTGTGTCTCACACTGTCTGGTTTTAGAACATAATGATATAAATATTACCATTAATATTACAACTGTCACAAATGAGAATTCCATATTAAAGAATGAGTGCTATTGGAACATAAGCGTACAAAGGTCTACACTGAATGACCTTTCCAAAGTCTGGCAAGTTCCAAATTCTGCAGCAGACATGGGACAGTCAACCCTGTTCTGCCCTATAATGGTCTGAAAGGTTTATTTCTGTCTTTGGGGACCAGCAATTTCCGTGAAATTTGACAAGACATTTCTGCCTCTCAGTCTTGTTCTCAAGTTTGCCCAATTTGGAAATTTGACAAGGGGATGAAATGCTACCACTTGCTCACGACGGCCATGGACGCTTGGTACAGTCAGTCTTCAGCATCTGGGTTAACCTCTGTTAAAGAAAGCTTGCAGAACTAGGACCAAAAGACTCACTAATGCACAGTGTACCAAGCCGCAGTGTTCCGGCTCCCTCTTCCCTTTCATGTTAAATTCACTGCCTTAACTAAGCGGACCTTTGCCAAGCCAGCCTTGTGACTAATGGGCCTTTGATCAGGTCTTGCTTCCTAACAGCTGGACATATAAATGGAAGTTTATCCTAATTAAGTAATGAACATTGATTGTCCCTACCTTCTGACTGCAAAGTGTCTCCTCATCTCAAAGCAACCCCATTGTTTTTATGTCAAGGCTAATATCTCTGATGGACTTTGCTTAGGGTCAGGGCATGTGCAATTTAGGACACTTAGGAGAAAAAGAGCAAGGGTTGAAGAAGTCGTGGGAACAGATTTTCTAGAATCTGCTAGCATGATCTGGTTGGGGCAGGAAAGCTACAATTTTTTGAGCACCTGCAATTGCTAGCACGTAAAGTACTTCATGTACACTATTTCATTCTATCTTCACGTTAATCTTATAGCTAGCGTCAGCTCCACTGAAAGTGAAGAAAATGAAGATAAGGGGCTGAGTGAACTAGTGGTTACATGGCTGGTCAGTGACCGAGTCACTGTTCCAACAGCCCAAACCAGGTTCTAGGTGACTCCAAAGTTTTATTTCCCCAGCACGTTGGATGATCATTCTCTTTTGCTCCTACACTGGAAACAGCACAGGATTTGCGCTCTGAACCTGTTCCTTACTAGCTCTATGGCCTTGAATAAGTTACATATCCTTTTTGATCTGGAGTTCTTTACCTGAAGATCAAGATCCACCAGCACCCTCTCTGCTGACTCCACCAGGTTTTTGTGAATGGGATTTGCACATGATAACATGATGTGCAAAGTGGTAGGTTATTGGCCTGTTTGCAAACAGCCTTTGTTAATCTGTTGTAATCTCTGGGCCACTCTGAGACTTTTTGCTTCCCCTTCCTGACTCTCCAAAAGCAACACCTGGGACTGCTTTGCCAATAACAGATTTGTTTTCATTATTAGGGATGATCCTGTCATCAAGTTGGAACAGAAACGGCAACTGAATGTGCTTTCATGGGAATTTCAAAGATTCAACTTTTGGGGAAAAAAGATATAGGAACCAATGTAACAGCCATTAAGTCCATAGTTTAAAAACAAATGCTACTAAGACACAGATGATATCATACAATAGTTGGAATGTCTCCTGTTTTCTCAGGCTCAGAGAGCAGGGCAGCCCTCAGAAATCTCACGCCAGCTGTCAGCGTCTATTCCAAGGATTGCCACTCCCATGCATCTCTTTGGCAAATTCCTCTCTCTCCAACCCAAATCTGTTGTACTTAACTCCTAGCATAACCCAGGAAATCATAAGGGCACCTGGTGCTGCTTTCTGTGGTATCAGAGGGGTCTTGCTCCATGTGGCAGTTTCCTGGAATGGAGACTCACTGATTACACAACAGGAATCATTAATTGAGTAGTCTATATCCCAAGAGATTATACACCCTGCCCCTCCACTGACAGTTGAATTGACACACCCTATAGGAGACAAGAGGAAATTGTAGGCTGCTTAAGCAGCATCTCCTCTCATGTGCCATAAAATCCCTCTGTATTTTATCCAGAAAGGAGGCTAATCGAACTGGGGCTAAATTAATGCTAATAGCTGGCCATGGAGGTATGCCGTCTAATCTTAGGACAAGTATGCCCATCTTGAGCAAGAGATTTCCTGGGGCTTAAGAACTTACTACCATACCAGAAAGATAGTTTGGCCGTTCCACAAAAAGTTAAACATAGAATTACCATATGACACAGAAATTCTATTCTTACGTATATTTACCCCAAATTGAAGGCAAGTACTTAACCATATCTTTGTACACAAATTCTCAGATACACGATAGCCAAAAGGTGAAAGCCACCCAAATGTCCATCAATGGATGAATGGGTATACAAACTCTGGTATACTCACACAATGGAATATCATTCAACCATAAAAAGGAATGTGCTATATCGTGGATGAATTTTAAAAACATTATGCTAAGTGAAAGAAACCAGACACAAAAGGTCACATATTGTATGATTCTGTTTACATTAAATATCTAGAATAGGTAAATATAGAAACATATAGATTGGAGGTCACCAGGAGCTGGGAGGAAGAAGTAATGAAGAGTAATGGCTTAGTTGATAAGGGGCTTTATTCTGGAGTGACAGAAAGGTTTTGGAACTAGATAGATGTGATATACAACATAAATGTACTAAATAACACTGAGTTACTCAGTTTAAAATGACTAATTTTATGTTATGTGAATTTCACCTAATTTTTTTTTAAAAAACCCTACTACTAAAGCAACTTCCTCTAAAATGCATAAAAAATAAAAATGGATTGATGAATGGACAGACATAAATATGTGATCAAGCATGAAGAGCAAAATGTTAATTATAGAAGCCAGGTGGTGGGTACATGGGTGTTTGCTGTAAATTCAGTGTTTCAATGGGTTTGAAAATTTTTATAATGGACTGTTGGAAAATAATGAAACCTGGTACACTTACCATGTCATCAGGTCGTTGGAAAGGAAGTACCAAAATCCTGCTTTCCTACATGGGTCTTCCTATCATGGTCCTGACCATGTTTGGAAACTAGTCAGGATAAATTAGCTGAGCTTTGTCCACTGCACACACTCCTCCCCTCCCCTCCTCGTTCCCACATCACCCATCTGCAGATAATGCCCCCTCTTCATGATAATAACTCACATATCTGCTATAGCCAGCCCCTGTGCAGGTAACTGACATTCATTGTCTCCAATCTTGATAACACTCAAAGTAGGTTACAGACGAGAAACTGTCCATAATAGTGAGTAAAACCAGACACAAAAGAATACATATATTTTATATGAGTAGATTGTATAAGAAGTAGAAGGACTGACAGGCAAAATGAATTTATGCTGTTCAAAGGGAGGATAATGCTACCCTTAGGGGGCAGTTGACTGGAAGGGCTCCCAGGAGGCTCCTGGGCTGCTGTGCTGGTACCATTTTATTTCTTGATCTAGTGATTACATGAATGTGTTTACTTTGTGAAAATACACTGAGCTGTACTATGCGCACCTTCTTGTACGTATACTCTATATTAATAAATGTTTAATAAAACCAAATCAATGAAATGGATAACTAAAATTAATCAGTAAAACTCAAAGCAGTCTGTTGAAAAGATAAATTAAAATATAAAAAGAAAGATGGAGAAAACACAAAAGAGTAATATTAGGAATAAGAAGAGACATAACTGCCAATATAGAAGGAGTTGCAATTTTATAGAAGAATACCGTATACAGATTTACTCCAATGGCCTTGAATATCTTGATGAAATGGATGCTTTTCTAAGAAAACAACTAAAACCAAGATTGTAGGGGAGCATCCATGGATCACAGATTTTGCTGCTGGCTGGAGTCTAAACAACAGCTGAATTCACAAATCCCTCTTCTCTTGTTAGCACTGGGAAGGGCCACAGTAACACACCCACAGACTGACCAACTAGTGAATGGCCAGGAGCCACTGTGCAATGCAGGCCCCTTCATCAGCAGAACCTATAAAGCCCTGCCATGGAAAGAAGGTGGTGGGCGTCACTGTGGTCAGAGTCTGAATCCATGTCTTATGAAACAGCAGAGCACTGGACTGTGCCCTTATCTTGGATCCCTTTCCAAGGCCAGGTGTTAACTAGGTAAGACTAGATGGCTCAAACCTGTTGAACAGATGTAATACTACGTCAGGGATGGGAATGGTATTTTTGTTGTAATAAGTATTTTTATTTAAAAATAAGAAGCTGACCTGTATACAAGCCCCTGTGTCCCTGTCCTTTGAAGTAAAAGGCTTTTGCTTTAGTCTCCCAGGCTTCCTCTGAGTCTCAAAAGGCTGGCTCAAGAGTTAATGATGAGGAAACCTGAAGATGTAGAAACAAAGAATAGCTGTTGGGCTGGGGAACTGGTAACAATTTAGACTATAAGTCTGCTACATCGCAGAATCACCAAACTCTCAGTTCCCTGAAAGATACAGATAAAGGCCTGACACATATTCCTAAGTTGTTTTTACAGGAAGCAGACCCTCACCAGAGGAAAACTGCTGACCACAGCACATAGACCCTAGACTGGTTGAAACCAGAAGGCCGATGATGCTTGAAACCTCACCTTGATGCCAACCAATCTGAGAATTGTGCATGAGCTGATCACACTCTGAAGCCCCCTCCCTCACACTGCCTTTAAAACCCCTTGCCTGAAAGCAATAGGGGAGTTCAGGTCTTGAGCTTGAGCTGCCCCTTCTCCTTGTTTGGGGGCCTGCAGTAAATGCCACACTTTCCTTTACCACAACTTGGTGTCAGTAGTTTGGCTTTACTGCGTGAGGGCAAGCAGACCCAAGTTTGGTTCAGTAACAAAGCCACCTTTTGAATACTTGACAGGTGTCAGAAATGTTATTTTTCTTTAAGTAGATTTTTAAAGAAAAGTCAACCCGTGTGGCATAGAGGGAAGGAACCCAACAAATGTTAAGTTCAGGATAATAATCCATTAGCAGCTGGGAAGGATATAGTTGAGGGAGATTTTTCCCTGCAAGCCCTAACTTGACACCTTGAGGTAAGAGAAACTCCAAGCAGGAAGAGATAGCCAAGATAATTAGATATTGCAGAGAGGGTCAGAAGGACCAAAGAGAACCTGTATTTGTAAGGTTGGGCAACCTGAACTTTCCTGGTTACTTCAGAAAGGTGCTTCTTTTTTGATGAGAGCAAAAGCCCAGAAATGTGTGAGAAGTAAAGGGGGAGGGCGGGTCCTTCCTTGGGGTGGTAGTGGGGAGGGGAGCTTTTGTGAGGTGTGGTGGTATTGGAAAAGGATTTAAATTTTGAAGGTACAATCAGGCAGTGAGAAGGTGGTTTGTTTTTACCCCGAAGGGAAGGAGCAAGGCAAAAACGTTAGAGATGCAAAAGAGAAAATAGAAATAATGGATGGGGACAAGATCTTAGATTCAAGAAGATGAGAAAACATGGACTAGAGGGAAGGGCTTGGCTTTGGAAAGGAGGCTAACTAACCAGAGCTAACGTAACCTCTGTGGTGGGTTGGATGGTGGTCCCCAAAAGGGATGTACATTTCTAAACCCCCACTACTCGTGAGTGTGACCTTATTTGGAAACAAGATCTTTGCAGCAATAATTAAGGATCTCCAGATGAGATTATCATGGATTTAGGGTGAGCCCTAAATCCAATAAATGGTGTCCTTATTAGAGAAAGAAAAGGGAGATTTAAGGCACAGACACAGAGGGGAAAATGCCATGTGAAGATGGAGGCAGAGGCAGAGATTGGAGTTACGTCCCAAGCCAAGGAGAGTTTAGAGCCACCGGAAGCTGGGAGAGGCAATGAAGCCATCTCCCCTAGAGGCTTCAGAGGGAGGATCGCCCTGCTGACACCTTCATTTCAAGATTCTGGCCAGCAGAACTGTGAGAGAACACATTTCTCTTGTCTGAAGCCACCCAGTTTGTGGTACTCTGTTATGGCAGTCCTAGGAAAATAATACAACCTCCAAACTCCAGGTTAAAAATTAAACCCAGTAGAGTGAGCAAACCTGAGATACATTGACATACTTCAGAGATATGTCTTCACTCATTGGTTTGGTTAGGAATCCAGTCGGCCTGGTAGAACCTTATTCCTGGAACAACCATGGCTGTGTCAACCTGAGCCTCAAATGTTCCCTTCAGTGTCCAGTCTCCAGTTAGCCTCTGCCTTCCATTGCCCTGGTCAGCATTTCTCACTGTGCACCCAACTCTCATCAGTACATTTCTCCTGGGCACCTACACAAACACTTATTTTCTTAGTCGATCTAACTTACTGCTGATTCCTGCCACTTATGTTCAAGTTCCTCAATTCCTCACAATTTAATGTGCTACCAATTACAGCATGACAAGGCACTGAGTATCATTTATTCAAATCATTTTAGCACCTTAGCTGGGACTCAAAGGAGGGTATTAATCCTATGTATCCAATTCATTGAGAAATTCCCAATCTAGACTCACTGTAGATCATCCAGATTCCAGTGCGGGACTTAGGGAAAAAATGTGGTAAAGGACCACATTAATTCACTCCATATTTATATAGTACCTATTTACTCCCAAGTACTTTGTTAGGTGTCAGAAATATATATATGAATGGGAGGAATGAGTTTGACTTTCAAAGAGCTCATGGTCTCCTGAGTAGCTGGGGAAAAGACAGTGAATTCAACAATACAAATACAATATGACAAGCATTATCTTATGGTATAAACACTTCCTCTTAGGAGTCTTGGGAAGAGAGGGGGTGTTTCTGGAGATGGGGTAAGGGCTTGTGCTAGAGCATCTCTGTTAGTCCTTCTAGAGGCCCACTCCACACTTCCACTTGCCCTGTGCTCTTGGAGGCTTTGTCTATGAGCGGTATCCTCTGCGCACTTGTGCTTTCCCACTTCTAGATGGGTTCAGTTGATGGGAGGACACCCGAGGGTGGAGGAGAGAGATCCCCTCCTGTCTCACTGCAGGTGTTCTAGGACAGGCCACAGCTTCTGTCTGGAGACCCCTCTTAGAAATCTGGGCAAGTTCTGGGAACTGTTTTTTCTTTCCTGATTCTAGTGGTCACTAGCCTTGGGCTGCTTCACCATCTCATCTTGGCTACCCTTAACCTTGCACACCTTTGTAAAGAGCGCCATCATGAGACATCCTTTAACCAATCATTGGAGTGTGCCAACTGGAGTGTTTACTGTTGGGAACCTAATGGGCACTGGAGTCAAGGAATGCTTCACAGAGATGGTGACTTTGAACTTTGTCCTGAAGAACGAGTAAGATTTCACCAGGTGTATATGCATGGGGTAGGGTCTCCCAGGTTAAAGTAAGAACATTGTCAAGGCTGGGAGGCCTGGGATTGCACTGTACATTTGGAGACTAAAAAGTAATACTTATCTTCTTATAGAGGGGCCTGTGGGGACTGGTGGGAAAGGAAATTGGAAAGTTGAAAGGCTTTCAATTTTTGAGTTATATCCTATAAGTAATGGGAAATTCAAAAGACACTGACAAGATTCCAATGCCTTGAATCTCCAGATACCCAGGTCTTTCTACAAAATCTGTACTTCAGAAGTGAGAGGCTGGCATAGATCTGGGCTGTGAATTTATGCTTCATTGGTTTTGTACTCCTCTTTGCTTGGTGGTTAATAAAATTCTCTCTCAGACTGTGAGCTGAGGAACGCTGTTGACTTTTTAAAACATCAAATCACTTCAAAAGCTTTTCCTTCTCAGTTCCAATTTATTGGGCCTTCTACTTATGTATTATGGAAAAAGCTACCTTGAGCTATGTCACAGTTTCATTCAATTACAGAAAACTTTGCCTAACGTGACAGTCTTTCATAGATCCTTATGAAAGGGAGTGCTTAATCAGAGCTAATATTCTTTTTTTTTTTTTTTTGCGGTACACGGGCCTCCTCACTGCTGTGGCCTCTCCCGTTGCGGAGCACAGGCTCCGGACACGCAGGCTCAGTGGCTATGGCTCACGGGCTCAGCTGCTACGTGGCATGTGGGATCTTCCTGGACCAGGGCACGAACCCGTGTCACCTGCATCGGCAGGTGGACTGTCAACCACTGCGCCACCAGGGAAGCCCCCAGAGCTAATCTTCTTGGCTCAGGTCTCAGGGAAGGGGGAAGAGAGAGGCCAAACTAACATCTGGTGAAGGGAGGAGAAGGAGGAAGCACTGAAGAAGAGAGGAAAATTCAGAGCAGCGTTGTCCAGTAGAAATGTAACATAAACCACAAATACAAGACACATATGCAATTTTAAAGGCTTGTAGAAGCCACACCAAGGAAAAGTAAAAGGAGGTGAAAGCAAACCTTGTGTCCTTTGACAGTTAAACGTACAAACGAAATGTGGTGCCTACATACAATGGCATATTATTCAGCCTTAAAAAGGAAGGGCATTCTGACATAGTCAACAACATGGATGAACCTTGAGGGCATTATGCTAAGTGAAATAAGCCAGTTGCAAAAGGACAAGTACTGTGTGATTCCACTTACATGAAGTACCTCGAGTAGTCAAATTCATAGAGACGGAAAGTAGAAGAGTGGTTGCCAGGGGTTGCGGGAAGGGGGAATGGGGAGTTGTTTAATGTGTATAGAGCACCAAGTTTGCAAGATAAAAGAGTTTTGGAGATTGGTTATAGAACTGTACTCTGAAAAATGGTTAATATGGTCAATTTTATGTTATGTGTATTTTACCACAACTTTTAAAAAGGTTTTTACCTTTTAAAACAGGTAAACTTAATGTTAAGAATACATTTTATTTAATCCATTATATGCCAAACATTATGATTTCAATATGTAATCAATACAAATTTATTGCTAGTCTCCATGTTTTACTACTAAGCCACTGAGATCTGATGCATATTTGTACACTGATGGCACACCTCCGTTTGAACCAGCCACACACAGTTCAAGTGCTCAATGGCCACATGTGGCTAACGGCTACCATATTGGACAGTGCAGGTCTAGAGCATTGAACAAAGCTGGCTTCTTGGCTGGGGTTCTTGTCTTTTCCTTACAAGTGCACCAGTGACTTGCCTCATGGTGATATTTTTTCAGAGAATTCTTCCTTTAGGAACTTGCCTTTGAGGCAGTACCAGGCATGGGCTGAGACCGAAGCTTTTTGTGTAGCATCATGGGAGGTGGTTCTAAAAGCCTTCCCAGGACCCTAAGTCCAAAGAGATCAAAAGAGGCCATGGAGCTCACCTCCACTGTCCCAGGAGAACCTTGTTTGTGACTACTCTGGCCCTTGATCCAGTGCTAACTGTTGGTACACCAGTGAGGTGTGGTCATAGATAACAGATGTCAGAGACAGATTCACTTGCTTTGTGACTTTGGACAAGTTGTATAACATCTCAGAGCCTGAGTTTCTTCATGGTGAAATATAGATAAGGATGGTGGTCATCTTATAAGGCTGTTGTGAGAATGAATTCAAAATGCACATACAAAACTTTGGTACAAAGGGACTGGTGCATATTAAACAGTGGCTTGGTTATAAAAATCACCATCGTCATTGCTGTTACTGCTACGGTACATTTTAGCTGTACAGTCATGTTTTAACATTCTCTTAGACTGTCAATCATTCCTTCAGCCAATGGTAAAAGAGTTGATGGCTCAGGGATTAAGAACTCAGACGCTGGAACTTGACTTCTTTGGCTGAAGTTGTGGTCTTGACACTTTAAGTGGCCTGAGACTCTTTCCCTTCCTCAATGCCTCCTCCTTCTGAACCCCTGATCCCACACACCCTCCAGCATAACCTCCTTGTCTCTCAGTTTTCAAATCTGTAAAATGGGACTAATAATAGTAAACACTGCATAGGATTGTTGTGAGGATTAAACACAATAATGTAGATGTGCCCTTAAAACATGTCCTGGCACACGGCAAACTTTAGAGAAGTGGGGTTGCAGCAGGGAATTAAGCACACACCATACTTGCTCTCCCAGAGTATAATCCTGCAGGACAGCTAGACCTTCAACCAATACTACAATAAAGAATGAGTGATATCATGTGGGGAGTCCTTACTAATGTCTTTCCTAAATACATGTGCTACAGTTTAAAAGCCTCTTGTCCTATCCTTAGCAGACCAAAGCTTTATTCTCTCCAGCAGACCATGAGCATACCATTTCTCCCTGTCTGCCCAGAATCTGAAGCAGCAAGGCCTCCTTTCCTTCTCAGGCCATTGCCCCATCACCTCCAATTCAGATGCACCAGTGGCCCACCAATTTTGTGAAGCAGCTCTCTCTATTAAGCCCTTGCCCACTGAGTCAATAGAGCTCCTAAAACACCCCCACATTTGTCAAACCCACTTATCTATGGGCAGGAAAATCCCACTCCCAAGACACTGTCAGTTTCCACTTGTGTAGGTCAGGGTGGGCAAATATATGCTGAGTTTCTGTGTGGCTCCCACTGGACACTCCTGGATTTTGCACAAATAATTACTAAATGAACAAAAGAGATTAGCACTGAAGTGATCTATGGGGAGCTACACAGGAGGTCAGAACAGCACTGATTAATCTCCAAATTGACCAGATACATGGACCACATAAAAGAAAAAAATAAATTGTTGATAAAATTATCCTTAAGGGAGGTAGGCACTGAGAAAGGAGCATTCAACCACTCTTATTTGATCAGAGTTGGCATTCAGCCCTGTCTGACTCCCATCGTGAAAGCACATGCATTCGGGAGAAGTACCCCTAGCAGTGGAGACCTTAAAACATGTTCCTTTTTCCCCAATAAGCTTAGCCACTTCTCGCCTTCCCAAGGACCCCATTCCCCCTTCTCTGTGAGGCCTCTGTCTCAAATCCTGTCCAAGGCGGGAGTTTGTCTCTATACTGGCTCTGTTAGGGCTGGAGAGGAAGACGGAAGGGCCAGGGAGCCTGCTGGACTTGAGCTCCAGGGCTTGGAGAGAATTCTGGGCTGGCTCCTCCCACCCCCCAAGCCGTGACCCCTGCTCATCTTCCTCAGGCACTCTGGGACAGGATGGAGAGCTTCTGCCCCTCCCTTCTTCACCCCTACAGAGATGGAAAGGGGAGGCTGTTAAACTTGCATGCCTCATGGGAGTCATTGACAAAGTGAAGGCACCTGAGAAGCTGTAGGCTTGTCCTAGGGAGGATCACAGTGCCTAGTGCCTGGCTTACTAGGACTCAAAAGCAAATTGAAAAAAAGGGATGAGTACATCTTCATAGTTCCTCATTCAGAGAGAGAGAGGAAATCTAATGTGTGTAAGGCTCTAGATCAATTGATATTTACCTAGACCATATTACGGATGGTTTGGGGCCAAAGAAATATGTTTCGGGGAACAGTTTGGTAATAAGCAGGAAAAGCCACTAAAATGTCCATATTTTTTACCTCTCTGATATCACTGTTGAGAATTCATCCTTTTTTTGAATCCAAAATCCATCCGATTTTTTTTTTAAAGAAAGAGAAGTAAAACTGCTTTATGCACAGAACATATTCAGAGTGGCATTACAATCATGGGAAAACTAGAAGCAATTTAAACAGTCAACAGTTGCTAAACAGATTGTAGCATACCCACTTAAGGGATTAATCCATTTAATCCAGCCACAATTAATCATTTATGTGAAACTGTACTGGAAGATGGGAAAGTGTTTATAGAATAATATTGGGAAAGAAGAAGAGTAAATGAATATATCCAGACTGTAGTTACATTTGTGTCAAAAAGGCATGCTTGGGCAAAGACTGAGAGAACAGAGAAGAACCAGAGGTGATAAAAGGTTGAGATTAGGAAAAAAATCTTAAAAAAAAAGAGACACTTTGTAGTGTTTCCTCAGTGCATTGTTACTAGTGATAGGAAAAATAAATAATACAAAGCATGGACATCAGGTTACTCACCTTGGCTCATTTCTTTGTTTTTCCCTGGGTTGTTTAAATTAGATCCCCCCAACCTGGATGCCAAGGCATAGCTTTGTGCCATGGGCAGGTTCCAGATAGCGTGATGTGCCAACTATTGAACGCTTTCCACTGGGATGGTCACTTGAGCCACCTAGCCACTCATCCCCAGCTTTGAGCCACCTTGTCTGTTTCCCTGGAGTGCCAAGGTATGAGAAAGGTCAGAAAGCACTGCCTGGGTGAGAGGATTCCCGGTGAAGCTCTTCCCTTGGTTCACGTATCACTCACACCCCATAGCAACTCAGGAGCTGTGCCCTGACCCTCCAGCACAAGAGCATTCAGTTCTGCACTCAAGCATTGGCTGACCGCTCTCCTCCTGGCCAAGTCCTGGTGTGAAGTGTCTCTGACTCTTCTACCCTCGTCGTCATGCATGGCTGCCCAAAGCCTGCCCTTAAGATGAGCAACAATGGGTCCCTCCCTGGCTCCCTCCTTCTGCCCCTTTTCCCCTCCTCTTGGAGAGGATGAACTTGTATGTATTTACTGCAGATGCTTAAGCAGGTAAACACTCAGCATGACATGCTCAGCCACGTCAAAGCTTCTGAAGAGAGAAGGAAGGAAGCAGGGATGAGAAAACAAACAACACGCAAGCACCTGTGTCTTCTGATAACCAGAATACAGCAAGTCCATGACCAGGTGAACTTTCACTCAGCACATTACTTAGCATCAGTAACAGTAACCCAAAGACACGAACCAGCTCCGCGTGTTACAACCACCTGCTGCTGGCTGCACAAGTGCTTTAAAGCAACAATATTCTCTCCTGCCCCTTTTCAGCTTCAGCCTATCCAATGTTCCACAGTAAATTCCAGAGCTTGGTCCAAAAAAAAACTTTCCCAAAGTTCAATATTGATGCTGCCAACCCTGAGAGACCTGCTGAGCAGATGCATGAAAGGCACCCCATGTTTCCTGTGCCTGTGCTGTGCTCACTGAACCCTTTTAACAGTGACAACTGAGAGGTTAAACTGTGTTGGATTTGGTGCTCTTTACTACAGACAACTCGAGCTCAGAACCAGAGAGACAAAAGTCACCCTCGCCCCTTTGTGGTTAGCGGGATGCAAACGCCTCTGCAGAAGGGCAGCTCAATGGCAAAGGAATAGAGATCTACACACCACACCTGCAAAACAAACTTGGGAAAGAAAATCTCTTCGGAAAGAAAACAGTCCTTCTGCTCAGGAAGCCTCTCTCAGGCTGCGCTTTCTGCTATGTAACCCACTCTCAAGGATGAAGAAGAGGAAGAAAAAAAAACAAAAAGAAAAAATTCCCCACCTGCTGCTTACATATATTATGATCTGAGGAGAAAACGCAAGCGCGTGTGAGCCCGCTCTCACACTTCCTTTGGCAGATCCTCAATGTACTTGTTAATTGTGTAAACCATCTCCCCTACCCTCAGCCACCCAGAAAACTCCAAGCCACACATGCACGCCCACCTCACAGCCAAGCCCCCTCCCCAGCATTCCTTTCCAGTTGCAGAGAAATCATAAAATGCTACTCACATGTGGCAGCTTCAGCTTCCCTTTCCCTCTCCCCAGCCTGAGCACCGGCTCTGGTTGCTGCTGCTGCTGATTTTCCCGTTGCAAGTGAAACAAACCTTCATCGACAGAGATGGTTTTCCTCTGGGCTGCTTTGTCTGAGATTCCCCAGATGAACACTGACTCGTTTATGTCATTATCCGAGTTCGATAGCTCCCCTAACACAGGCAGGGCTTTGGGGCTGTCATCTTCCACTGGCTGGGCTTCTGCTGAGAGAAACAACAGACCTGCAACTGACAACTGATCGCATCAAAACACTCCAGGGGATGGCAACCCAAGACTACAGAGTAACACGTTAGCTTGCAATGATACCATGCACAGCCGTGGATCATCTGTCTTCTACTGGCACTGTGAGTGTAGCCAAGTTGAAGAGACATTATTTAAGAACTTACAGCTTCCAGGATGTCTCCAAGTGAAGCCATATGGGCATTATAAAGCAGTGTCAACAGAAGGACTCTACAACCCTCAGACATGTTCAATATTGTTGAAATCAGTAAGGGGGTAATATCATTTGGTGGGTAAAAGTTAAAGGTCTGTCTAAAAGACAGACCAGAGTTTATATACACTTAAGTAGACAGGTACAAATGTGAGCTCCATCACTCATCAGCTGTGTGAATTTGGGCAAAGTCCTTATCCTTTCTGAGTCTCTTTTTTCAGCTTCACATTCGGGATACCTATACTTACCCTATAGGAGAGCTGCAAGACGTGAGATGGTATATATAAAACATCAAGTTCAATGCAAAGTAGGCACCCCATAAGAGAAATAAAGATCCCTTACCCTGTAGTAGCATTTGTTCACTTTGGGGACTGCTCATCTCGTAATGAAGAACCCTGTGATTGTATTATAAAACATCAGGATCGTTCCAATGGTCCATGTAATCAATTGCTTCCTCAGAGGAAACAGATTTGGGTAAGCCCTGATTTTCAGGTCTCAGGCATGTAAGAGTGCCAGAATGTCCATTTCTTTGATATGGGAAAAAGAGCCACTGATTGATAAAGATTGGTCAGCAAGGGGAAGACACTGACTCTTACTGCTTTTGTTGCCAATCCAAAAGGGGCTATAGCTTCTTGGTGAGTTTTTAGTCAGAGACAACACCAAGAAAAATTCTCACACAAAGTGAAGATTTTATTTGCAGCAAATAAGGAGGTCATGGTGATTCATTTCCCAAAGCCATGGCTCCCCTGCAAGGAAAGTTTAGTTCTTTTATTAGGGCAAGGGATGAATATCCAAGCAGGAAAGTTTTGTCATTACATATGAAGGCAGGCATAATCTCGCGTGTGCACAATTTGGAAACATGCTTCTTTCATGCATTGCCTGTTATGTTAATGGGGCCTAAGCTCCACCTGGGGAGGAGATTTTAGCATTGAAATGAAGCAAAGGTAATTTTTGGACACTATTTTGTCTGAGCAAGCTCCAGTCTTGTGGTCGGGCTTAAGGCTCAAACCAGTTCCAGGGGGCTGTTGATAATGTATCTTCTTGGAGCTGTCCATACCCTGAAAAGAAACAACTCAAAAAACAGCACTGGGTACTCTCTGCACTGGAGTTCCCTAGGAACACAATGGCCTCTCTTGATCTTATTCTTTGCACGAGCCACTCAAGGTCAGGGGCTGACCGATGACACTTTCCCTTTGAAACAGACTTGTGAAAACAGAATGGGAATCTTCTTTCCCTGAAGACCGTCTTTTAGGAGAGCTGAGATTTCTTGTGATTGATGGATTTTGATGAGGAGCTCCTCAGCAGAGAAATTTGTACTCATTTCAAAGAGTAAAAGAGAATGTGTCCAAGCGATGAGAAAATCCAGATGCTCAGTGGACCTCTGAGGCACTTGAGTCCTAACTTGGCTTTTCCCAATTGAGAATATTGCTGTTCTGGAGCTGGTCATTACTGAATCATCTCCGATTTCACTAGCCCCGAAGAAGAAGGCGAATGCTTGAACAAATGCCAGTTGCTGTTTGGGGGGATTTTTACCATGCTGACGTAGTTTCAGAGACGCCAACATCAAATACACCCAGAGTTGACAAAGGTCTTAGCCCAGCCTACCTACCACATTCCATCTTAGCCCACAATGCATGTTAGATGGAAAGTATGTGTCTGGGTCCCAGCCACAAGCCACTGCTCTCCAGGTGAAGCAGGGTAAATGAACAAATGTTAAAAACCTGGACCAGAGCAGTTGCTGACAAAATCTTCTCCCATGGAGCTGATGACCATTTAAGTTATGAAGGGAAAACTGGAGAGGCAAAGATATAATGAAGTAGTTAACGAAATCCCAAACTGGTTCCTTGAGACAGCTTAGAAGGTCTCAATAAGATCCCACAAACGTGGAAGGACCATTCTGTGAGAAACACGTGCCAAGTACTCAGCACAGACTGCTACACTGTAAATGCTCAGTAAATGTTAGGAATCAATAACAATAATACTAATCATAACAAATAAGGAGGGAGATGAAGGAGTTGCTATAAGTTGAGCTCAAAAATTGTATGAGCCATGACACTAACATTTTACTATCTTGTCTCATTCAATTCTCACAGTAACCTTGGAAGAGAGATATTATAATGCCCATCACGGATAAGGAGACTGAGGCATAGGAACTTCAACAATCAGAAGAGGATGTTTGCAAAGTCCCACCACCACATTTACCCAGCTACCAGCATCCATACCTGTAGACGCTGCTTCCCTCTTGTTACTGTGGATGAACCGTCCATTTTCCCAAAGGTCACCTCTGCTACTCAAGGAGGTCACTGCAGCAATATGTCTGTGTCTTTCCTTCACCATCAGTAGTTCCTCCTGTACCACATCATTCTCAATATCTTTATGCTATTTGTTCTCTTATATTTAAAACATATCCTCAGCTGATCCCATATCCCCCCTCCAGCTACTGTCCATTTATATGCTCCCCTCTGTAGCAAAGGTCCTCTAGAGAACTGTCAAAACACATTGTCTCAATCCCCCTTCTCTACTGAACTCACTCCAATCCAGCTTTTACTGCTGCCGCTCTACCAAACTGCTCTCATCAGTCACCGACAGCCCCCACACTGCTGTGTTAGTCCTCTTCTTTCTTTGACCTGCCAGCATCAACTGACAGGTAATCACTCTGCTCTTCTTGTTTTTTACTTTCTTTTTTTTGCGGTACGCGGGCCTCTCACTGTTGTGGCCCCTCCCGTTGCGCAGCACAGGCTCCGGACATGCAGGCTCAGCGGCCACGGCTTACGGGCCCAGCCGCTCCGTGGCATGTGGGATCCTCTCAGACCGGGGCACGAACCCGCATCCCCTGCATCGGCAGGCAGACTCTCAACCACTGCGCCACCAGGGAAGCCCCCACTCTACTCTTCTTGAAGCACTTTCTTCAGTTGGCTCCCAGGACCCCCAGTGGCCCTGGTTTTCCTTCCACCTCACTGGCTGTCCCTTCCCAGTCTTCCCTACTAGTTCCCTTCTAGTTAATGGAGAGGCAGTGTTAGGAAGGGGTTTAGAAGCTCAGACTCTGAAGCCAGACACCCCACATTGGAATCCTGGCTATACAACTCAGCAGGTGTATGACACTGGGCAAGTTACTTAACCTCTTTCTCCCCGTTTCCCAGTCTGTATAATAAGGGTAATAACAGTACTTACCTTATGGGGTTGTCATGAAGACTAAATGAGTTCATATGTGAAAGCACTCAGAGCAGGGTCTATATAGTACATAGTAAACACTTCCTGAGCATTAACTATTTTTACTACCCACCCCTCAATTCAGGTGCCGAAGGGCTCAGTCCTTGGACACCACTCTTCGCTGGTGATCTCATTCTCTCTCATTGCTTTAAACAACATGTAGAGGCAGATTGAAATCCACAGTCAAGACCTCTCCTCTACAAGGTAGCACCAATGGCCTAATTAGTATCTTCTCTTACAGGGCTAGTGAGCATCTCAAACTTGATATATCCACAACCAAACACCTGGTTTTCTCAACTAACTTGTTCCTCCCACTGCTTTCATCTCAATTAACAACGACTCTATCCTTCTAATTGCTCAGGTCCAATTGCTTTTAAAACTTGGAGCCAGCTCATACCATTCCTCTGCTCAGAACTCTCCAAAAGCTTCTCATCTCCCTTGGGGAAAAAAAGGCCGATGTTCTTATTGACCTACAAGGTCTACTCCTCTCCATTCCCTCTTCTTATACCTCTTTGAGCTCATCTCCTATTACTCTTCCCATCACTCCCAATGTCCTAGACAGATAGCCTTCTTGCTGCTCCTTAAAGAGCACACCATCCTGCCCATCCCAGGGCCTTTGAACTTGCCATTTTCTGTGCCTGGAGCATTCTACCTCCTTGATTCACTTCTTTACTCTTTCCAGTGTCACTTTCTCAGTGGCACATTCCCTGATCACCCTGTTTAAAACTGCCCTCTTCCCAGCACTTCCTCTTCCCTAACTGTATTTTTCTCTGTAATACTAATCACCAAATAACATACTATATATTTCCTATTTGTGTGTGTGTGTGTGTGTGTGTGTGTGTGTTATTTGTCTCCCAAAGTTTCCCCCTATGAGAATGTAAGCTGATGAAAGTAGGCTTTTTTTAAAACTGTCTCACTGCTGTTTACCTAGTGCCTAGAAGAGAGCCTGCACCAAATAGGTGCTCATTAAATATTTCTTCAACTGATGGATAGAATTAAGAGAATTAAACCTGTTGTCAGTGGTCACAGAGTTAATACATGATAGAATTGGACTTCTGCTTTTATAGCCCTTGCTCTTTGCAATGCACCAGCCATGGCTCTACCAAAATGTTGTGTAAACTATTCTTGACTTAACGCCCACTAAAGCAATGTTTTAATTTTTAGTGACTGGTGGGTCTTATGCTATATTTCAGCAGTTTTAGGCTGCACATCTGTCATTGCTTGTTAACATTTCTATCAACAAAATACTTTCTGAGCTAAGAATATATTTTACTAAAAGGAAGAACAGCCACTTTATTCCTTTGAACAGATTTATTGAAATCAACATTCTGGCTGAAGTGAGAATTTTTCTTATGGTAGATGTCTTTGTCCATTCAAAGATAAGAAGCAATCTGTAACCCTTTTTAAATTTCTTTTGTGCACCAAATTATTTGAGAAATAATAAACAATGCCCAGAAATAATTGAACTTTTGAAACATGTTTCAGGAGTAGTGGTTGAGTGCTACCAGGGACCAGAGACTCTGGGAGTTGGTTTTAACAACATGTGGGAAAATGAACTTGTTTTTTGTTTGTGACTTTTCATTTGTTGCTTTGAGGATCTCTTAATGTGGATAGATCTATCCATTGGGAAGAACTTGCTCATGGGCAGTACGCTAAGAGACCCTCCATTGGGAGAGGTGTCACAGACATATGGTTAGGAGTCAGAAAGTCTAGGTTCCGTTCCCAGTTCTGCCCCTGAGGATCTGGGCATACTTGGGAAAGTTCTTCAGGACACTTGGTTCCATTTCTTTATCAATATAAAGAAGGTTGGACAAGCTTATCTCTCTTATTGCTTTTAGGTCTAAATTTCTGTTAGACCATGAGTTCTGTTGTGAGGGTGGACATGCTCTGTACTGCAACCAAGTAACTGATACCTGAGTTTAAGCAGGTAGACTCTGGTTATAAGAAGAACAAACCCACTTGGTCTATGTCAGAAGGTATTAATTCATTCTTTTATCAAGTACCTACTATATAGTTTCCATTCTGTTACATGTTGAGTGTACAAAGAGGAGTAAAACACAGTCTTTGTATTAAAGGTTTCATAGCCTAGTATGGAATGTAGCAAATCACAAAGACAGCTATGAATGATTTGATGGTGGGGGAAACAGAGGAGAGACATTTGATTAAGTCTGAGATTTTGGGATGGCTTTTTGGAGGAAGTGACCCTTGAGCTGAATCTTGAAGAATGAGAAGGAGTTGTCCAGGAAGAGAAAGGTAGAAAAGGACGAAATTGGTGGTCCAGATGGAGAAAACATCACCTGTTAAGGATGAGAAATCTGCCAGAATTGACCATGTTTAACCAATTGAGATTTTGAGATAGGAATCTGACTTTATATCTTATTTCTGTTATTCTCTAAAAAAATTAAAGTCCTTGTCTTTGTTCATCACAGGGATAGGGAAAGAGATTTGGGTCTCAGAGTCTGTTCAGTGGTTTTGTGTACAAAAGAAGGCAAAGGAATTGACCACAGTGAGATCTGTAAATTATCCTTATTCATCTTTGCTAATGTTGTTCTTGTGTCCTGCCACCCCTGATTCAGGCTATTCTACTGAGTAAGTTACATAGGTGTATACAACCATTCAGAATGTAGCATTCATCAAGTATAGATGTGATGTGTCTGAATCAACCTTGCATACGGATATGTTTTATCATGAGTCCTAGGGTCAGAGACTAGTGCCAGACATCCTGGGCTTGAGTCCTGACTCAAAACACTTTCTTCATCTGTAAAAGGGGAGAAAGTAATAGTACTTCAGAGGTTTCTTCAGAGGTTTCTGAATTAAATGATATAATCCATATAAAACTCTTAGCAGAATGCCTAGCACAGGGGAAGAGCATGGTATTTTCTAGTTAATTAATTCAGGCATCTGCACTTACTCAGAAATCCTAAACTAATTGAGTGTTGGGTCACTTGACTTGATGTACTTCCCATATTAAACTATGAAAGTTGGAATTCAATTGTTAAGCTTTAACTGTAATGCAGAAACCATTGCTCAAGCAATTGTCAAAGCAATCCTATCTGATCTCAACTTGCCAATTTTCAGTTATTGGGTGACCACAGCCAAGACTGAGATACATGTTTAGCCAGGGGATTCATGAGCCAAGACTAAGGCTAAGAGATCTGTCAAAGGATGCTTCTTTCCTTAAAGTCACTTGATGTTTGCAAAGACTTTCCCATCTGAGTTTCTTAAGGACAGGGAATTGTCTTCAACTTTGTATCTCCAATGCTTAGCACAGTGTGTGGCAATCATAGGTGCTTTGTGAGGTCTCGCACTGGCCTGCCACAATGGGTGCCACTTAGACCTTGTAGATATTGAACTATGTATGTCCACTGACTACTTACCATTGCAGAGCTACAGGGAAACTGTGCATCTATGATGCCAACTCACTGTTATGGAATGGGGGGCCAGTGTAGCAAGATGACACTTAGATGTACAGCAAGACATTGGACCATGGGGAAGAGGCTGGCAAAGGCAGTTTTTACAACCTCTAAGGGAATCTTGTTGAAGTTTTAAGATCCATGTTGGGGGTTTAAGAGTCTTGATAAGCCCTTTTCAAGGACTTTCAAGATATGACATGAGCTCATTATGGACAGGCAAAATCCCGTGACCACTGATCTGAGCGCATTCTTCAGAAGGAAGAGAGGACACTTAAGGCTGCACTTACTGAACCCCTGCACCAATATCTCCCAATCCAGTACTCTTCACAGAGAAAATATTCTTTCTGTTAATTCCTGTTAATTCTGACTTTCATAAGATGTATATGTTAGATTGCTCATTTCTATCAAACTTAACCCAGTACTCTGCCGGACAATTTCATATGCTCAATACATTTCTATGGAATAAGTAAGAGCATGCATGAAAGAATGTTTTTGTCTCCATGGTTAAACAGGAGTCATTTTCCCTCTGTCTCCCCAAGATAGAAAATACATTAAACAAAGCAGAGGCCACTTGCTGGTGTATTTTAGGCTGGAAGGGCCGTTGGCTCTCAGATTTCAGGTCTGCTGTGAGGCGCCTCCGGTTTCAGCAGGATGTCACGTTCTTGGTAACAGCATCCACTGTGCTTCTAACGAACAAACACCCAGTGACAAACACAGAGCCTCTGCTTTCCCAGGACCAGCAGAGGACGGAGGGGCCGCAGCTGGGAGAGACAGAACAAGCCCATATTTCATAACAATTACTCTGGATTATCAGGAAAGGTGGCAAGAAAAACTATTAGCAAGTTAGTGGAAAGAAGATTTATAGCTTGGCAGCTCAAAGGTGTGACAGGTTTCTACTCAGATGAAAAATCACTTCTTTGGACCTGAGAAAAGGGCAGGTTCAGCAGATGGGGCTCCATCAAGGTAGCTTCACTTTGGAGCAACTCTCAGTCTCAATCTAAATGTCCCTGTAACTCCTGAGGACAAATGATTCCTACTTTTCTCAGGGAACATTGCAGATCCATAGAGTTGAACACACCACACCGCTGACATCCATGGTCAGGTCTCAGTCCTCGTTTGACCTATGGATAGCATTTGTCGTTATTGAATTACCTCTTCCTTCTTGAATGATTTCCTTCACTTTTAGGATTTCATTTTTGTTTTGTTTTGTTTTTTGAACAAATAAAATGAATTTTATTTAATTTTTGATTTTTATTGGGGTCTAGTTGATTTACAATGTTGTGTTAGCTTCAGATGTACAGCAAATTGAATCTGTTATACATATATTGGGTTGGCCAAAAAGTTCGTTCAGGTTTTTCTATACGGAAAAGTCTGAACGAACATTTTGGCCAGCCCAGTATATATGTCTACTCAGGTCTTCACTCTGTTTTGATTGTCCCATTACCTCACAAGTCCCTTTCTCAGTTTTCTATGTGAATTCCGTGTTTCTGCCCCACCTTTTACACTGGGGTTCTCCTGTTCTCTGCTCTCCATCCACAACCCCTCCCTAAGGACACTCATCCAACCTCCAGTCGTCCAACACCCTCTGAAGCCTGTGGGATGCACTCTTGACTCAGCGTGAACCTCTCGCCTGAACTCGCCTGTCTACTTGCTATCAGCCGTGGATGTTTACTAAACTGCATCTCCAATGAACACAGCTTCAACCAAATGTTTGATCCAGTCCCTCCCACTGCCAAGCCGACTCCCTCTTGAGTCAAAACCATTTTCTTAGATTTGTCAGATTCTGAATCTTGCAATTATCCTCGTCTTCTTGTTCCTTTCATATCCCAATGTACCCCTCATTTCAAACATGATCTGTTCCACTGCCCTCCCTCCCACACGGCAGCCCCGGGTCTGAGTCCCTTGGTTGTCTCTTGCCGAGGCTGTGAACAAGCCTCCTAACTGCTTCTGCCTGGGACCTTACCCAGCAAGAGGGAGCCTTTAAATAGGTGATTCTGATGCTTAACACAAAGTCAGAGTGATCTTTTTAAATTTAACTTCCAATTCTTGAATCTCTCAGAATAGAAGCCACAGTCCTGAGCTTGGCCTTGAGGCCGTGAGATCTGGTCCCTCTGACCCCAGCACTCACCGCTCACTCCTTCTTTCCTTCACCCAGTCACACTGGCCTCCTTTCTTGTCCTTAAGCATGTGAAGCAGGCTGCCCCCCTCAGGACCTCGCACTTGCTTTCTCCTCCAGGTGGGTGTGGCGCACAATACTCTTCTAATTTTCAGGACTCATTGCCTGTCTTTCTTTGTATTTATCCTCCAATGTTCCTCCTCAGGGGAACCCTCCTTGGTCACCCTATGTAGGAGAGCATCCCCTCTCCTACAGCAGATGACCCCACTTCTGCTTTTCTTTCTTGTGAAAGAACTGAGTACGAGTGGGTAGGAGGGAGAGGAAGAGGAGAGAGAAAAAGAAAAATACAGAGAGGGGAAGAGGCACACATTAATATTGCAAAATATCATCCAATCACAATAGAAACTGGGAAATGAGGAGGGAGAGAAGCCAGTTTCATGATGGGTTTGGGGCACACTGAGTGTGGGGGGCTGGCAGGACTCCAGGGCAGAAATGTCCCTGGTCAGTTTTTTCACAGGTGAAATTCTTCAGGTTACCATGGCACCGAGGACAACTGGGCAGGCAGCTTGTCTTGTCAAGTTAGGACTTGAAGGACATGGGAGTCTTCAAGGAGTTGCAATCACAGTGCTGAGGATGGTGTGAAGGCAGCCCCCCTTATGGCCCTCTTATGGCCAACGTTACATCCTCACCATCCCTTGTGTATACACGACACTTCAGAGTTTGCAATTTGCTTTCATCCATATGCCTTCACGTGACGTTCACCACCCTGTGACTTCATCTGGACGAGCATCACACAACCACATTGCAGAGGAGGAACTGTTCTCTGTGCAAGCCCACAAGAAGGGGAAAAGGGAGCCACAGCTGTCAGAAACACAGTCCTCCAATCTCCCATCAATGCTCTCCCACACTTTCTTTCTCATAGCCACTATTTTAGGATGGTTCTTAACTTGGGGTTCTTAACGATGGGCTTGGAGAGTCCAGAACTCCCTAAAGTTGTAGGAAATATTGGGTCTGTCTGTACACATACATTGTATTGTTTCCCTTGATTGAAGTTTCCATGGCTTTTATGAGATACTAATATAGTCTGTAACGCCAAAATGATTAAGATCACGGTGCATTAGGGCGCTGTTCCTTAAAGTGTTTGACCTGGGCCACCAACATAAACAACAACAAGAGCAAACAACAGCAACACCAGTAATATTTGTTAAAAACATACAACAGTGCTTCCTGGACCTCACCCCAAGTTATTCAGTTGGGACTCTCTGGGTATAACCAGGAATCTGCAATACTAGCAGATATCCCAGGGAGTTTTAGGCACGCAAATAATTCTGAACTAACTTCCATCTTTGTTGGCTGCAGGTGACATGGAATGAATCTCCAAGTACGTTTTTAAACTCAGGCCCCCAAGGCTGTGAGTTATGGGACCCTCACCACCATCAGCAGTTTTGCCACCGCAAGGATCAGATTGGCTCTAAGGAAGCCTCCAGACCATGCAGGACCCAGCAGGTCTTTCCTGGGCTCCTACTGAGGAGCAGTGAGCAGGGCCCTGATCTCTCAGGTGTTTTCCTCCTCTGCCAGGTCTTTTCTCCAGTCCGAGTATCCATTCCTGTGCAGCTCCAGCCACCAATTGGACTTGGAGGCAGGTGCTGGTTATCAGTGTTGGATGGAAGAAGACCCTCTTGAGCTGTTCCGGAAGCTGTCTCACTTATGGATACAGTAGAACAAGGGCCAGCAAACTTTTTCTGTAAAGAGGCAGATAATAAATGTTTTAGGCTTTGTGGGCCATCTGGTCTCTGTTGCTACTACTCAACTCTGCCACTTTAACTCAAAAGCAGCCAAATTCAATATGAAAATGATGGGCATGGCTGTGTTCTCAGGAAGCTTGACTCATAAAAACAGGCAGTGGGCTGGACTGGGCCAGTGGCCCCCCCTACTTCGCCAACCCCTGCAGTGGAAACTAGATAGAGGCCCAATCGTCTTGATTTCCTATTTTTCTGATAAAGGGAAGCAATGAGGCGAGGAGTCCAAAGCAAGTGAAAATGTCCAAAAAAAGCGTAAACCCCACATTCCACTCACTCCATCTATGACTATGGACAGCATTACACTCTTCTTGTGGCTGCAGATTCCATTTTCCAATTATGTTTCGCTCAGGATATTAACATGGGTTTAGATTCTCTGAGCAGACCCCACCTGGGGCTCAGGACGGGGCCGAGAGTGAATGTGGAAAGCAAAGTGAGCCAGGCAGGCCTCGTGTTAAAATTAGCTGCAGGTAATTGAGAAAAGACTGTCTATGACCTGCCAGTGAGGGTGAGAGATGCCCCCATGAGTGTCTGTATGTTTATTAAATTTGAAAATGGCGTCTCTTGTCTTCATTTACCTGGCCCCCAAAGGCCTGTGTTCAAGCAGGTGAAAGTCAGGAGGGCAGGGGGCCTCCACTGACCTGGGGAGGATGAGTTCTACCTGCCAGAGACGGGAACACATGGTGGGGGAGAGAATTCAGATGTACTGATCATCTCTTACGTGTTAGTCATGCTGTGACCTGCTTTACAAATAATGATAATAACGGCTAATATTTATGGAACGCTTGCTCTCTACTAATTGTTTTACATGAGTTATATCATTTGAGTCTCCCAAAGACCCCACAGATTAAGTACTATTATTATGCTCTTTACAGAGATTTAGGGTAATAACTTTCTCAAAGTCACAGAATCATTAAAAACAGGCAGTAAGGCTCAATAGTGCCCACTTTTAAACACGTGGTTAAATTGCCCCCATATCTTCTATTTCATAGAAAACCTCCTCTGAGGGTGGTATTACCAGCGGTATTAGTTGCATTGTACAGGTGAGAACTCTGGAACGTGAGTGAATTTCCCACAGCTACACACAAAGTCAGGGTCAGCCTCCAATCCAGGTCTGTCTGACTCCAAAGTTCAGATTCCTTTCACTGCTAGCCACTACCTAGGGTCCTAGGCCGAGCCATTCATCTACCTAAATCTCCACATCCTTTCCTGCCAAGTTGGGGTAGCAGTGTTGGTCTTGTCTACCTCCCAGACTTGAGAGAGAGCTCAAATAACAATCCTACACTTTCAAAATGATGTGCTTTAAAAATGGTAAAACAAGAGGGGATATATTTATAGGTATAGCTGATTCATTTTGCTGTACAGCAGAAACTAACACAACATTGTAAAGCAACTATACTCCAATGAAAATTAATAAGAAAGAATGATAAAACACTGACTAGTTGTAGCGTATTGGTAAGAGATATGAGCTTTGGGTCTGACACTTGCCAGCTGGGTGACCTTGGACAAGTTCCTGAGTCTCTCTGGTTTTAAGTGTTTTTATCTGTATAGTTGGTATAATAATAATAATAATAATAATACCTCTCCCACTACGCTGTTGTGAGGATAAAATGAGATACCGTTAGAGCTTGACACCTAAGAGACCAAAACGGTGTCATTCCTTTTTAAGTTTATATTAGTTAGAGAGATCAAAGAATCCAGAGGTATTGGAATAAGCGATTAAGGACTGTGGGAGCACAATTACAGTAGAAAAGTCAATGGCTCAGAAAAAGATGTTGTATAGAGATCACGTCACAACCTCTCCTTCTGACTGGATGGCGCCTTTGTTCTTGTTCCAGATGCCTCCACAGCTGTGGTCCTATGAATATGTTAGCAGACTATATCAGAGTCTATGAAAACAACTCCCCTGGGCCCTACTGAGTGATCTCTTTGCATCATTTAGTAATGCATATAGTCATGAAGTCTAGGTAAACAGCATTTGTAACACATGCAGGAGTGAGTGGGAAAATCCCAATCTTGGCTTCCAAATAATGGAGAAAAGGGAAGAGGCTACAGACCCAAGTCCCTTGCCTCCTGGCCAGCTGGCAGCCTACTAAGACATGAAAGATTGGGGATTCCTGTTGGTTTAGGTGACCTTTGTTGGAGGCCAAGTAATTAGTCCAGATACAGACACCCTGACCTGCAGATTGTGCTCCAAAGTCTCCTTGCAAACCATCTCGTTGGAATTTATGACACACTCCACCTCTACACAAACAAGATGGTAGTTTGCTTCCCAGGCCAGCTCTCATATGATGGAACTGAGGAATGGTGGTCCTGGAGCAGTCATCTTTAGGACTAATGGTAGAATTTCAGCCTTTGTTCCACAGGGAAGTGCATTTCATGTCACACAGCAAAACAGGGACATGAAGGCCAGGAAGACTTGAATCACCACCTGTAGCAATATCAGCCACTCAGTGCCATGCAGAGAGCCTGAGATAACATTTATGAAAACACTAAACAGATGCGAGGCACTTCTGTCATTGCTGTTGTAGTGGTGAGGACAATGGTATTAAATTCCCACTGCAACCAAAAAGCCACCCTGGGCTTCCCTGGTGGCGCAGTGGTTGAGAGTCCGCCTGCCGATGCAGGGGACAGGGTTCATGCCCCGGTCTGGGAAGATCCCACATGCCGCGGAGCGGCTGGGCCCGTGAGCCGTGGCCGCTGAGCCTGAGCGTCCGGAGCCTGTGCTGCGCAACGGGAGGGGCCACAACAGTGACAGGCCCGCGTACCACAAAAAAACAAAAAAAAAGCCACACTATGTGTTTTGAGAAGAGGATGCGGGAGCATTAATGTGACATATCCTTCTCCCTTTGGAGGACTTTGGAGGAATTCCCTCTATGTAAACCCCTTTATACCACTGCTGTTGGAAGATTGGCACTTTTCTTAAACCTGGACTACAATTATAACAGCCCTCTACACTGAGTGCTGTCCGTGTTCCAGGCATTGTGAGATATACATATATTATTTTGAGTACTTATAAAACTATGAAAGTTAAATACTACACTACTATTTTACTGGTGAGGAAATTTAGACTGCAACAGGTTTACTCATTGGCCCAAGGTCACATAAGTAGTAAGTGACAGTTGGTATTAGAACCCAGGTCATTTTGACTCCAATACTACCCTTTTTCTACTACATCATAAACTTCTGTTTCCTTAGCCTTTCTCCATTATATTTTCTTTCTAAACGGGTCAGTTGGAAGAGCCACTTGCCCGGTGTTAAGCTTAGAGACCACGGAGTTTTGCTAAAACCTGGTTCTATCTGTTTGCCCAATTATCCAATATCATCACATGACCCCTCATATACTCTGTTCTGTCAAAGAGCTTGAGGAAAGGATTGCAACATGAGTATGTTTTATGATAGTCCCTGGTGACATTAGTGGCTTTGGATAAGGTTTCAGGGTAATTCTTTAGGCCATTGTTCTATACCCACTTCCTTTACCAGCTGTCAAGGTAGTTCATATCAAATTCTTCTTAATGGGGGGATCCATTTCTACCTCTACCTTGCCCCCACCAACATCCACACACACACACAAACACACACATCCACACACACTTTTTCACACTGCTTTCAATTGACTCCTTATAAATTAGCTCTTTTAGTTTCCTTTATGGTGGAGAAGAGATCTACCCATGGAAAGAAAGTTAAAGAGATGTAGTTTATAATACTAGGACTATATCACTTCTGCTTCAGTCTTTACAATGTGCTCTCCCTAGTTTTAAAAATTCTCAGAAAAAGTTTAATCACTAAATAAATCAATAAAATGGATGCCTCATTTTCTTCTATCCCAGAATCCTGCAGTTGCTAGAATTATTTTCCTGTATGCAAAGGAAAGTAGACATGTCTCTCTCTATAAGAGTATTTGCATAGCCAGTTCTGGTGGTTATAGCAGTACACCTATTTACCCCTTTTTTCTATAGAGAAAACATATTCTGTTCAGAGTCTGGTTCTGGTCTGCCTGGAGGCACATGGCGTCAGCTTCTCCCAGTATCATTGCCATTGTATCCTCAGTTTGAGGTAGCTCTCTGCTTCTTGTACTCTTGTGTTCTTATGCACCATGTCTTATACTGAAACATTTTTGTGTGTTTGTTTTTGTTTTGTTCAGTGTGATGCATTTGTTATAACTGAGGAGCCAATGCATTACAATGAACTAAAGTCCATAGTTCACATGAGGGGTCACTTTTTGTGTTGTGCATTTTATGGATTTTGACAAATATATAATGGCACATATCCACCATTACCCTATCAAATAATTTCACTGCTCTAAAAATCCCCTGTGCTCCACCTGTTCATCCCTCTCTCTCTCATCCCCAAGCCCTGGAAGCCACTGACCTTTATATTGTCACCATAGTTTTGCCTTTTCCAGAAATTCATATATTTTATGTAGCCTTTTCAGATTGGCTTTGAAACAGTATTTTAATGTTTAAAAATCAGCAAAACTAGCTTTCAGATTCTCTAGGAGTGGTCTTCCAATTTGCATTAATTTTACAAGCTTCCTGAACAAAGGAGAATGGAGAGTGATGATTTTGCTGCTGTTACCAATTTCTGGGTTGTTGCAAGAATGTTTTGAAAAGTGAAGTGTTTGGCTATGGAGAGTTGAATTAATCATTTCCCCCAGTTCCATGATCCTTGGCTCCTTCAAGGCTTCTCATCCTTATTTGTTTGATTTTTTAAATTCATCCATCTATCCATCCATCCATCCATCCACCCATCCATCCATCACATTCCATTCTAATTCTGTTGCACTGCCCAATCCTGCCATTCTAACATGTTGAATACGAATCTCTGAATTTTGCGTATCCTTGTAAAATGCAGTGTTCTTATTGTGTGAATGTTTTACATTTTTTTGAATGGCACTGTGCTAATAGTCTCATTATGTTTTTATATTCTCTGGCTGTTGCTAGTAAACAACCATGTCTGTTGCTTCTTCCTACTAAATAGTATCCAGATGGGCATCTTGCCATTTGCCTGTTTCTCAGCACCTAGGTTCTCTCCCCACCAGCAGTATGAAGATGAACAATTCAGAAATTTTTACAGTTTTTGAGTGCAGAAAGCCATGAATCATCATTGTCCCTGCCTCAAAACCAACTTGAAGGAGAACCCAGCACTGTCCTTTAACAAATTCAAGAAATAGATTCAAGTCCACAAGAGCTTAAGGAGAAAATGAATATTTTACTAAGGATTCAGTAGAAAGACAAAAATGAGGATGAGCCAGTTATCCTCTGTCTGTCCACCTCTCAAGGGCCCCTCACAGCAACTCTACCTTGGTCCTCTGCCTCTCCTGCAGCCCCAACATTTACATTCCTTTTCAGTTGTAGAGGGATTTAGCCCTGAGACTCCCCCAATAGGTCTCTTCACTTTCTTCCCCTGATCTGCAAATAAAAGATCCTCTTAGGGAGATGTCTGCTCCTTTCTAGAATGTGTGTGTCCGGTGGTGGGATCACACACGGGATTACAGTTATGCTTTTTGCATTCTTCGTGTGTTAGCTTCCTTTCTTGAAATAATAGATACATACCAAAATTTTAAAATGCAGTGAGCACACAATTAGAAGACATCATCCCACTCGGCATCTGTAATTATTATTTATGTTAACTTTCATCATGCTTTACATAAATTAGCATAGATTCTTCTCTAATCAGCCCAATGAGGAAAATGACATTTATTTCATCATGTGGGTATTCTGTTTATAAGAATTTATTATGTACCAAACACCTCTATGTTCTATGATTTGCAAACGATGTTTGATGTTTTCTTCAATCCCTAGAAGAGCCCTCTGACATTCTTTACAATCCCATTTTGTAAATGAGAAGCTCTAGGCCCAGACTGGTGATGCACTTCCTCAGTCATGGAGGCCCTGTGCCAGGAGGAGGTCGGTCTGCAGACTTGCCTGGGTCTTCACAGCTTAATTGGTTAAAAAATTTAAAGTAGAATCATCCATTCAGCAATGAGGGAAAGCATTCCATCTCCCTTGATAGTCAGTAGAATTTAGAATCACGCATGCACAGATTTTGAGAGCCAAAGGGCATGCTCACACATGCTCCCAGTGGGATGTTATTGATAATTTGGGCAAGAAAATTTTTCCTCGGGCAATACTGTGTCTAACATCGATTGCTAGTAGTGTCCCTGGAAGCCACCTTCAAATGCTAATAAAACTCTTCATTTATTGTGACCTCTCAAAATATCCCTCACAGTTCCTCCGCCCCCCACATTCAGATGAGGAAGCTGAGGCCTAGGGAGATGAAGTAACTGAGTCACACAGGGTTTCAACTCCGCTGCACTTCAGATTTAAAGCACTTTAGGTGCTTTGAAAATATCAATGCCCTGATCCTACCTCATACCAAATATATCAGAATATCTGGGTGAGGGCTGGGCACTGACATTTTAAAAAATCTCCCAGGTGATTGAAATGACTAGCAGAGTGATTAAGAGACTGAGCTTTGGAGTCCTCCTTTCTAGGTTCAAATCCTAGTTTTTTTATTTACCAGCTGTGCAACTTTGGGCAAATTGCCTCATATCTTGGTGCCTCAGCTTCAAAACATAATTACTAGTATTTAGGTCATAGGATTGTTGTCAGGATTATGTGAATATGGAAAAGTGGTTGGCAAATAGCAGTAGTAAATGTCAACAATTATCATCATCCTCATCATCATTCCTGTCTCCTTATCTTCTTACTGATGCTCCCTTCCCTAAGAGTTTGCTTATTTTTGAATGGTTTATTGATAAAATACAACCCTTGGGTCTGCAAACTCAGCCCTAAATCTGCATGGAGGCTAGGAAGGAGAGCCAGGTGTAAAATGATGTCCTTAAGCGGGAAGGATGCAGCAGGGAAGTCCTTCAGTACTGAATTATCTTGGATGTTACCAACCTTCCCCAGGGGGATAGAGGATTCAATGAACTGCACTGAAAGGAAGAAGGGTCATTGACACCCATCTGGCTAGAGTTCCTTTCTGGAGGACCCAACCTGGAAGTGTGAAAAGTCAGACAAGCCTTCAAAATCCTGGCTCTGCAGCTTCCTAGCTGTGCGATCCTAGGTATGTTACCGAAACTCTTGGGGTTTCAGTTTCTCTGGTGGAAATAAAACAGCCTGCAATGCAGTATTATTGTGGTGATAAAATCAGATAACGTGGGTAATGCTCCTGGCACAGAGAAAATGCTCACCAAAACGTCAGTTTGCTTCCTTCAAATACTTCTTGGAGGCTGTTCCCCCTTGCTCTCACCACCACCCCTCCCCCTTTCCTCATTCCTTTCCCAGCCACCCTGGAGGCTTGAAAACAGAATGGAGTTAAAGCACATCATGTTAGACTAACAAATGCACAAGGATTGAAGTGGTTTAGGAGAACTGTTTAAGAGTTAATGACTCTCCTTGATACCAAGGGGGGAAAGGCAGGGAGAAAAAAATGTGCATAACTCATAAAAATAGTTTTGCTTCCAAAAAAGAGGTAGTGTGCCTTTCTTCCCTTTGTCTCTTGTTTAACTCAGCTAGTCATTCCACTACCAGTTTCCAGCTGGGCCCACTCTGTACAATATTATGGGCTGTTGTCTGGAGAGAATAGAAAAGAAGAATTTTGGACTTCAGCTCTAGAGCTTAAGCAAAAGTCCTGGAAGAGCTGCTACTTTGGACATTGAGTTTGGAACTGGAGTACGGCAAAGCCTAGACCTTTAAACTGAAGTACAGCCTGAAACTGGGTCCTATGAAGCTCAAGACAATAGTGAATGATAACAGCATGAATCCCCGAGGCTTAGTTTCCAAATCCCTTTGTCCTGAAATATCTCATTTGATTCCCATATTTGTTCTAGGAAGACAGACATCTTCATGTTACAGATAGAGATGCTGACAGTCCGAGAAGTTAAACTTGTTGCCCTGGGTCATGGGGGATACCAAGTGACTGCAGACTTATTCAAGTCTAAGGTGGCTGACTTTAATTGCTATTTCTAGAATTCCCATTTATCCTGAACTTTACAAAACAGCATGAAAAATTAGGACCACTCATAAAGAGTCTCCCATTTCTCCTCTGAAAACATGGGAAAATCATACTTCTCTGGCTCCTGAAGGCATGGCCGTATGACTTACTTTAGCAAATAAAATGTGAGCAAAGTGTACTGTGTAGAATTCAGGCAAAACCATTTAATGCCAGTGAGAGACTCTAGACCAGGAGTCAGCAAACTCTGGCTTGCAAGCCCAATCCAGCACACTACTGGTTTTTGTAGATTAAATTTTATTGGAGCATCCACACGCATTTGCTTTCATATTACCTAAGGCTATTTTCATGATACATTGACAGAGTTGAGTGGTTGTGACAGACATCTCCTGGCCTGCAATGTCAAAAATATTTACTATCTGGCCCTTTAAGAAAAGGTTTACCAACCTCTGTTCTAGACAGTTCTTCCCAGCCAGGTCAACCAAGGAGTCTGAGGGTCCCAATGACACAGGTAGAAGCTGGTGGAAGCTCCTTCAAACTGGATCACTTAGCTTCTGCCTGAAGAACAGTTGGCCTGGAGAGTTGTCGAGACCCATTGCAGACTTTATGTGAGTTAAAAATAAGTCTTTGTTGTGTTAAGCACAAAATTTTGGACTTTTTTTTTTTCAGTGTGACGTAATCTGGCCTCTTGACTGATACACAAGTTGAGTTAATAAAGGCTAAGGATAAAAAGAAAATACACTGGTTAGAGTCTGTTAAGTGTCAGATGCATTGACAAAGTTGGATATTGGGTGATGGAAATGGATATGGGAGGGGCGGATGGGTGTTCCTGCTTTGGGGACTGGCACATCCTGTGATTTTAAAATAGAAAGTTCTGGGCCAGAGATTGTGGGCAAGTTTGCATTGTTGACAACTCTGCCCACTGGTTTTAAGGTCAAGGGAATTTCCAGGTGTGACTCATGGACTGAAAATAGTCATGTTTCCCTAAAAAGTTTTGTGAATCAAATTTCTGCATGAAGATTTTGAGTGTTGATACATTCAGGGCAAAATGGGCTCCAATTTCTGAGCTGTTATTTAAGGTAATGCTCTGTAGGAATCTTCTGCTTCTCAGGATTGACTATTTAACCTCCTATCATGTCTGATGCTCAATACTGAGCAAAGGCTAACTCACGTGTTGTATCTCTGTTGGAAGACTGACCCCTCTGGACCAGATTTAGTTGGTATTTGCATATGATTCTCAGCTCCAGTGCAGCAAGATTAATAAGAGCTGGTTTACTGGCTTTAGAATTCTTACAAGTGAATAAAAATTCTTGCTCAACAAAGAAATGAGCATCTCTTTGACTTCTAAGTTCACTAAGTGTCCCACCCAAAGGAGTTTCTGTCAAGATACTAAAAATGGATTTCTATACAGTTTGAAGTAAATTCAGCAATTTTCCAGGGACACAAATTGCCTGGATGGAGGAATAATTTTGATAATAGTGCATCCTGACCTGTTGCATGTGACATGCTTGGCGCAAAGGGCTAAGGGCAAGGTGATTTAGACCTAAGATCTTGAATGAAGGCTGACAAATGAAAGACCTTAGATGTGTTCAGCAGAAGTAGGAATGGTCAGCATGGTTCCTACAGGCATGGGTTACCTGATGGGTAAAACAAAAACATATCTAACATACGTAACTCACAGTGGCCCTCCCAGGGCATTCAACTTACTAGATTCAGCATATCTACCTTCTCTACCAAACATTGTCCTGCCTCTGAGGTTGGTCTCAGAAACTTCTGGTGTAGGCAAGTGCAGTATAAATAAGGAGAGGGAGAGGATAAGAGTCTATTCATTGGATAAGGCTTAGATGGGGAGGTATAGAGAGCAGGAGGAATCATATTGGCCCCAGATGGATCTTGAAGAAGGGTTGCTTAATCAGTAGAAGTCATGGTGACAGAGACATAATTCAGAAACCCCACAGACAACCCACCTTCCTGACCTCTACTGATTTGTAAAGATAGAAACTTCTCCTCACTCCCTACCACCCTAGAAGAAGAAATGAGAAAGAAAATGTTTCATTAAATAAATTGTTATAAAATACTACAGTCTTATCTTAGTCTTCACAACTGAGAGTGGCAAAGAATCAAGTAATTACTTTTTTTCCTAAAATCTCTTCTTCATACAAAAATTATTAATAAACAGTTCAGAAGACATGAAGGAACAAGATTCAGGACACTACCAGGGAATATAACTGGAGACCCAAATTCTTGTCAAGAGAACAACTGAAATATATTATAAATATGGTGGCCTCGTTAACACTCTATTAAGCTCAGTTTGATATCAGCGCAGGGCTGCTTTCCTTTTTCTCCAATTAGGGTCATCTTCCCAATAATTATAGCACATCACAAATACCCACTTTGGGTCCACAGAATGTTCTCCTTACTTTCTGTATTTTATTAATCCATTTTTCTGTCCTGTGCCTGATCTGAGAATCCAAAAATAGCTCATGCATTTGAACTTGTAGATTACTGGTGTCAGACTCTTAACCGCTGGAGCCGAGCAGGGAGCAGCCTCCAGATGGTGGAAGGAGGAGACCATAGCCCACACACCTCACGAGGCACAAGATGATCCTGAACTGCTTTGATTTGGGAGGGGCAGGGTCGTGTGGGAGGGAGTGTGCATGTTTCACTGCATACTTAATTTCATTAAAAAATAGGAAACCAAACACACAGCAAAGGGGATGGGAGTCAGGAAGAAAGGTCCTGTTTCTATGACAACTGGAAGAGTGCATACATCATCACAGTGAGAGGTCTGAACTGGGGCAGGAGTGCTGACAGCTTCATCTAAGCCCTGTCATCAGGTTTTCCCTTACCCTGTGATGCCTTTATCAGTCTCCCTCTGCCTCTCTAAAGTCCTAGAATGAATGGGGACCAGGCACCTTCCCACTAACAGGTAGGGATGGTCTGCCAATATTGCTTGACTTTCACTGTTGCAGAGGGACATAGAAGATAGGAGTTTTCTTCAGATTATTTACCAACTTGAGCACCTGGATTAGAGTCCCAGGCTGTCACTTCTGTGACTCTGGAGATTCCTTTTCTCACTCTCACCTCCTAAACACATGTGTGCTCCTGCACGCACACACACACACAAACACACACAGACACACACACACACACACACAGAGTGAGTCTCCACTAGGGTTCCTGGTAATGTGCATCCAATGCACATTATGCATTGTGCATAATGTGCAGCTGTGCATTCCTGGACAGCTGCACCCAAATGCATCACCCTGACATGTACATATTCTAGTTCCTCATAGGGAAACCGTTTCAGCTCTCAGCCCATTACACCATGAAATCACATTTTTGAGGCAGATTCTTTAATTCAGCAATTCTCAACCCAAGCTACACATTAGAATCATCCATAATGGTTTTTTAAATGTTCTGATGCCCAGATCCCACCTCCAGGCTTGATATATCTGTATTTTTCAGAACACATGCCCCTAAAGTGATTCTAATGTGTAACCACAGAGTTGAGTACATTATATTAATTCATTCAGCATCAATGTACTTATAGTTATTTGTGTGCTGGATCTTAGATCTGAAGGTGAATAAAGCACAGGAGTTCCCAGTCTACTGGTGGGAGATAGAGGTGTAGACATATAAGTGCATGAAGTGTCAGGCAGGTCCTAGGCTGATCTGTATAAGTCAAGTTGGGGATATATGAGTGCATGACTCTGTTTGGGGAGGGTCAAGAAAAACAACATGGAGGAGAGGATGATACTAGACATCAAAATTGAAAGATGTGTTTACCTTTTATAGATGAACGAGAGCAGAAAAACCATTCTGGATAGAGGGCAGTGTGACAGAAGGCACAAAGGGCATGATACAGGAACTAAAATATGTTGGTACATTGACTTGTAGGTTTGAGGGGTGTTTTGTAGCTAGAGATGATTTCTAATTAGTAAAACTTAAGATAGATCAGAAGAAAAGGTAGAGATTAAAGTATATATAGAGAAAAGGATAAAAACTACCAAAATTTTTTTAAAAACCAGCACAAGAGATATATGGTCATGGTATAAAAGTCTAACATAAGTGTAACTGGAACCCCAAAAAGAAGGAAGAGAGACAATGGAAAGAAGCAATATTTGAAGAGATGATGGCTGAGATTTCTGAAATTATAGAAGCATCACGCCACAGATTCAATTAAGTACTATGAATCCCAAGCAGAATAAATACAAATAAAATAAATCTACATTGATCATAATAAAACTGTTGAAATATAAAAACAGAAAAAAAGATTAAAACCACCAGAAAGAAAAAGAAATATTTCCTTCAAATCAATAAAATAAAACTGGCAGCTGACTCAACAGAACAAAAAACAGAAGCCTGAAGATTGTAGAGTGATAAGTGCCATGAGTTAAAAGAAAATAACTGTCTGACATTGACCATCAGCAGATCCCACTACAGGAAATAATAAAGTTCTTCAGAGAGCAGGAAAAGGATTCCAGATAGAGGCATAGAAATGCAAAAAGTAGGAAGAACAATAGAAAAGGCAAACATGTGAGTGAAAACTTACTGTGTAAAACAATAGTAACACACATGACAGAATTATAAACAAACAGAAGCAAAACACATGGCAATAAAAACACATAAGTTGGAAGGGGCAAGGGGAAATGGGATTAGTTTGTTTAAAGTTCCTGTATTGTCTGGAAAGTAGTACTAATTCATATTAGATATTAACAAATTAAAACCATATGTTGTGATCTTGAAGGTAAACACTAAAAGAACAGTAAAAGAAAGAAAAGATTGCAAGCTAAATTGGAGAGCAGATGAAATAAAAATTTAAAAAATAAATCCATGAGTGGGTAAGAAAGCAGAGAAAAATCAAAAGAGATGAGGTGCAACACAGAAAGATGATAAATTTAAACTCAAATATATCTGTAATTACATTCATTTTGAACTAAGTTTCCAATTAAAAGACAAATATGAACAGACTGAATGAAAAAAATAGAACCGCTTTTATGGGGTTTACAAGAGAAATACCTTAAATATAAGGATAAAAAGGTTTGAAAGGAAAAGGAAAATTTCCAATCCAAGGTATTCATCTAAGAAAAACTAAAACGTATGTTCACAGAAAGTCTTGCACAAGGACCCATAGATGCTTTCTTCATAATAAACCCAAAGTAGAAATAGTTCAGATGCCCATCAATAGGAGAATCAATAAAGAACTATGCATGCATAATGCACACTTCTCAGCAAAATAGCACTGTTAACATGTAACCAATAAATGAATGAATCTCCAAAGCATTATGTAAAAGAAACCAGACATAAAAAAATAAAGAAAAAAGTCAATATAAGATCATTTTAAAACAATAAAATTCAACATCCATTCATGATACTTTTAGTGGACTAAGAATAAAGGGAAACATCTTTAGTCTGACAAAGAATATCCACAGTAATCTACTATATACTAAAAGGAGATGTACAAAAGCTTGCCTTCTGAGATGCTGAACAAGACAAAGGAATTTAGTCTTCTCCTTAATACTGTATTGAAAGTCCTAGACAGCTAAGAGAGCCAAGAGAATAAATGTAATAGAATCAGAAAATAAACTAAATAGTGATTATCTGCAGATGTCCTGATTATGTATGTACATACAAAAGAATCACCAACTATTAGAATGAATTAATGAACTTTAGATACATTGTCAATATGCAAAAATTAGCTGTATTTTTATATAACAATGAAGTCCAAAGCGTTACTTTATTCATGATTAAGTATTAACAAGATCAAATACTAGGTGTAAATCTAACAAAATATGAGTAAGAACTCTATACAGAATGCCAGGTTTTTGTTTTTGTTTGGAGAAGATGAAGGAGACATAAATAAAGAAGGGATATACCATTTTCATGGATTGGAATATTTAATATTGTAATGACATCAATTCTACACAAATCGATCTATAGACTCAGTGCAATCTCTGTTGAAATCCCAAGAGAAATCCCAAGAGATTTTGTTGTTGATTTTTGTTTGTTTTTGACAATTTACTCCTAAAAATTCTCTTAGAAATAAAAAGGCCTAAGAATAGCCAAGAAAATATTTTTTGGTGGCAATTGACAAGGTGACTGTAATTTTCATATGGAGATCCAAAGGGCCAAGAGTAGCCAAGACAATGTTGAAGAAGAATAATTTTTTAAAAAGCAGAGTTACTATACCTGATATCAAGATTTATTGCAAAATCACAACAATTAAGACAGTACATACTAGTGCAAGAGTGACAATTAACCCAGTGGAACAATAAAGAGATCTCACAAATAGAACCACACATATATTAACAGTCAATTGATGACAAAAATGGTGCTGTGGAGCAGTGGGGACAAAAATAGACTCTTCAGCTCTTTGGTGGGGCTAATGGCAGACTCAGGGAAGGCTCACACCAAGGAGTACTTCCCAGAACTTCTGCTGCCACTGTTCTTGTCCCCACGGTGAGCCACAGCCATGCCCCGCCTCTGCAGGAGACCCTCTAACACTAGCAGCACTTCTTGGAGCAAATAATGTTTGACAAGGAAGCTGGCAAATTCAGATCCTGCATTTGCACAAACACAGGAGATACACCAGAAATACATCTACACGTGGAACAACTCCTACAGAACACCTACTGAACGCTGGCAGAAGACCTCAGACCTCCCAAAAGTCAAGAAACTCCCCACGTACCTGGGTAGGGCAAGAGAAAAAAGGAAAAACAGAGACAAAAGAATAGGAACGGGACCCGCGCCACTGGGAGGGAGCCATGAAGGAGAAAAGGTTTCCACACACTAGGAAACCCCTTCACGGGTGGAGACTGCGGGTGGCGGAAGGGGGAAGCTTCGGAGCCACGGAAGAGAGCACAGCAACAGGGGTGCAGAGGGCAAAGCAGAGAGATTCCCGCACAGAGGATCGGTGCCGACCGGCACTCACCAGCCCGAGAGGCTTGTCTGCTCACCCGCCGGGGCACGTGGGGCTGGGAGCTGAGGCTCGGGCTTCGGTCGGAACGCAGGGAGAGGACTGGGGTTGGCAGCCTGAACACAGCCTGCAGGGGGTTAGTGCACCACGGCTACCAGGGAGGGAGTCCGGGGAAAAGTCTGGACCTGCCAAAGAGGCAAGAGACTTTTTCTTGCCTCTTTGTTTCCTGGTGTGTGAGGAGAGGGGATTAAGAGCACTGCTTAAAGGAGCTCCAGAGATGGGCGCGAGCCGCGGCTAGCAGCGCGGACCCCAGAGATGGGCATGAGATGCTAAGGCTGCTGCTGCCGCCACCAAGCAGCCTGTGTGCCAGCACAGGTCACTATCCACACCTCCCTTCCGGGGAGCCTGTGCAGCCCACCACTGCCAGGGTCCCGGGATCCAGGAACAATTTCCCCGGGAGAACGCATGGCGTGCCTCAGGCTGGTGCGACGTCCTACCAGCTTCTGACGCTGCAGGCTCACCCCGCATCCGTACCCCTCCTTTCCCCCGACCTGAGTGAGCCAGAGCCCCCGAATCAGCGGCTCCTTTAACCCCGTCCTGTCTAAGTAAAGAACAGATGCCCTCAGGCGACTTACACGCAGAGGCCGGGCCAAATCCAAAGCTGAGCCCCGGGAGCTGTGAGAACAAAGAAGAAAAAAAGAAATCTCTCCCAGCAGCCTCAGAAGCAGCAGATTAAAGCTGCACAATCAACTTGATGTACCTGCATCTGTGGAATACCTGAATAGACAACGAGTCATCCCAAATTGAGGAGAGCAAGATTTATTATTTTTTTCCCCTTTTCCACTTTTTGTGAGTGTGTATGTGTATGCTTCTGTGTGAGATTTTGTCTGTATAGCTTTGCTTTCACCATTTGTCCTAGGATTCTATCCGTCCGTTTTTTTTTTTAATTTTCTTTTCTTAATAATTATTTTTTATTTGAATAACTTTATTTTATTTTATCTTACTTTATTTTATTTTGTTTTATCTCCTTTCTTTCTTTCTTTCTTTCTTTCTTTCTTTCTTTCTTTCTTTCTTTCTTTCTTTCTTTCTTTCTTTCTTCATTTTCTCCCTTTTATTCTGAGCCGTGTGGATGAAAGGCTCTTGGTGCTCCAGCGAGGAGTCAGTGCTGTGCCTCTGAGGAGGGAGAGCCAACTTCAGGACACTGGTCCACAAGAGCCCTCCCAGCTCCACATAATATCAAATGGCGAAAAACTCCCAGAGATCTCCATCTCAACACCAGCACCCAGCTTCACTCAATGACCAGCAAGCTACAGTGCTGCACACCCTATGCCAAACAATTAGCAAGACAGGAACACAACCCCACCCATTAGCAGAGAGGCTGCCTAAAACCATAATAAGTCCACAGACACCCCAAAACACACCACCAGATGTGAACCTGCCCACCAGAAAGACAAGATCCAGCCTCATCCACCAGAACACAGGCACTAGTCCCCTCCACCAGGAAGCCTACACAACCCACTGAACCAACTTTAGCCACTGGGGGCAGACACCAAAACCAACAGGAACTAAAAACCTGCAGCCTGCAAAAAGGAGAACCCAAACACAGTAAGATAAGCAAAATGAGAAGACAGAAAAACACACAGCACATGAAGGAGCAAGGTAAAACCCACCAGACCTAACAAATGAAGAGGATATAGGCAGTCTACCTGAAAAAGAATTCAGAATAATGATAGTAAAGCTCAAAATGGATTAAAGACCTAAATGTAAGGTGAGAAACTGTCAACCTCTTAGAGGAAAACATAGGCAGAACACTCTATGACATAAATCACAGCAAGGTCCTTTTTGACCCACCTCCTAGAGAAATGGAAATAAAAATAAAAGTAAACAAATGGGACCTAATGAAACTTCAAAGTTTTTGCCCAGCAAAAGAAACCATAAACAAGGCCAAAAGACAACCCTCAGAATGGGAGAAAATATTTTCCAATGAAGCAACTGACAAAGGATTAATCTCCAAAATTTACAAGCAGCTCATGCAGCTCAATAACAAAAAACCAAACAACTCAATCCAAAAATGGGCAGAAGACCTAAATAGACATTTCTCCAAAGAAGATATACAGACTGCTAACAAACACATGAAAGAATGCTCAACATCATTAATCATTAGAGAAATGCAAATCAAAACTACAATGAGATATCATCTCACACCGGTCAGAATGGCCATCATCAAAAAATCTAGAAACAATAAATGTTGGAGAGGGTGTGGAGAAAAGGGAACACTCTTGCACTGCTGGTGGGAATGTGAATTGGTACAGCCACTATGGAGAACAGTATGGAGGTTCCTTAAAAAACTACAAATAGAACTACCATATGAGCCAGCAATCCCACTACTGGACATATACCCTGAGAAAACCATAATTCAAAAAGAGTCATGTACCAAAATCTTCATTGCAGCTCTATTTACAATAGCCATGAGATGGAACCAACCTAAGTGTGCATCATCAGATGAATGGATAAAGAAGACGTGGCACATATATACAATGGAATATTACTCAGCCATAAAAAGAAACGAAATTGAGCTATTTGTAATGAGGTGGATGGACCTAGAGCCTGTCATACAGAGTGAAGTAAGTCAGAAAGAGAAAGACAAATACCATATGCTAACATATATATATGGAATTTAAGAAAAAAAATGTTATGAAGAACCTCGGGGTAAGACAGGAATAAAGACACAGATCTACTAGAGAATGGACTTGAGGATATAGGGAGGGGGAAGGGTAAGCTGTGACAAAGTGAGAGAGTGGCATGGACATATATACACTACCAAACGTAATATAGGTAGCTAGTGGGAAGCAGCCGCATAGCACAGGGAGATCAGCTCGGTGCTTTGTGACCACCTGGATGGGTGGAATAGGGAGGGTGGGAGGGAGGGAGACGCAAGAGGGAGGAGATATGGGAACATATGTATATGTATAACTGATTCACATTGTTATAAAGCAGAAACTAACACACCATTGTAAAGCAATTATACTCCAATAAAGATGTAAAAAAAAAAAAAGAAAAGAGTGAGTCTAGTAAAAGGTAAAAGCTGTACTTGGGAGACAGATAAAACCAACTAAATTTCACAAATGATAGTAACACTGGCCTTGATTCGTAATGACAAAGTGTTCATTAAACTGTAGCAGGATAACTTATAGGATAACAAATAGCTAAAATTGATAATATAGAAATATCATTTGGAATAATACTTCTCTAACAGACACAGATAAAAAATTTTTCAGACATTATAAAGAAGCTATTATTATTTTTTCTACTTCAAAAAACCTAATCATGGTTTTAAATTCTGTGCATTGAGCCTGTAGAAAAATCTAAATTTCTTCCTAATTCTCTGTGATTATTGTTCTAGAAAGTTTGATTTATTTTAGCACTATTCTTGTTGTAAGCCTCTTAGTCATCATGTCTCTGTCCATAGCCTGGGAAAGAGAGGACTATATCGTGACTTGTTGTTAAGTTTAATTACCAACCTGCTTGGCAGAATTCTACTCACTGCCCCTCCCTTGAAGTGTAAAAGTCCCTTGTTAAGTTAGCCTACTCTACCACTCCAAGGAACACTGTCACTTCTAACACTTCCTTGCCTTGATCTTCTAACAAGAGACTGCTGGATCTTTTCTGAGCATCACTGCCCTCTCTACTTTGGTTTTCTTCAATTTCAAAATTAATTCTCAACTAACCTGGCCAATACTATGATGTTCATTTCCTTCAAGATAATTTCTACATCAGTAAAAGGTAACTAGTCAGGTGTCTGCTTTGAATATAAAAAGCTGTTCTCTTGTATTCTTTTTCTTTGGTTGCTAACAGAATTTTTACATTGTTCAAATTGTTTGCTTAAGCTTTGTTGTGTGACATAATCAGTACAGACTAGAATCTATTTTGAAGAATTTATGAGGGGTTCAGACTTTTTAAACATAAAACTAAAATAATAGCCAGTTTTCAAACATAATAAAGAAGAATCGCCCTCCAAAAAGTCTTTTAGAAATTTAAATTATAAATTAAATTAGGAATTTAAAAATATACTTTGTTTGTTTATGTCCCTTGAAGTAACCATAATAATTATGTTAGATATTAATAATAAATGAATTTACTTAAATTCAGTTCATTGAAAATAGAATCAAATTATTTCATCTCCCTCACTTTGTTTTCATGCTACAACAAAGGGAGTCTACCCTTTATAGAAGACTACACTGTTTCAGTTGTACTGTTATTTTGAAACCAGAGATAGGAATACAAAACAAGTCTATTTAGGATGGATTGTTAAAACAACATCTGGTTTTGACAGATTTTGCTTAAATTACTGATTGTTCAGCATCTGAAAATACTTTCCTCTTAGGGATCTTTTTTTTGTCCTTACAAAAATGAACTTTGCTGCTAAGATTTATCATAAATCAATAAACTCCATTTTATTCTGGCCTTTTCAAATTTGAATTAACCCAAAGATTCTTAAACAGAAGAAAAAGAATTCTAGGTCATACCATCACTGCATAAGGATCTAAATTCTCCGAGTTCCAAATTTGGAAATCTGCTCTTCTTTCCCTCTGGATAAATCTAGTTAAGAAATATGTGTATGCGTGTGTATACATGTGTGTTCATTATTTTATATGTATATCAATTTTAGTTTATTGAAATAAAAATATCAGATAGATATTGTATTATTGTATTTCCATACTATAGTTTTTCTGCTCAACACTAATAAAACTTAAGTTGCTCACTGAAAAAAAAAAAAAAGACTAGTCAACAAACAGTGTGCTGTCAATTGGATATCCAGAGGAGAAAAAAAAAAAAAACTCAGTCCCTTTCTCATGTACAAAAATAGATTCCAGATGAATTGAAGATCTAATTGTAAGTAAAACAGTAAAGTTTCTAGATGAGAGAGTAGAATATTTTCATGACCTTGGGATAGGGTAGATTTCTAAAAATTGATACTGAACTTTGTTAAAATCATGAACTTCTAAGATTGTTAACAAAGATTTCACAGTTATGATAACAGAGAAAAATGATGGTTGAACCAAGCAAAACAGTATCTACCACATTCTGTTAATGTTTTTAATTTGAATTTTTAAAATTTGTTTTGCATTTATAGTTATATAAGAGCTATAAACACAATGACTACAACAGGTCTGTGGTGGGGCTCAGGAATTTACATTTCTAACAAGTTCCCAAGTGATGCTGCTGGTCTGGTGACTACACTTTGAGAACCACTGCTCATTTCAAACCAAGTTACCTTTGATTTACTCACCCCCAAGTTGGTGTAGGGCAGCCTGAAAGGCCAGGGAGGAGTGGGGGTGGGGAGGATATAGCCACATTTAATATTTGAACTCCCAAATATTAAATGTGGCTATATCCTCCCCACCCCCACTCCTCCCTGGCCTTTCCCTTCTTCCCACAACCTCTTGGGACTGAATAGACTGGGTTTTGTTAGTGGTGATGGTTTTGTTGTTTTCCCCTTCTTATCTGTCTGTGTCATCTGCAAGCATTGCTAAAGCCAGAAGAGACTGGCCTTGGGTTTTTCTTCTTTTTCTCCTACATCATATCTTCCTCCTTCCCTACCCTAACCTTCCAATAAAGTATTAGTGGCAGGTGACATTCAAGGGAGAGAGATTAACTTATTGATAAGGAACATAAATTAGTATTTTAAAACCTTATACTCATTTTAATACTGACATCATTTAAGGCATTATAGAGGATCAATGAAAACCCTTTCAATTTCAAATGGATCTAAACAATTCTCAAGTTTGAAAAACATGAAGGAATAAAGGGAAGACCAAGTTTAGGATAGGGCAAGAGCTAATAGAAATGTGGGGAGCAGGAACAAAGCTCTATCCTGTCTCTCCAGAGGAGGGGCTGGTAATTCAAGACCAAATATGAATGGTGGCAGAGCAGTTCTGTTCTGGGACAATGAGCGTTGAAAGTCCAAAGAGCTCTCCATCCTGTGGGGACTTTGACCTAGCAGGGATACACAGACCCAGGGCCAATGCTAGGCACTGAGTTGAAGGTCTCCATACATTCTACAGAACTTAGGAAGCAGAGAACAGCAGTAAAACCCCATACCCCAGAGATCTGGGGACTGTCACTAACCAAGCATGGAGCAAATCCCAGGCAGCTGGCATCTCTTGAAGGTATTAGATGGAACCCCTTTGAGGGCCAGGGCCCAGGATGGGAGAGGGGTATAAGAATGCACAGCACCTGTGGGCCCTGCAGAACAGACATCAGGTAGCAGCTGAGCTTTCTCACAGGGTATTCAGATGGGTTTGTCCCCCATTTATGGCCAGGGGTGTCCTGACACCACTGATCCATTCTGACTCCCATCATCTCTGAGAAGGGCTGAACAAATTCCAGCTGCGGGAGAGGAGCACAGCAGACAGCTGCACTGGGGCTGAGATGAGGATGGAGGTTGCCGTGGGAAGTAGAGGGCCAAGAATTGATGCCAACTTTTCCCTTTGACATTCCAGACCAGGAAGGGGAGCTCTGCTGCTGAGAAATGAGAAATATGAACTCACAAACCTCCTTTATAGCCAGCTCCTCGTTCTTGCTGTGGTCATCACATGATGTGGTAACTAATCCCTTCCCTGTCTATTTCACAGGGCTGCCTACAAATCCAAACATGATGACACAGGTAAGAGCATTCATTGACCTACTACACAAACATGAAATGTGAGGTGCTGGAGATGATTGAGTTTACACTGTTTGCTGGCTTTAATCCTTTGGCTCAAATAAATACTAGATCAGAAAAATCAGAGCTTTAGGGGCTTTTCAACTGAATTTCACATCAGTGTTTCCTGCAAGCCTTCCTACCATCTTGTATTCAGCTGCCTCTTGAATCAGATCCGTCTCAAACCATTTCCTCTTTTCATATGAGAGAACAAGTTAATAATAGTGTTTTGTATTTAAGAATAGAAGCCTGCTCATATTTCATGTTTGGAGAGGGGTGGGGGCAATGCAACCCTGTGGCTTTTTGGTTTAACACTGTGTGTGGCTGTTTCCATAGGGTACGATTCTGAGACTGGAGTGAGTATTAACTGATAGAGGAAGGCATTCGTGGGAAGTTACTGTACTTTAAGCAAATCCAGCGTCACTCCCTGAGCAGGTACATCACAGGGAAAGAGGTATGGACAGGTAAACATACCTGTTGTTTGGCCCTGGCTCTCAGTCTTAAAAGTGGTCAGATTTCCCATCCACCATATCACTGGCGCTCAATAAAAGTGACGTTTTGCTATTATCTGAAAATGTTCTGGGTTTTATCATTTCATTTCTTTCTTCCTGTTTGTGTCTGGCTCTTGACATTTTGGCTTTGTTACCTATCTTATTTCTGCACACACGCTTTGAACTTGATGGCAGGTAGGCTTCACTGGTGATTTTAGTCCTGCCTACTCTCCTTCCAGGCATGTGCTCTTTCTAGCTCTGACATCTGGGACTCAGCCATGGAATTAGCCTGCTTTGCTCTTGCTTCAAGAGGCCCATGTTTATCTCCTACAGTGGGTTTGAGTACCACCCTGGAGATGCATTCCATCTATGGTCAAAATGAATGGATCCAGAGCATAAGATGAATGCTGCCAACATAGCATATATCAAGCAAGAATTATGGTAGAGAGTTCCATTCATTTATTTGTCCACTGTTTAACTCATACTCCTCTTCGACGCCATGGTTACTCTTCACCAACTCACAGACCATGGAGAGTTGTTTGAGCCTGTGTCCTCAAACAAACAGGAGGAGTTCCTGGAAGTGCCAATGTTCAATATTTCAAAAATTCTAACAGGAACTGAATATTTCTCCAAGATAAGTCTGCCCAAGCAAATTGGAAGTTGTGTTTATTTGCTTTTAATAAGGGGGTTGTTAGTAATGGCTGATGAGCAGTTATAGGGTTAATAGATAAAATCGAAAAATGAATGACTTATACTTAGTAAATATTATCTGAGGGCCCAAATGTTCCAAAGTGTTCCAACACGACAATTAAAATGTTCCAAAATAGGAGACCATGACAATTATGGTGGGAAGTTCTTTGGAATGAAAAGGCAGTAATCTACTGACTAAATATCAAGGGCAATATAGACAATTGAGTCTCTTGTGTGCAGCCACCAGAGTACTTTGGCCTTTTATGTGACCAATGGAAAAGAAATCCTTGGGGAACCTCTGATCCAGTAATCATAATGGGAGATGTGAGCAATTTGTAAATCCTCCCAAGAGCATTTTAGGTGACCTTGTAAGAAATCTACTAAAATCCTCTTTCCATCCCAAGAAGGTATCAAAATAACCTTCTCCCATGCATCAGGATTGATTATTAAATAATCAATGAACTTATTTCTAATTTATATGTCATTTCTTCCCAAGTTTTAAGAAAGAGTAGATCCGTAGATTTACTATTTTTTACACATGAATGTTGCTTACTAATTTACAAGATCTGTTCACATAAATGGTTTTATTTGAAATCACTGCCATGTGGTAAGTAAGTTTTACTAGGTCCATTCCAGAGATGAGAATATTGAAGTTGCCAGGAACAAATCACTGGTTACCCCAAGAAGGCACATAACTATTTCCTGCTAAGCATGAGACATCTTTAGCTTAAGAGCACTGTGGATTTCTGCTCCTGAAAGTAACTCTGGGCATTTCAGTATGATTTAAAGCTCTAATGATTTTGAGGTAGCTTGAAAGATAGTTGCTAAATATGACTCAAGCCAATAAACAAAACAAGCAAAGAAAACACTTAAGCACCTAAGGCTTTTCAAAAGACAGGAGGCAAACTTTTATTACAGCATTTTCTAAACTGTGCCTCAGGAACATTAGTGTCCTAAGTTAGATTAATAGATATTCTAAGGCAAAGAAGGATTTTGAGGTGAATTAAGTTTTGAAAACATGGCTTACCATATCTTTTTATTAAAGTTAATGCACTGAAAGCTCCAAGCATTTCTACACTGAAGAAATCCATTCAACTTCGTTTATCAACACTTCCCAAACTTACTTGATAATGGAAAGACATTTTGTCATACAATTTCTGTTAACAAAATGTGGTATTTATGAGTTCCAGCATAAGGGTTGAGCATACTGGTTTTGCCAAATAAAAAGTGGAAACTTACCTTGAATTTACAGTAAAGAAGAAGGCTAGTAGGAGAAAGCAGAGGCCATGGTATTTTGTTATGACAGCCCTTAGCAAACTATTGGGTTGGCCAAAAAGTTTGTTTGGGTTTTTCCGTAAGAGGTTATGGAAAATCCTGAACAAACTTTTTGGCCAACCCAGTAATATAACTACTATCTCTAAATTAATATCTCTAGATTACAGTGATTTTCAATCATTAGATGGAGCACAATCTTTTTAAAGATGGTATATTGGGGGATTTTCTGCCAGTATGGGTGTGTTGGAAGTCCTCAAACTACCCCAAGTTTTGATGATTCACTAGGAAGACTCGAAGGACTCAGCATATGGTTGTACTCACATCTAAGACCTATTACAGTGAAAGGATGCAAAGCAAAATCAGCAAGGGGAAAGATGCATGGGAAGAAGTCCAGAGGAAACCAGGAATTAGCTTCCAAGAGTCCTCTCCCAGTGGAGTGCTTAATTCCCCAAAGAATGAGTTATGACTACACCTGCGAAATGTTGTCTACCAGGGAAGCTCATTAGAGACTCAGTGCTGAGTTTTTCTTGGCAGCTGACCATGTAGGCTCTCTCTGCATACCTTAGACCAAAATTCCAGACTCCCAGAAAGAAAGTAGCTGCTCAGCATAAACCACATTTCTTGTACAAATAGTTTTAGGCACAGAGAACTACTCTTATCAGGTCTAGGAATGATGGGTAGCCACCAGACACCAGCTAAACAGTCTTGCAAATAGGACTTTGTAAGGATGGCAGTCTCAGTCTTGCTGTAATTCATTTCTGCACAATGCTAGATGATTTAAACAACTGAAATGCTGGATAAAATCTAAAAACAGCTTTTAAAGAACATCATGGATCTGAAACTATAAGAAGGAACATGAAAAGACCAAAAATTAAGTGAGAATAGGAACCTGGAAGGTAAGAAAGAAACAAGGGCAGCTTTTATGCTGAAGCCTTCTGTTGGACACAGGAGAATGGGAGCTTTCACTCTGACAACTATATAGAATGCAGGGAACAGAAGATAAAACCCAGGGCCCATGCCAGATAGATTTCCTGGTAGAATATTGCCATAAAAAGCTAGCACCTGAAAAGACTACATTTTCTTTGTTAAGATAAGTGAGAAAAAACCTGTTGAATATAAGAGAACTGCCAGAAAACTTGTTGGTCTCTACTTTAGCACTGAGTGGAAAGGAAAAAAAAAATTCCTTGTAGAATTTCCAACCACAAGCTAGAAGATTTGTGGTCCAAATTAAAGATATCTATGTGATATGTAAAACCTCAAGTTTGTAACTGTATTTGAGTTGGTACAGGTTGATAGTGCTGCCAGGCAATTAGCTAATATATATATATATATATATTTTTTTTTTTTCTCTCTGGAGAAACATAACTTCAATCTAGTATTTATAGTTAAAAATCCCCAGATAAGTTCCAAGGAAAATGAGAAATTCACAGGCAAGTATCACAAAGACACATAGAGACAAAGCATTATGTAAATGTCAGCAGATATAATAATAATAGTTGAATTGGGCTCACAAATATTTTAGACATTGGAATTATCAGAAACAGAATACAAATGCTACATTTAAACAAATAAAAGAGGAATTTGAAATATGAACAAGAAATGACTTAAAATATGAACAAACATATTTGAAAGGGAGACCAATAGAACTTTTATAAATTAAAACCATGGCAATTGAAATTAAAACCTCAACAGAAAATTAGACACAGCCAAATGGAAAATTAGTGAATGAAAATACAGATACAAAGAAATTATCCAAAATGTAGTACTGAGAAATAAATGTTGGGAAATGTGAATCTGAGGTTAAGAGACAGTAGATAAAGCAATATTTAAACAAATATTTAAATTAGAATTCCAGAAAGGTCTTACCAAAAAGAATTCCAGGAATAGAATGGGATAAAGGCAATATTTCAAGAGAAAATAAAGAATTTCCCAGAATTTTTTAAAACACCAAACTTCAAATCCAGGAATTGTAACAAACCTCAAACAGGATAAACTTCACAAAACATAATGGAAATCAGAAATCCAAAATAAAAAGAGTATCTATTAAAAGCAACCATAACATGAAAATGAAAATACAACTTTTAAAAATTTGGGATGCAGCAAAAGCAGTGTTTAGAGGGAAATTTATAGCATTGAATACATATATTATAAAGGAGACATTTCCAATAATCAGTAGTGAGGTAAAATAAATTTTTCTAAAGTATCAATGATTCAACCATGCTAGAAGAAGGACTGAATTATATTTACCATTCTCTGTATAGAAAAAAAAAATCACTGTCATATGAACAGGTGTTTAAAAAACATACTGCCAAAAAAGTAAGAGAAATTATTATAGAGATATAGCAGACAGTTGATTAATACAGATGTTAAATTATCGTGATATACATGTTACTGGTCAGATTTTTAAAGCCTATAACATGATTTCTGAATAAATATTTAATTGCCTACTTAATTTTGCATTCATATGTTTGTATTATTTTTCTTAAAAAGATCCTCTCCCCCCTTCAAATTGTATGAACTTCAAGTTCTTCAAAATTTGAACCTGCCTCTGACTAACACAAGAGTTCCTCTAGAAATTATACACACTCATGCCCAACACCAGTGGTCATTTTAATGTGCACCCACCAGGAGATAAGCCTGGCAAGCTGTGTGTCCAGAAATGGGACAGAGTATAATGAATATCTTGGTGAATTTATATAGTCTAGCATCTGACTCGGAGTCTTACAGGTTCAGACCTGATTTTGTTAGTATATCACGAACAGATCCATCTCTCAGTTTCATCTCACATTAGCTGAGCTCATGAGACTGATGTATACAATTATGATGTCAAGTAATTTATTTACAGGGTGAAATTACTGTCATAGTGATCAGAAAAACTCAAAGTACATTATTTTTTGGATATTTTCTTGCTGTAGAAAACTGCATGAGAAGCAATATAATGAGAGATCTCTGGAAGAAGGGCTAAAAATACTAGAAAATGTAGCAGGGGGGCATGTTCCTTCCCTGAAGGCAGACCTACATGGAAAATCAAATTCCAACCAGAAATTCACTTGATGAGTATGAAATCAAAACATAGAGCTAGAAAAATTGAATATTTACTATCAGACTAAAATTCTGTTTTGAATGTTTTCCTCATTGGGACTTGCATATTCAAAGGCAATTTAGCTGCAAACTCTTATGTCCACTTCCACTTTAGGGGTGGCCCTATTAGTGAGGTTGGAACTACCCAAAGTCTTATTGTTGAGGATACCTCTTCTATCAGTAGTGCTTAGATGTGACTTTCTTTTTCTCTAAGCCTCCATAGTTGGTCCTTTTCAATAGATAAATACTGTCGTCTGTAAGATAATGACACATCCACAGTCAGATCTATTATACATCTTAATGTTTCACTCTCAGAAAAGCATATTTTGCTCTAAATGTGCTGGGACTGTGTCTCTAGGAAATGTTACTTATAGCATGATTTATTGTCATGAAGTTCAGAAATGGCTTAACATGTGATGGAAAGGACATGACCAAAAACATGCTGGCTTATCTCCTCAATAATGAGTTTACATGGTAGAAACTATTGTCAAACATATATGCTTATGTTAAATGTTAAGTGATAAAAAGCACCATGCACACACTTAACTAAAACAATAAGCACGCTTTAGAACTAGTATTGCATATGAACAAGGAATAAAAAGAAAGATTTTCTTCTTTTATTAAGGGTTCTATTAATATGTTATAATGCTATTTTGCTATCTATGCTTCCAAACCATTTTATAAACTCTCTATTATAATACTTCTTTATTTGGTACGAAACAGTCGTTATCTGAATTTCAAAGGTATGGAACATAGTGAAGCTTCAAACTGTTCCAAGTATTTGCAAACCATGCTTTCACTGATATCCATTCATTTGGTCATTTGTTTATTAAATATTTTTTAGAGAAGACCTATTATGGATCTAGTACAATTTCAAACTCATATCTTGCGGATGAAAGAATGGACATTCTATTAAGCAGAAAAGAGCAGATTTATTTAGTCCCAGAAACAATTGATTGGAATAGATAGAAAATTGCCAGAGGTGGAGAAGTAAGATAAAGGACTTTGAAACGTGGCCATCAAGTGGTTAAGGTTCATTATTGCATCTGAAGATGTTCTAAGAAGTTTGATCTGGAATTAATATTGATAGAAAACCCAAGCCCCAAAAGCCAAATATAAAAATTCTAATATAATTCCTTCAAAATTCCAAAACTGTGATCTAACTACAAAGAAACTGAGCTAACAAAGTGATTGATTTGTTAAACCTGTTAAATACACTATCTGCATTTTTAAATATAGGTCAGCCTTAACCAATAGTTAAGGAGAAAATGTGGAGCCTTCACTCTGATTGATTATTGGGAAACAGCTTGACTGATCTTAAAATACTACTTCCATACCCCACAATCCAATCAATCATAGGTTCTGTAGGTTCTGCTTCTTGAACATGTCTGGAATCTGTTTTTCTCTATGCCCACAGCCACCATCATCTTTTACCAGGATCATCAGCCTCTTTCCTAAGGTCCCTGCCTCTGGTTTTACAGTCAGTTCTTTCTCCACCTGGCTATCAGAGTAAGTTTTCTAAAACACGTCAGTGGCTCCCCACACCCTTAGAATAAGGGAAGATATAAACAGCATGAGTTACTCAGCTTTTTGTGAACTGGCCCCTCCTATTTCTCCAATCCTTTTTATCTCCTTGGCCATACATGCCATGCCCATTCTTTCCTTTGGGTCTTTGCACCTGTTGTTTTTTCCTGGCCTGGTACACTCTGATACCTTATCTGTACACAATACCTTGCTTTTCCTATGGCTCAGCATCAATTACACAGTGTTAATAATCCCTTCACTTACTTATATCTCCCCTTAAACCATATTGCTGGTCAGGACCACAGCCATTGCAAGAACCATTGTATTCCCTACATCAACGATGTACCTTCCATAGACTAGGAGCTCAATACATATGTGTTGAATGAAGGAAGGAATGAAATCATTCATTATAGTGTGTTTCTGTTTCTAGTATACAGAAACAAAGGACTGCAATTTTCTGGGCATCTATTTTGTGCCATATCTCATACTAGGGAGCTTATAGACATGATTTTATTAATCCTGAATACTATACTGTGCGATATTAGAAATGTGGATACTGATCCCTTAGTTTGAGGAATATGGTCCAGGAATGTGTTCTTTTAACTAGTACCTTTAGTGATCCTGACCCAGGTGGCACAAGGACCACACTTTGGGAAACACACGTTAACCACCCCCTTGAGTGTGGTCCTTATCACATTTATGAAAATCAGTTAGCTGCTGTTTTCTGACCCGGACTTATGTTTCACTACGCCTCACTGCTCTGTGCCCTGCTCCTGACGTCTGGGGAAATTCTCCCGGGCCAGCCTGGGTGGATCTCAGGGGTGGGGAGCTCCTACACCCGGTAGAAACAAAGACCATCTCAGGGCTGAACTGGGATCTGGCTTAGAAAGAAATGCAGAGTCAAGTTGCTGGGGGTCAGGTGATGCTGGAAGAGGAAAATGGAGCAGCAGGTTTGGGGTGGAAGCTGCTGAGAGCAGGAGGGAGCTACCCTGTCAAGGGGGATTGGGTGGGAGAGTTCAAGGTTGGGGATGGGGGGAAAAATAAAATAAGGGTGACTGAGACTTTGTCTCATTGGAAACTCGTGTTGTATGTGAGTGAGAAGGAGAAAGAGAGAGTGAAGCCTGGCATGAGTTCCCCTGTGTCTCTGTGTCTTACTGCAGGACCCGGGCCACACAAGATGCCTCAGTTGTTATGGTCTGATTCCGCAGGGCAGCTGGCCCAAAGTTCTGCACATAACAGCCTTCAAGCTCTTTGTTATGTTCCATTCCTCTTCCTTCTTCTATTTTTAAAGTAATAGTAGCAGGAGATATGAACAAAAGAAAACACAGAGCAGTAAGGAGGACCAAGAACCGGAGTGGGGGTGGTGTGGGGGGAACACTCCGCAGAGGACTTATTCAGAGAGGTTCTGTTGCTCTTTCCCCCTACAGGTACAGGAACAGGGACACACGGTCTGTGCTCTTGACCGTCCCCAGCGCAGGGTGTTTCAGAGCCCTGGTCCTGCCTGGCAGGATAGAAGGTAGCTCCTGCCCGTAGCACTGCTTGGCCCTGTTGGATCACCTCTCTATCTAGTGAGCTGAGCACAGAGGGCATGGCCAGGGCCGGCAGGAGGGACGAGGACTATAAATAATCTGGTGACAGGAGGCTCCCGCTGTCTGTCCCTTCCCTTTCCCCAGTCACTTCGGAGACAGGTGGGCAAGGCCGGGCCTTCCAAGTGGTTCTCTTGCTGGAGGGAAAACAGCACAGCAGCTACTTGGCGTCACTGTCCTCGTACCCACTGTTCTTTCTGGCTTCACGATGGGTGCCCTCCTTATCCTTGCCTGGAATGTGCTCACCACCTGTCCACGGTGCTCACAGAACAGGAGGCTGCTTTAGCCTTGGGGGGCAGAGTTTATGAAACGTCAGGATGCTCATGAGGGCTCCAAGAGAACTCTCCTCTGAGAGTGGGAAGAGGCAAAGGAAGAAATGCATCCTTTCTGTTTTTTTTTTTTTTAATTTATTTTTATTGGAGTATAGTTGCTTTACAATGTTGTGTTAGTTTTGGCTGTACAACAAAGTGAATCAGCTATATGTATGCATATACACCGTCTTATTTGGATTTCCTTCCCATTTAGGTCACCACAGAACACTGAGTAGAGTTTCCTGTGCTATATATTAGGTTCTCATTAGTTATCTATTTTATACATAGTAGTGTATAAATGTCAATCTCAATCTCCCACTTCATCCCACCACCCTGCTACCCGCTTTGGTATCCATACATTTGTTCTCTACATCTGTGTCTCTATTTCTGCTTTGCAAATAAGTTCATCTGTACCATTTTTCTAGATTCCACATATAAGCGATATTATATGATACTTGTTTTTCTCTTTCTGACTTATCTGGTCTTTGATTACCCGTCCGAGCACTCAGATTAGCTGGGAGCAACTGAGGGCTGGGACCCAAGTCTCATTCATTCATTTAATGAGCTTATCTAGGTCCTCAATTAATATTGGCTAAAAATTAATGTTGACTAAAAAGGAAAGTTGGTAAAGACAATGAAATGGTAGGAAAAATATATGTTCTGAAGACTGCATCACTCCCCTAATAGGCAAAGTCCTGAGAGCTAATCCGTGCCAGGCACTGCACTAAGCTTTTTCCTTGAATTATCTTATTTACCTCCAAGACCATCTGCTGAGGAAACAGAGTTTTGGCAACTTCCTCATATTCCTATTGTTAAACGGCTAATAACTAATACCCAGAATCAGAACACAAGCAGCCCAACCTCAGAGCCCTCCACTGGGAAGCACTGTAATTAACCAATGCAGTCATATCACAGGCCCTTGTGGCTTAATTCTTGAATAAATAAATACAAGTTCAAGTGTTACCCCTTTAAAAATTTATTTTCTTGATGGCTGTGTGTGTGAGTCAAAGCTGTTTCTCAGAAGTCTTCTTGCCAAAGAAAAATGTCTTCTGTAAACTTCATATTAGAATGATATTTGAATTCATGGGTATGATTGAGAAGCTAGAGCAGAAAACCAGGTAAGTGTCTAGGAGGAGGCAGGGGCAGAAGTCACATCCCTGCTCTAAAGGACAGCTGTCTGGGGACTAGCAACTTTCACAAACAAAAGTTGGGGGTGTGCAGGGGTGGGGAAGGGACACCTCACATTCCTGACTTATTAGAGTTTTATAAATAGAAAAACTCATTTTCCAGAGACAATATGGTCTTGGTGTTACTTCTCCTGTCAACACTGCACTCAAAGGACCGGGTTTTCCTTCCCTTTCATCTTTATTTACATAAGTGTTGGGGGAGGGGAGCTGGGGAGGGGAAGGACAAAGATGATGTTTACTTCAAAAGTTCATATAAACAAAAATATCTCAATAGCAAAAGCCACCTCCTCCCTCCTACCAGCCCCTTGAGCACTTCTGTCTAGCTTTTATCAGACTGATTTTAACTCATGAAAGACCAAGTGGAATCTGATGGCAGGATTGTCAATACCTCAGCTTGAATGTCTTCAGAGCTGCAGGTGAATGGAGCAAGTGTCCCCAGATGCAACCCTTGGAAAATCAGCTTGACACTGCTCTTCATTTTCTGAGAGAATTGGAGAACGAAAATGAGAAAGCCTTGAAACCTGCTAAAATGACTTTTAAAGAGCTCTGTGAGTCCTTCCCTCCAGGGAGAAGGGAGAAAATATGACACATGGCACAGAAAATGGGGCCATCTATTTATGAATTCCATGTGAGATTTTCTGTGGGAGGGATACTCAGTGACAAGAAAACCTGCCTTGGTTCCTCCAACTCAGAACTTGTCTAACAATAGCTCCTGCATCTCCAGCTGAACCGGGTACTGTTTTATCTGTAGAGGCGGTTGGAGTTTAGTGAAGGGAGGGCTGGCTTGGAGCAGGGGGCACTTGGGTTAGAGTCTTAGCATTGCTCTGTGACTTTGGCGGGTTATTTGGGCCAATGCACTTCTGGAGAGACAGGCAAGCCAACAGACTTCTGCTGAAGAGTAAGATGGCTTTACTATCTTCAACTTGGCCCACAGGAATGGGAGCGGTTCTGTCCCCTATCACTTTTTAAGTCAAGTCTTACACCATGCTTCTTTCCCCTGGGTGCTTATGATCTAGCCACACTAGCCTTTCAGCACCTCAAGCTCTGCTTGCATGCCACAACACCCAGCACATACTCTTTGTCATGGGAATAGATATGCCACTCCCAGCTCTCATCTCCGAACTCTGCCTTCTGAACACTAACTTGTCACCTCCCTGTGGAAACATCACCATCCATGGGACCAGGCTTGCTCTAGGCTCTTATATAGCTTCTTAGACTTTTGTTTGCAGCATGCTCCAGAGTTGGGATTTCATACTTAGCTGCATACTTATAAGACTGTAAGCTCCCTGAGGTCGGGATTGTGTCCTTGTTTTGTGGCTATTGAATCTTCAGTTCTGGCATTTAGCAAACACTCAATAACTAATGGTTGAATCACGAAGTGACTTTTACTGAGCCTTGATTTCCTCCTTTGCACAGTTGCAACAATAATACCTGGCTCACGGGGTTGTCCCAAGATTAAACGTGGTAAACTATATGGAAATCTATAAAGCATGTAACATTGTCACCTTCCATTAATCTGCTAATTCCAAGCTGGTTTCCAGCCTCGTTGCTCCAGTGAATCTGGTCTTTTTAAAATCACCAAAGGCCTGCTGATAGATAAGCCCAAAAGTTACCTCTTTGTCCTTGGGGCAGAGACAATAATTCTCCCCAAATCCAATATTCCATTGTATCCCCTACATTTCTCAGTTTTCTTCTAAGTAGACAGGGTCATATGGTGAGTTCTGGCCAGTGAAAGGTATGCCAAGTCATTGTGTGTCTCAGACTGAGGCAGTGAAAAGCTCATGTGTGGTTGCCAGTCTCTCTCTTCCTCCATCCCAGTAACCAGGGATGCCGCAGGTTCCATATCCTGCAGTTGCAAGATAGGGGAGTTTTGGTCACCCCAGCTCCTTGAGTATAAGAAATAAACCTTTATTGTCTCAAGCCAGTGGGGTTTGGGGATTAATTAGTTACTGCTGCATCACCTAGACTATCCCAATGGGAGTTCTAGAAGGCAAAAAGAGAAAGGGATAGAGAACTTACTGGAAGAAATAAAGCTGAAGACTTTATACAGACCCTATCATGTTCCACTTCTGCATCATTTAGAATTGTTAGCCACACCATCCTTTTTGAAATTGTTTATACCTCCAGATTCTGGAAGTCTACTCTTTCCTGATTCTCCTCCCTCTCAGACTCTGTCTCAATAGCCTTGAAGGTCTCCTCTTCATCCACCCATGTTCCTTCAAGAGAGAATTCCCCAAGGTTCCTTCTGTGGTTTCTATTTTCTCTTACTCTCTATGTTTTCCATGAATTATTTTATCTAGGTCCATAGCTGTAACAGTCAACTTAATCTGGACTCACTCTAAATCTATATTGCTAGGCAGTCCCTCTCTCCTGAATACCAGGCCCCTGTGCTTAACTGCCCCTTGGACATCTGTGCTGGGGTGTTCCCAGCATCTCAAACTTAGCATGCCCAAGAGTGAATATGTAATCTTTTCTCCCTGTAGTTTTCATTAATCTAAACATGAGAATGTGCTTTCTAGTACTCTTTTTGCTATAATTGCCAGAAATCCATTCCAAAGTGGTAAAAACAAAAAGAACTGTACTGGTTCATGTAATAACTAGGATGTCTAGGAGATAAGGCTGGCTCCAAGGACTCCAGGAATCCAAATGCTGTCTCTCTATCTGGATCTTCAATGTCTAAAGCTCTTGCTCTGTGTTCTGTTTCTCTTTGTTACTTGCATTCTTCTCCTTCTTTGTAGTGGGGGAAGTGGGAGAAGTGGGGGCAGGGGGGCATGTACACCAGCTCTTCTACTTTCTCCTGGTATCTGTAAATAAAATATCAGGGAAGAACCCTGATTGTTCCTTGGCAAATCACTGTATGCAAGGGTTTGGTGAAATAAGATGGCCAGAAACATATCATAGCCTCTCCACTAGAGCCAGAAATCCTGGTTGCTATAATTGACAGAGGCCACACAAGGACCATATGGAGTAGAGCGTTTCCCCAGTGGAAAGAGGTACTTTTATAGAAGGAGGAAGGATTGCTGAGTAGATGTTTGCTTTGGCTCCTCTCCAGCTCAGTCTTATATTTTCCCTCACTCACATATTTTGTGATCCTGCCACAGAAAACCCATCAGTTTCCCCAATGCACAATGTTGTTGTATCACTACACTTCTTTGGACACTCTTTTACCTTTGCCTGAAGTATGAGAACATCCTAAAAATCATTTGGAAAAGACCTACTCATCCCTCAAGACTTCCTTTGGGAAGCCTCGTCTGATTCTTCCAAGGAGACGTGATTGCTACCACCTTTTGGCACCAGATGTATCTTAAATACACATCTTCTCCAGCACTTATACCATATTGAATATATTCATTTGTAGATCTGTCCTTCGTACACTGTCTGGGATGTTTAAGGGAAGAATTGGATCCTAACCATATTTTCAGCTTCCATACCTAACATAGTGTTTTTGCTGAATTGCACAATACATGTTCACCAAATCTGAATCTGATTGTTCAATAACTCACCTCTCTGAGTGCACTCATTCATCTATTCATTTGGCAAATATTTATTTAGTTCTTTCTGTTTCCTAGGCACTGTTCTAAGTGATTAAAATGCATAAATAGCAGGATGTAAGATTTATACCCTCAAGGGGCTTATGTTCCAGTGGTAGAGACATACAATAAATATATAAACCAATAGATAAATATATATTTTCAGACAGTGATGGGAGACATGTAGAAAATAAAATAGAGTAATGGCAGAGAGACTGTAAGGGGTGAGGGATACTTTAGTTATGGGGTCTTGGTGATGGCCTCTACTGATAATTAGGCAGCCGTGCAAAGGTCTGGGGTGGAGGACACACCAGGAGCAAAGGGACTTATGGTTGGGTTTGAGGAGCAGAAAGAGGCCAAAATCGTTGAAACATCATGACCAGGGAGAAGCTAGTAAGAGATGACATATGAGAGATAGGCATAGCCAAATTACCTAGGGCTTTGAAGGACACTGGATCTTATTCTACTTGCAAAAGGAAGCTAAAGAGTGAGCAAGTGATGTGATGTGGTTATTGTTTAAAAATATCACTTTGGCTGTCGTGTGGAGAATAGACTTGTGTGTATATTGGGGGGTGTAAGTGTGGGTGACATGATTGAAAGCAAGGTGCTTAATAAGGTGGGCATTGCAGAAGTTCAAGGAAAATATTATGGTGGTTTGGAACAGGGTCATGGCAGAGAATAAGAATAGACCACATTTAAAGTGTGAGGAAATGCACATATAAGTGCTTCTCCTAGATTCCCATTCAAGCAAACCATGATCAATACACAAATATACAACCAGGAAGTGGAGAATTTTCTTCATTTATCATCCATTCATTCATTCAACAAATATTTATGGAGCCTTCCTAAATTCAATCCCCTAGTCCAGGAGTCAAAGAAATAGTGGTAAACAGGATTGACAGAGCCTCTGCCATTCTAGAGCTTGCAATTTAGTGAGGAAGACAGATATTAAATAACGAACATGGAGGTATTAATAGGTACTACTGTGATAAAGTGAGAGTTTAAAGGAGAATTAGAACACTTAAAAGAGGACAGGAAGTGATGTCAAGCTATGACCTGAGGATGAGCAAGGAATACCCCAGTAAAGAGGAGGAAGCGTAAGTGTAGTCAAAGCTGAGGGGACAGAAATGGTAGATGCTCTGAAGCTGGAAGGAAGATATACTCAGAGGAAGTGAAATAAGGTTTGCCTTAGGTTCTCCATCATGAGACTGAGTAGCAAAAGAAGAAGCTAGGGAGGAAAGCAAAGGCCAGATTGATAGGTCTTTGTGGGCACTGTTAAAGAGTCTTGAGTTTATCCTATAAGCAAAGGCAGGTCATCAAGGCATTTTTTTTTTTTTTATCATCAAGGCATTTTAATCTCTAGCATTGAAGAAAAGAATTGAAAGCTTTCCATGTATGTACACTGGCAAAGTGTCATGGGGGACCTAGAAAGACTCCTTACTCATCACTGTGTCCCCTTCTGCACATGCAGATGGAGACATTCGGCCCTCAACTGTCTCAGTGAAAAAGGGGTTTTCCAACACAAATGGAGTCTACAGAAGGTAGAAAGGGAGCTGGTGTGTTATAGTGAAGCACAGGCTCTGGGATCCTGCAGACTTAGGTATAAATCCTGCCCCGTCATTTACTGGAGGTGAACACATGAAAATACTTGTTTTCTTGAGCTCCATTTTCCTTCTCAGCATCATAGAGATGATAAATATATTGGTTAGGAAGCTTTGAGCTGTAGATTGCAAAAAGAAGCCTGATTTACCTGATGACATGATGTAATGGAACTAAATTTTTTCAAACATGTGGAATTCAGACTTTAACCATATCCAGTCCATAATATTCTGCTTCCTCAAATTCAGTCAAAATGAATTAGGTTTTACTATCTCTTTTTAGGTAGTATAGCTGTTAAGCATATGAGCACCAGGGTTACACAAGCATCCATTTGAATCTTGCCTCCATCATTTTTTGTCAGTATTTGTTAAAATTTCCAAACCTCAGTTTTTTTCACCTTTAACACAGGGATAATAATAATATTATGAGGATTGAGTGGGACAAATGATACAAGTAAAAATTTGTGGAATATAGTGGGTGTTAATAAATATTAGCTCCTTTGGTTGTTATCTATCTCAAATAATGGTCAAGAAGATGAAATTAGATAATCCATCTATAGCAATTTCATGTATCAAATAGTTAACAAAAAGCATCTATTATGTTTGCCATAAGCCAGAACAGTAGCTGCCTTTATTAATACCATGAAGTTTTTTCTACGTTTTGATTGGTGGAACCATGCCACTCCAATCACGCTACAGGTATTAATTTTTTAGACAAAACACATGGTTACTGTTTCAAATTACTGACTACTCCCTTCAGGGCCTGTCATGTTACACTAAATGGTCTGGTGTGGTCATTCACCAAACTAATAATTAAATGCTGGAATTTTGCTAAAACAAGTTACAAGCAAAGATATTGGTCTTCAGCCTATACCCAGAAATGAATGTTTTGGAAACTATATACTTTATCCTTTTGAAAAGTTGACTTGTCCTTAATCCCCCTGTCTTTATTTATTGAATTTCTCAATTCAGTGGGCTTTCATGTTCGTTGTAAAAAGAGAAGTTTCTTTGGATTTCATTCTTAACAATAACATCAACAACAACAATAAAATATCTTTCATTAGAGGTTTCAATGGATCATGACATAATTAATGTCATTCTGACAAAAGCTGCTTTAAATTACTGAGTAGTGGAGCCTTTGTGGTGAAGAATAACACACTGGTTGTGCCAGGAAAGAAGTAAGAGTTTGAAAATGGGTTTTAAAAGAATGGAATTAAAGGAAGATCATGTGGGGTGTTTGCTGGAAGAACTAAGGGCAATAATCGCTCTCCAGTTTCCAGTTGGGAGAGAGGCTGGTACAGCTAGAATTAGAATGGAGCTGAAGTTTCAGTCTGCTCTTCTATTTTTGTACCTTCAAATTCCTCACTCAGCCATACTATCCAGTGATGTCCTGGGAACCAGCCACTAATCACGGAGATCTCATTACTAGGAACCTCCTGGAAAAACACTTGCCTGAAAGACTTCATTCAATGACAGATTCAAGATAATAGCATTAGAACCGATTGCCAGTATCCTCAAAGAGATTATTAGGACTAATCCCATCATGCCTTACATCCTAATTTGCCTCACTCACCGCCAGAAGTCTAAGTCTCCCCTATTATCCATGGTCATCCCAAATTTCTTCCTTATCTACTCTGTAAATTTCATGATTTGAATCCGATAGACAGCCCCTAAGACCACCTCTTGGTGATTCATGCCTTTGTGTAGTCCCCCCCACACACACACTAAATAGAGCTGACACATAAACAAAAGGACATTGCAAAACTGATGGTGTGTGACTTCAAAGTTAGATTATGAAAGACATTAAGGTTTCATCTTGCCTTCTTGGATCGCTTGCTTTGGGAGGAAGCCAGCTGCCGTGTGAGGATAGACAAAGAGTTCTCTGGAGAGGCAGGCAGGCTGAGGACTGAGGTCTTCTGCCAAGAGCCAAGTGAATGAGTCATCTTGGAAGCAGATCCTCCAGCCCCAGTCAAGCCCTCAGATGACTGCAGGCTCAGCTAACATTTTGACTGCAACCATATGAAAAGTCCTGAATTTCTGGACCACAGACACTGAGAGATAATAAATGTTTAATGTTCAAGCCATTGTGTTTTTGAGTACTTCATTATACAACAATATAAAACTAAGTCAGTGCTCACCTTCCTATCCTTCTCAGATTCTAAACTCTGCTTCCTTAAGCTCCTGATTTATGATCGGTAATTTCAAAAATCCTTAACTTACCCTTTAAGCATTTACTCAGCCTTCTGCCTTAGTTGAAACTTGGTTCTCTCCAGATGACATTGCTTCCCATATACCTCTCTAATAGTTAGGTACTTTCAGCTGCAAATAGGAGAATGACTCACAGTGGTTTACACAATAAAGACATTTAATTATCTCACATAGCAAAAAGTCTAGAGAAAGCTGTTTTTGAGTTTGAGACAACATTTCAATGATGCTTACGCTGTTTCTATCTTTTCACTCTGCTAACCTTAGCATATTGACATTTTGTCCTCATGTTTATTGCTCCATAGTCACACAATGTCTGCCCACAGTCCCAGGCATCATATCCACATCTAAGCAAAACTAAGGAGAAAGGGAAGATGATGATGAACCCACCTCTTACAATAAACCTTTCATAAGACAACTTCTCCAGAAACCTCCCAGCAGATTTCCACTTACATCTGACCAACTTCTAATACAGCAACTCCCTGATATAGTATCCTCCTCCATGTCTTTTTTTAAAAAGATGCTTAATATGATTTGAAATATGTATTTATTTGTTTCTTGTCTGCCTCCCCTCATTAAAATGTAAACTCCATAAGAGCATGGCTTTTGTATGCTTTATCCATGGCTGTATCCTCAGCACCTAGAACCAGGCTGATATGCAGACAGGTGCTCAAAAATACATTTTGTTGAATGAATGTCCTTTGACCATAACTATATCATAGCTGTCCTTTAGCTACAAAGAAGGTCATACAAAAAATATTGGCAAGAGGAATGGTGATGATTTTGTCATCATAGACAAATCTTTATTAATCCCCTGGTACTGGATACATGGCTGGGATTTTTAAGCAAAAAAGAAGATGGGGGAATGGCTATTAACTGAAGAATGAACAGAGCTAGCCCAAAGTCCTCTCAAGCACAGACAGTTTTTATTCCAATTCCTACCTATCTTAGGATAGAGAGGTAAGGTCAATATCCTCCCTGCTCTCCATTCCCACTTTAAATTTACTTCTATGCTCTCTTGCAAAATCTTCTGTTTATTTGAGGTTTACCCCTTGCAGATACACTGTCCTTGTTGCTACCATTTATCTGGTCATCTCATGTATTATAAAAAAATTAGCTCTGTTTCATATTCCTCCTCTTCCTTTGATTCTAGTCATCATTCTTGCTGACTTCAACACCCATGTGGGTGATCCATCCATCCAATACCCCAGCCTCTCTGCTTCTTACCATCAACCACTAGCCCTATACCCAAAGTGCTCTTCCTCAACTTTCCTCTTCAACATCATGCTCTGGGCTTATCATTACCAAGAGTACACTACGTCCCAATCATAACTGTAAACATCCCACTGTAGATCATCATTCCCTGTGATTTCTGCCTGCCTTCTCATGTTCCTCAGTCTCTTCATGGCATCCAAGCCACTGAGCTCACGTCTAAAGAAGTACCCTTCCTCCCACCTGGGGCTAGTCCTTCATTTTCCCCTTACTTCCTCAGCTTTGTGCCTTCTCTCATGCCTCCTACACTAGCAATCTTCCCCTCTCGATTGGGTCATCGCCAGCTGCATGCAGGCATGCTTTGGTATAGTTCCTAGGTCTAGCTTCTTCTCATAAATCAGGTCCCAGCTCATTTAACCTCCTTGGAAAGGGCCTACTTGACCCTCCTATTTAAATAGCCCTCATTCCATTTGCAGTCACTCCTGCTCCTATTACTTCATTTTGTTTCTGTATAGCACTTATCACTCTATATAATTACCCTTTGGTTAGTAAATGTATTTGTTGTTTATTGTCTCCCCTCTCCCAATAGACTATAAATCCCATGAAAGTAGAGCTCTTGCTTGCCGAGTTCACAGCCACATCGCCAGGGTGGTGAAACTTCATGGCTCTTAAAGGAATACCTGATGAATAAATAAATGAATGGCATCTTCCTTTCCCCCAAATAAAACACCCTTCTCTTGAACTCTCATATTCCTGTCACTCTTATACCATTTATCTTCTCCCCTTCAGAGGCAATATCTCAAAAGTGTCACCCAAATTTCTCTTTCCATTTCTTTGCCTTCTCTATCTACCCTGGACTGGCTTCCACCTCCATTTTACCACCTGCATGGTCAGTGGCAACAATTACCTCCCTGGTCGGTGGTAACAATAACATCCTGTTGCCAAACTCAGTGGCCAATTTTCCGTTGTTTTCCTTTTAGAGCTACATAATTCAATATGAAACAGTACTGCAGTATGAAAATCAGATACACACTGGCCATTGCAGATGTAGACCATTTCCATTGTTGCAGAGAGCTCTGGATCCCTCAGCAGCAGTTAATATTCTTGTAATTTGGCTCCTTCCTCGTTGGATATTCCTTCTCTGTCTCCTTTGAAGGATCTTTCTCTTCTAAGCTTTTTTTTTTCGGTACACGGGCCTCTCACTGTTGTGGCCTCTCCCGTTGCGGAGCACAGGTTCCGGACACGCAGGCACAGTGGCTATGGCTCACGGGCCCAGCCGCTCTGTGGCACGTGGGATCTTCCTGGACCGGGGCACAAACCCGTGTCCCCTGCATCGGCAGGTGGACTCTCAACCACTGCGCCACCAGGGAAGCCCACTTCTAATCTAATTTTAAATATAGGAATACCTCATGGCTAAGTTGTAGGCTATCTATCCATCTAAATTCTCCTTAGGTAAACTTATCCATTCCTATTATTTTAAATGACATCAACAAGCTGATGACTCAGGAATTTATATCTCCCGTTCAAACTTCCCTTTTGAGCTCCAAATTCATACAAGCAACAGTCTACTTGATATCTCAACTCTTACATGTCCAAAAGCAAATTCTTGATTTTCTCCCCAAATGTATCTGTAATGGCACCACCATACATCCACTGCTCATACCAGAAACGTGCAACTTGGCCTGATTTCTCCCTTGACTCTAGGCCAGACTATGCGAGTCCTGACTCTTCCTCCTCCATACCTATTTATTATAGTTTTACTATAGTATTTACTATATTTACTATAAGCCTGTATGGTATGTACATGCATACATATATTATATATACCCATTAGCTATGTCACACACACATGTGTACACCTATTTTCCCTTGCTAGCACAAGCCACCATCATAACTTGTCTGAATAAGCCATAATCACTTACTTTTCCTTCAAAACTGTCATCATGGAGCAGCCGTAGTAACCTATTTAAAAAAATAATCAGATCCTATCATTTCCCTGACTGTTCACTGAATCTAGAATAAAATCCAAATTCAATAACATGACCTCGATTCCCTGTATAACCTGTTGCTGCCTATATCTGCAACTTATTCCATGACCTTCTTCTCCAAAGACTCTTCTCTCCAGCTGAACAAAACTTCTTTTCGTCCCTTAAACACATCAGGTTCTTTACTGTTCTGGGCCTTTCACACACTGTCTTCTCTGCCTGGAATAGCTTCCCCACATTCTGTCCCTGGCTGGCTCCTCCACACTCCAGTCCTCGTCAACTGCCCCTTTTCTTAGAGAGCACCTCTTGGACAACTTCCCCTAGTTTCTTCTTTGAATTAACATAAATATAAGAGATCATATATTTCACATATTTAATATCTAGGGAGACTTCCCAGCTATTCTTTCTAATAGTAGTATATATTACAGTAGTTATTCATTTGTTATCTATTATCTGTATTCTCTACTAGATGGTAAGTTGTGTGAGAGCAAGACTATATCTATTTTATTTATTAATTTATATCCAGCTCTGGCACATAGAGGTCCTCAATAAATATTTGTTAAATAAATAAGTAAACAAACCTCTGTAAAGAGAAAAGGTTTTTTGAAGGGAGACAAATCTGGGTTTGATTCCCTGTCCTACATTTTAACAATGTGAACTTGAATATGGTTTTTGCTTTGTTTTTAGACATCACTAAGTATATATTTAAAAGATTTTAGTATTGGATACATTTTTTAACCACTCTAAGCTCTAGCTTTTCAGGCTATAAAGTGTAGAATAATAACATACAGCTTGTAAAATTGTTGTAAGCATTTGAAACACAGTGTGTGTTCAAATTGTTTTCATTTCTTTCACTTTCTCTTAGAAATAAAAGAAGATCATGGAGATAGAGGGTGGGGAAAACAAATGGAAACAAGGGGACAATCAAGATCTCTCCTTTCCTTGATAACTAAGTAAACTTGATCCTGCAGGTAACGCAGAATTCTTGGAAGGAAGAATTATCAGGCACCAGGATGGAACCGTTCCTCAATGAGTCTATGTCATGGTACCATTCAATGTACAGAGTTAAGTTCAGGAAAAGGAAATGAGGTAACACTTGTCCTACTTTAGTGAGATACAGACCAGAGTTGAACTATGTGTCTGTCTTTTACAGGTGGGGTTGACCCGGGACAATTCTCTTCATCTTTTAGAAGCTGGGTTTCTGCATCTATAAAATGGGAATGATGAGATCTACTTCTAAGTTATTATTATGATTGAATAAGAAGAGCATTGATTGTGTGTGCTTACCACAGTGCCTGGAAAACAATTCCAGGTATTCAGATGTGAGTTTATACCCCTGACCCTCATAACTATAATGATATGAGTATAACAGAATCTTTATAATACCACTGCAAGTTGCCAGTAAATGTTCTAAGAGTGATAAAGGATGAATCTTTAGGACCATAATTCACTGTATCAGTTAACTGAGCGATAATAATAACGATAATACTCCTTTTTGTTATCCACGTTTTTGTCAATCAAAGTATTAATAAGACTTTTCAACTGATATTTAACCTTCAGTTTCACAAGCTCCTAGTCAATTTGTTTTGCTAACCCAAGTTGTATGTCCATGTATTTTGCTGAATTCAGTGAATTTGCTACTACTGCAACTGCTGGTGGAAATGACCAAATTTTTGCCTCCATACTCCAAGTTTAGCAATAGATCAGGACACTAAGATATTTCTTCAGGGAGTATTAATTGTAGGGGGAAAGTGATGGCATCTTATTTAGGTTGTCTGGAAAGTCAAAGAAAGATTATAATTTATAGTTACCATGGTAGCTAATTATACCTTCAAGGACATGCCAGTTGCTGTTTTTTTTTAAAAAAAGGCTTTGATCATAGATGAGACCCTTGTTGGGGAATGAAAGAAAATAAGAAAGTGGATTTGCAAATTTGCCATTTTGAAAAATGCCTGGCTACCAAGACCAAATTTCTCTTTGGATAAAAAGTCAACTCAGATCGGTTTCTCCAGGGCTCTAAAACTCATTCCAAGGTTCTAACAGTGTGGAGACAATTTTGTAAAATTCTAACCCATATGTTTTCATCTGTACTCTCTATTTACCATTGTGAGCCTCTTTTATTCAGGGAGGTGAACATCATTCATCAAATTCATGGCTTTTAAGCTCAAAAGACTTGGTCCAGGTTTACCAGGACAAGAGAGATCTGGAAGAATATGCCATTAGGCAGAACCAGTTTTCCTGCAAAACACTTCTATTACTACAGGAGTCTGGCTAAAGATCTTCTACGTTCAGGAGGTATGGCAGGTGGGAGGAGAAGAGGGAGAGTTGGAGCTGGGTCTGGAGGGCTCTGCGCTGTGTCTCGTCCCTTTGGATTGAGTCCAAGTCCTTGGAGGGGTCAAGGAGAGAACGAATTTGTGTTTGCTTCCTGATTGGGTCCTGGGAAAATTAGCAAGGTCAAGGAAGATCTAAGCTAGACCCCCAAGTCTTGTATGGCCCCAGAATGATGTGGGAAAACATTTGAAACTCTCAGGGGAGCAAAGGGCTAAAGGAGGGCTATAAGAAGGTGTTGGACTGAGAATGGTGCTGTTTATAACCAATGGCTGGAGAATATTGGACAGATACAAATGACCAGTGTTCAAATACTTTCCTCCTCACTTTCCATCATCCATTCCTTTGTGTTTTAAAAGCTTCTCTGAATTTAGAACCACCCAAAGAAAAAGAGGGTGTAAATTTTGATTTGAATGAGTTTAAACCTAAAATGTCTGTAAACATATTGATTAAGATTACATTTTCTGTCACATAGGGATTAAGTAGCATTCTAGAAAAATAAAGAAGTTGCTTTGTCCTTTGCACACCTGGATTCATAGTAACTAAAAGTAAAGATCAATTCTAGGTGGGCCATTTATATCTATTCAGAAAATAAAATAACTTTTAATCCACAGCCCAAAGCCCTAATCTTCACCACATACTTCAAAAAAATGTAGTTCAAGGGATCCAGGAAGCCCATCTTCATCCTTGTTTTCTATCCAAAGATACTGAAACTGAGCAGGATCCTTCAGGACCCTCTTGGGTATAAGAGCCCCACAATCCCCTCCCCTGCCCTCCCCTCCGTGACCCCTGTCTCTTGAAGTAAAAGGCTTTACTTTAGTCCCTTAGGCCTCCTCTGAGTCTCAGAAAGTCTGGCTCAGGGGTTAATGATTGGAAGGATGTGAACATGTAGTAACAAATAATAGCAGCTGGGCCAGGAGAATTAGTAACAATTTAAACAATAGATCAGTCATGTGGCAGAGTCACAGGACCTTTAGTTTCTCCCTGAAGGACATAGATAACAATGTCTGATGCACATTCCTAAGTTATTTTTACAGAAACCAGAATTCCACCAGATGGAAAATGCTGACCACAAGCATGTAGACCCAAGAACAGTTGGAACTAGAAGGTTGATGTTTGAGACCCTTGAAACATCATCCTGTTACCTCACCACCAGCCAGTCATAAGAATGTTCATGAGCTGATCAGGCACCTTGCAACCCACACCCCTAATGTTGCCTTTTAAAAACCTTCCTTGAAAGCCACTGAGGAGTATAGATCTTTTGAGCATGAGCTGACCATTCTCCTTGCTTGGTACTCTGCAATAAATGCTGTTCTTTCCATCACCACAACCCAGTGTCAGTAGATTGGCTTTGCTGTGTGTTGGGTGAGGCAACCCAAGTTTGGTTCAGTAACAATACATCCAGGAAGTTGGGTTCTCTTACATCAGGTTCTATCTAAAAGCTCTGCTGCAGGTACCCACAGTTGATAGACTAAAAACTAGACTCCGTAGTCAACCAAACATCTCAAAAATCAAACCCTACCCTACCTGTCCAGCCTGACAATCCTTCAGGGTGGACTAGGTTCCAACCACAAAGGAAGTGCCCCACCCTGACCCTGTAATGTAATTTCCTTCTCCTGTGTCTTCTCTATTTTTGTTCCCTTACTTTGCATTGTTCCCTTCACCCAACTCTTTCTGAATATTTAAGAGTCTATGGATTTTGGAATCTAACAGACATGGATTCAAGGGTTCAGATTTTGGTTCTCCCAGTGACTAGCAAGGCCACCCCGGACAAATTTCCTCTTGTGTAAACTTACTTTAGACACTAATGTATGATCTGGTTTTGAATTATAATTAAATAATGAGTTGAAAAGTAGTTAATGAATGGTGCCTAGAACATAGTAATGCTTTTAACAGGGCTGAGGGGGGTGCTATTACTATAATTAACAGTCCAAAACAAATCTTTGTTATTTCATGATAATCATTTATTTATCTGGCTCACCAGATAGGTCATGAGTTCCCTGGTGGCAAGATCATTGTTTAGATCTGCACTATCTGTCAGTTACGAGGTATTCAGTAAATGACAGTGGAATGCAAGTTTGGATTAATATTTAAAGCTCAGTTTAAACTATCTGAGTTTTAACATACCAGACAAGTCCTCTCTGATACCCCAGGCAGAATTAACAGCTCCTTCCTCTAGGAGTTACTAATGCTTCCATATGCCTCATTTCAATTTGCCTTGTTACATGCTATTTTCCAATTATCTACACATCACTTATTTAAACATCCCTCAAGAAAATATTAGTTTGCTCTTAAAAAAGTATTTTCTTCATCTTGTTAACCCAACTACCCTTTCTCGAACTTAAAACTATCCCTAAACTTAAAAACAGAGCCTGGGACATAATAGATGCTCACTCAACACTTACTAAATTATGCTGAAAACCTCAAATCATATTTCCTAGTTGTAGTGAGTCAACAGCATCATGTTTGTACTTGAAGGACAAAATAGGGTGGGGACAGAAGTGGCAAATTGCTGTGCACAGCTGAGCAGGGGTGTCCTGGACCCCACGGGACAGCTGGACTGGGCTCAACATGAGAGGAGAGCTTTCACTTTTGATCTTGAAGACAACATTTTACAATATAAAGCAAAAAGAATTTGAGATAATGTGCATGCTTTCCTTTCAAACATGCCATATGGAATTTGAGGCCCTTGGATTAAGAATCATAAGACCTACTTACTAAATTAAGACAACCAGACTCCTGGAGAGCCAACAGAGAAGGATACAGAGCATGGAGCATGGATAAAAGTAAAGCTTACTCCAGAAAAAACAGTAAGAATTAGCACAGGATTCCCAGCCCCTTGTCTCCATCAAACCAAATCATGCTAACTTCCACTTCATTTCACTCCACACAACATTACCAAATATTGATCATCCAGCTCTCTGATACAGTAAGTGGGTAAAATGTGTATTTACAGTAGCAACCCCATTTGAACCAGGATTTGTGATTTCTAGGGCTACCTACTCATGCTTGAAGATAGCTAGCTGAGATGGGCCTTTAGCAAGGGTGTTCTAGGTCCCAGTGGAGGATGCACAGCATTAGACTAGCTGTGCTGAATGAGAAGAAAAATTCCATTCCATTCCTACATTCCATTGTGCTTGGGGTTGTAACAGTCCTCTCTGTGCATCTTCTATAAGTTCTTTCAGGTTCAGGAAATATATATACTGAATACACTGTATTCTGTCTCAACCTTCCATCCCACAGTCACCTCCTGAACATCCAACCTGGTTCCTTCTGCACAAATTCTTATCCCATAACTGAGTCACAAAAATGGGTTGTTTTATGATGTAGATGAAAGAAATTATGTCAAGACCCTATGATGCCTGCTAGCATGGTGACACTTCTCCCCCAGAATCTGTTTGTTTCTGCCATCCTCAGGGCTTATCCATCGGGGTAATGAAGCTAAAAAAGGTGATAGAAAAGAAAACTCCAGGGCCACATGAATCCCAAGGCCCTACAACTACCTACAACAAAAGATACTCATGTGGATCATGTGTATGCATTTGGGAAGAGACATGGTTAGCCCAGCCACATTACCTTGGTTTTAAGATTATGTTAAAATGTCTAATTCTGGGAAGATATGCAACATACAGCCTGAATATATATGAGATTCCATGACTAATCTCAAATCTTTTAGCACAAATTGTGTGAGCTTGTGTGTAAATGGTTATCAAGAACTCGTCTGTGTTTCATTTGTGCCTCAATTTCCCTACCACTGTGGCTGGAAATACTTTTTTTACATAACATAGGGAAAGAAAAACCAAGAAACTTTTAAGATTTCATCCCAAGCACATAAAATTGTTGAGAAAGGAAGTGAAAAGGGAATAAAGTTGTGGGGAGGCTGGAGGGTGGAGGGAGAGAGATATACAAAATCAACTCATTAATCCTCTCTTCTTATCCATCTTAGGCTTACTAAAGCTCAGTGCATGGATATCGTCAAATATATATGTTGTCTGGAAACTCGCTCGTCCTTGTGCGCACAGGGCTTCCTACATTGGGAGCAGAGATTAACATAAAGAGTATCTGAGACGGGAGTAAAGATGATCCAAGAGCTCAACATCCTGCAGTACCATGAACTCTGCTGCTTGTGTTTCAGTTTATTTTCATTTACTTTCCCAGGCCCACTAGGCAGCTAAGCTATGATGCAGTTTCACTCACAAAGGATTTGATCTGTGAGGGCAGTAACCAAGATTTTCAGGGATTGCCAGGGTTCAGCTCACTACATACTACTGACCGGCAGCCATGCAGATGAGGACAGCCAGAGAGGAAATGTGCTCACTGGGGCTAGGAAAAAGACTTGCAAAAATCAATGTAAGGCCATAAGCTGTGAAGACTAGAATAGGCCTTAGATAGCGCTGAATGCCTGTCCCCACTCATCTGTAGTGTGATCATAATCTCTGATTGCCTGGAATAGTTGCTCTGGTATAATTATTAATAGCACCTCCTCTCACTTTCAGAGCGTCGTGGTTTGGTTAACAAATTATCTAGTCACTCATTTATCTGGCAAATTGGAAATCTGAGGCCCAAAGAGGGAAAAGGAATGAGTGCCAGTGGGTGTAGGATTTGGAATAGGTTATGGGTTGGTTTGTTATGGCCAACAAGAAAAAAGGCAAAACAAACAAATAACAGAAACCAATCTCCACACATTACATGACAACTACCTATTTTTCTGTTTACCTCTTTGGCTAGCTTATAAACTCCTCAGGGTCAAAGGCTGTGTCTTAGCATCATATTTCTCAATGCCAAACACATATCAGGCACTTAATATAATACTTGTTTGACTGTTGTATTTATTAACATACTTTTGTGTACATTATCTCATTTGATTCTCCATTGGCACTATACAATAGATAATACTGAATAAAGATGAGAAAACAAAGTCTGGGATGTTAAACACTGAGGAAGTAAATAGCAAAACCGCTAAAACCCAGGTTGTCAATGCTTCTTTCCGTTACATTATACTCAGTGTTAGAAGGAGTCTAAATGTAGAGGAAATGTTTGCTTAGAGGGATGGAGCCTGGAAGAGCCAAGGAAAATGTGGTAGGCAGAGAAACATCTCTGTGGGCTCAGAGATTTGACTATTGGACCAGCAAAACTGTTTTTGGGTGCCCTGTACTTCTTCCAATATGGCTGCTCCTTTGAAAAGAGGAAGCACATCATGTGCGGGTGGAGGGTGGGAAGGGGAGGTTTGGACTTGATCCTGGATGCCTCAAGGGCAGAGATTCAAAGTGGATGGCTTAAAGCATAACTGAATGGACCCACGGGGCAGCCGTTAGCATGGGTCGGGCTAGCAAGTGTTTTTCCCTCATAAGATGTACCTAGGGCCCCATTCAAGAAAGAATCAAGCCTGGCATTTTCCTGGCTGTTTACTTTTTTTAAAAAAAATTAAAGCTTAGCATTTTGAAAAATGTATTTCTTGGAGACAAATATATTTTGACCCAACCCACATCCCATTAGAACTCACCACACGAAGTTTCCAGTTCCATCCCCAGGCCACAGCACCACTGTACCATGAAGGGTGATATTTTATTTATTTAATTTCTTTTTTTTTTTAAACTCTCCAATTCTAGCTCCTTTAGCAATTACTTGGCTTGTATTATTTTTTATTTCCTTGCACCCATTAATTCAGGACATTTTTTGCTTACTCCCATGAGAATAATGTGTCAGTAATGAAATAAACTTTACCTGACTTGGAGCTATAAATGCCCTCGGGGATCATTGGGAGCCTCCTTGACTTCTTCCTGGCCCAGATGTCATCAGCTTTCAGTGGAGGATAGGCCACCCTGGGAAAGGAAAGATGTACACTCTTGTTCAGGTAGGAGGCAACCAAACAGCAGCGAGACGCCTTGCCTCTCATCTCAAAGTGCCCTGGGTGGACTGTGGCTTCTGTCCCTCTTCCCCACCCCCCCAACCCCAATAAAGATCTAGCAAACCACAGTAGGATTATTAGGAGTAACAAGAAAAGAATCGCAATAAAATCTCACACCATGACTCAGATTCTAATCTTCAACATCTGGCAGTAAGTATCTTCTATCTTCTTGAAGGGGACTCTGAACAGGGTCTCAGTGGTATTCCTCCTGGGCAGTAGAGGGCACTGTGGGCACACACTCGAAGAAGGCCTTTCTGTGCCTCAGGAATCTGACCACAGTTAATAGGAACATTCTGTGTGGTTGCTATCCCTGCACCTTTCTTGTTAAGTGGTCCCCTTGGTTATCTTACTGCCATGATTCCATGGAGGCAACAACAATGACAACGATAAAAGCCGATTGTTCTTTCTTTTATTTTCTTCTTTCCAAAGAGTCTACCTTGGTGCTGAGGGACACGGACTTTGGAAACAGGCAGACTTTTACTCAGATCCTGAGTTGGCTATATCCTGGTTATGTGACCTTGTGACCTAACTTCTCTGAGTCTAGGTTTCCTCATTTGGAAAGTGGAAATAGCAATAATTAGTAACCAGATTGTTCTGAGGGTCAAGTGAGATAATGCAGATGGGTGCCTTCAGCATACAAACATGGATCCATGGTAGCTGTTGTTGGCCATGCCCAAGCCCAGGGCCCTTCATGTTTTCTGAGGCCCAGACTTTTTGTTACTTTCTACTATTTAACACTTTTACCTACGCAAACCTCACGAGGGCTTCGTTAGTGCTAGGAACCGTTCATTTCCCATGAATGGTGCAAGGGAAATGCTGAGGGGCAGAGACGCCATCTCATCATAGAAGCCAATGATGACTCAGGTGGGCCTCTCTGGATTTTTTGAGGAGGTAGGGGATCAGGGAAAATCCAGCTATCCTCCTTCTTCTTACAGGCTTGGGATTCAGGGTCAACACATAATTTTGTGGTGTCTCATTAGGGATGCTTATGTATGGATGTGCAGATTGTGTACTGCATGATAATCTATAGAAAACTATAGCCAGAGTGCCAAATCTGACCAGCTGCCTATTTTTGTAAACAAGTTTATTTTTTTGGAGTACAGCCATGTCCATTCATTTACCTATTGTCTATGGTGACTTCTGCGCTACAATGATGGAGATGAGAAGTTGCAACCCAAACGATATAGCTGTTAAAGCCTAAAATACTCACTACCTGGCTCTTTACCATAAAAGTTTGCAGATCCCTGTGCTTAGCCTTTGGACCTAGTACCTTGTACATAGTAGATGCTCAAAACATAGCTGTTGAATGGATGAATGGATGAATGAAGGTTCAAATACTAACTCAAAACAGTCAAGCATTAATTCTAAGGAAATTGCAATGGATAAGATAAAAAAAGAAGAAAAAAAAAACCTCTTGAAGTGAGGAGACTTAGGTTCTAGTTCCTGCTCTGACCCCTGACTGGTTTGTATGGAACTTAGAACAATCATTTCCTATCTCTGTATCTCAGTTTCCTCATCTGTAAAATGGGAACCCTCAGCCATTTTACTGAGATTGTAATGAAGGGTAAAATGAACTCACACATGAAAAAAGTCTTGCTCAGTTTTTGTCACATAATAGGAGATTATCAACTGCGAGAAGAAAATGCAAGGCTGAGGAGAAACCCTTTGCTTCTGAATAAAATATCTACCCTGTCATAGAGGAGTAAACAGAGTAATTCATACATTTAATTGGCAGACGTCATGGAAAAAAGCTTCAGGGAGCATTCTACACAAAGACTCCCAGGCTAGTTTGTGTTCAAACAAACCAGACAGCCAGCCCACAGCCTGAGCCAGGAGCCAAATATTTCAGACACCATCCGGGCTGGCTTCTCAGCGTTGTTCTGTGTGCGTCTGGAGCCAGGCCACAGGAAGTCCTCGGTGTTAGCTCTCTCAAGCCCAGTGAGGCTCAGGCATATTCTTGATCCTCTTTGTAGACCACCATGCAGATAAGGGATGTGGGGAGAAAGAAAGGGGGTCTCTTTTCATAAAGGCTGCTCTGTTCCAGCTAAATTAGACCATACAGCCGTTTGGGGGCTGCCAGAAGTGAAGTCTGCAGCCATCATGCCTTTTGTTTCCATTCCCCCTGGGGTGTGGCCAGAGGGGTGGAGTGGGCAGTCTATCATAATGTTGACCTTGGGGGATACTTTGCCACATCTCCACCCCATCTCATTTTATGGCATGTGGAGGTTTTTGTTTTTAACATCTTTATTGGAATATAATTGCTTTACAATGGTATGTTAGTTTCTGCTTTATAACAAAGAGAATCAGCTATACATATACATATATCCCCATATGGTGTGTGGAGTTTTATAGACCAATTTAATGTGGGAGAGGAGACGAGAAGGCTGATGAGTGAAATGAAGTTGAAGAGTCATAAATTCAAAGGAAAATTATTCCAGAAATCTAAGCCCTGCTTGCCAGGGTCCAAGGGTAATAGCCACTGTTCAGTGGTAGGGGTTGGACTTCCAAAGTTATTTCAGGGGCTGTTTGTAGGACAAGCACCCTTTCAGTTCATTTGGATGGGTAAATATTTTAGAATGGGGTTTCCTAAATATGTTGAGATCCAGCCAAAGTCCCCAAACTGTGGGAGCCCCGAACACCCAAGTACTCTTTTCTCAGGACAGTTCATTCAGGAAGTCCAAATCTGACAGAAAACGATTTACACTTTATCTGCACAGAATACAACCAGACTCACTATTTGGTTTGAACTTGAGACCTGAGGAGATTTCGAAAAGCCTTTTGATTGTGAAGCATTCGCCAGGATACCACAAAGCCAAATTCCAAAGTTCTCAAAGGATAAAGCAGAAAAAGGGATATTTTTATGAAGACCCGAAACCTTAGTCTTACCCATTTTGCTGTTAGTAACAATAGCTCAGGAATCTGGTGGACATCTTTGCACAGAACTACAGAAATGGCAGAAGATAAAAATGCTGAGTGGGCAGAACTGACACACCATCAGCGTACACAGCAAGTCTCTCATCCTCCTGTTTCCAGACACCTGGAAAGAGACATACCTAACACCATCTAGGTGTGGAACTAAAGTCCCGTGAGCATCGTCCCAACACACCCCCTCCCCAGAATACCTGTTGCCTGTGACCGTGTACCGCTGGCTCTTCCAGGGTCCTTTCTTGTAGGCATTTGACTTCCGCTGATTCTTCAACAACAGCCCCACCAGTTTCTCTAAACATAACATCCCTCAAACTTCCCACACAAAAGACATCATAATGAATAGTCCCCAAAGCTATGAAAGGTCCTGCTGGCTGCTGTTTGACAATGTCTGGTGGCCCTCATTCAAAATGAATAGTTCAGCTGCTGAAAATCTAGACAGTAAGAAGACTCTTGCTGGTGTTACTGTAGCCTCAGGCCTGACTTGGAAAGCTCTCTGCCTAGACCCCTTTTTTCCTAAATTCTTCGTTTTAGATTTTTGTTCAAAGGCTGTGAAGAATTCTTTGCCATTATCAGAGGCATCAGCTTATGGAGGCACAAAGTAATATAAATATATTTAATTCAGCATCTATCACCATAAATTCATGAATTTTTCATCCAAACCCAAGTGAATGTTCTTCTCTTTGCCAGTGTTTAAGTTACAGGTTGGAAAACATTCAAAGAGCTTGAAATTCAAGCTGATGAGATAGATAAGAGGACAGGGAATGTAAGTGGCTATTGGCAGTTGTTCAAATGAGATGTTCTTCTCCAGACAAGGTGTTGAGGCCCATAAATAAACTGCAGAAAGAATTGTTGGTCTCCATAAGATTAGGGTAGAAGCTCATAAGTAAATGTAAGTTACCGATAATGTCCTAGGTTTTAGGTTCTGTGATTAATGCATGGTAGTTCTTTATTTTAGAGAAAAATACATAAAGTAAAAGTGTCAGGCATGGGCCAATGATGATAGTATGTCATGAAACAATGATTATTATTAATCCAATTTTTATTGACTATATTTTTTAATTTTCTGTATTGTTTTTTAAAATTTTTATTTTATTGAAATATAGTTGATTTATAATGTCATGTTAGTTTCAGGTGTACACCACAGTGATTCATATATATATATATATATATATATATATATATATATATATATATATATATATATATATATACATATTCTTTTTCAGATTCTTTTCCCATATAGGTTATTACAAAATACTGAGTATAATTCCCTGTGCTGTGCAGTAGGACCTTGTTGGTCATCTATTTTCTGTATCCTTGATGCTCTGGCATTTGGACACATGATCCTGGAGAGACTGCTTCTCCCAGGGAGAGCTAATTCCCAGAGATAGTAAATGACTCCACAAGAGCATGCCTTTGCTATACAAACCAAGCAATTCAAATCCCCAACTATCTCCTTTATCAAACTCTCACACACCAAGCCAATATGCCTCCTGCCCTAAGTCACCTCAGGGCCAGGTACTGGACACTCCTGTAGCCCAGAGCCTACTGAGACCACCCCCACTATCTAATCCTAAACTGACTCAGCATGCCTACCCTGACTTGTACATTCTTTCTCACAGAACCTCGACACAGGCTCTGGGCTGTATTTTTCCCTCTCCCCCTGTCTCCTGGCCAACTCAGCTGCTTCTCTGTGTGGCCCTGCATAGCGTGCTGTGTCTGTTTCTAGGATCTGTCAGTAGAAACTTTTTCCTTCATGACAATCATTGCCACGTCTGCGTGTCTTGTCATACCTGTTTAAAACAAATCCCTGGTATGTTTTTAGAACACAATTTTGTTCAGCAGAAGTGCAATTAAATAAAAACCAAGAGTAGATTGAGGAAGGAGAGGACATTTACTGGGTGTTTGGAGCAGTAAGGATCACATAATAAGTTGTAAGATGGCATCTGTAATGCAAGAGAAAAAAAGCAGTGAGCCAACAGAAGCCATGTTTCTCAGTGTTGCAGTGCACATGGAGAAAAGGCAAAGAAAGGCTGGAAAGAAAGATGGGGGGAGAGGTTCCATTTCCCATCATGAGCATTGAAAGGCTTCCCTACCTGAGCCACTGATCTTTGAAGTGGGAACAACTTAAAGAAGGAGGAGGAGGGGGAAGAGGGGTGAGGGAAGGTGTGTGTATGGGATTCCAGAAAAGGAGTGCCATTCAGTCCTTGGCTCCCAGGCACCCCTCTGGTTTGTGGCCCAGCTTCAGTGCACAGTAGGAGTGCTTCGGAAGGCGGAACAGTGTTTGCCTAGGTGATCTCTCTGAGCTTTCTTCCCAACTCTGATGTGCTGCTCTGTTCCCAGTTAATCTGATGTCTGCCGAGGGACTCCACAGGCCACAGTGAAATGTTTGGTTGGTTCCAAACTCACCACAAAATACCTGTCATCACAGCACACCCACCCTTATTGGCTTCTCTAACGCTTCAAGAAAGCAAATTTTCCCGCTGTTTGAAAGAGATGTGTGTGGAAACATTTATTTATCCTTTCATTTGCTTTCCCCATGTGTGTTTTCTCCTTTTCCAGCGTCCTACAGCAGACTAACCCAGAAACGATTTAGCCTGGTTCTCCAGGGATAGTTCTTTTTCTGCTCCTTCTGAGACAGTCACCCACAAGGACCTTTTTGGAGTGCTGAATGGGAGGCTCTAAGAAATAATAAAGACCTTCTGAGGAATCAGTCTCCTTAACACTTAGCATTTTTGGAACAATAACCTCTGCTTCAGAGAAATGTGGTTGAAATTGAACCCATTATGTAACAATAAAAGGAGATAAAGTCATACTTTCTGCACGATTATGGGGTGGGGATGAAACTTTTGAGAGCAGATATATAACCTTTAATTTTTTGGTAATTCAATATCTATTTTTTAGCCCAGATTTTAAAAGTGGTAGGAAATTAGTCTCCATCAATTCATGAATTCAGTCCCCCATCTTCTGCCTTTCACAGAGGTGGTGTAAGTTCCTGGGGCCTTACTGTGCTAGTCTACTTGGAGATGCCTCTGCCCCTCTGCTGTCCATCCGTTCAGGCCATCCTCATCCTGCCACTGGGTCCCTTCTGTTCTAGTTCTCTTTTCTTCTTCTGGGTGCCTCTCAGGAGAGTTTTTCCACTGCATCTAAATCGCACTACACGTTGAGAAACTCCAATTTAAAGTCCTATCAGCCTAGACCTATGACACATTCTTTAAGGACTTGCTGACCTGCAGAAATGTGAGACATAAGGATCCTCTGCTCTTGAATGCAGCAAATTTCTCTTTTTTGCACACTGGTTTTGGCTCAAGATGCCCCACACAGAGCTCCTTTCACTCTGGGAATGACCAGTGTCTATGGACTCGATACACACTCCCTTTCTTCCCTCCTCTCCACTCTGAGGGCTTTATCTAGTCCGAGGAATAAAGAAGCATGGCTCTACTTCTCAGATATTCTTTAAAATCTGCATTTACACATTTAAAATCATGCACGAGTCCTTTCTATTTCCCTTGGCATCTAGGCTTTGGAAACTCAAAAGCTAACGGAAAATAGATGAGCAAACTGTGTATGTGTTGAGTAAGTGAGGGAAGTAGTCGGTGGATGATAGATTAAGGGGTAGCAATAAATAATGACGTAACACTCATTGGGTAATACTAGAAAACATAATAACCAGCCGTGCTAAGGTAGGCTGCCTTCAGAGATTCAGAAGGGGGCCTGCAGAAAGCCATGTCAGAACATCTTATTCTTGTGTTCCTACAAATTAAGAACTTTATCTTGATGCACTTGGGATTCAGAGAAAACTAGAATGAAAGGACTGAGGTTAAAAATCTAGATTCTTTGTTTTCTGTCAATGTTGGACATGTTAATACTTAACCTGAGCAAGTGTTGCTAAATGGATTTAACCCAGAATCCTCACATCACCTGTCTCTTTCTCTTTCGGTCCCTTCAACTCTCTCCCACAGGCACACCATGCACCATCCCCCCCCCACACACACACATGCATACACACACACACACACACACACACACAAACACACACAAACAAAAACACAGTCTCACTGTTCCAGGCGGCAAAGTAAACAAATGGGCAGATTTCACAGCCTGTTTTCTAGTCAGTTGACCATAGAGCACACCTCCCTTATTTGGTAGTAAAGGCATATTTTCCATTTGTTACACAACCGTTGAGACTCTTTAAAAGTAAGAATTATGGAAAAGATTGGCACGTTGGCAAGGGCACTAAATGAGATGACCTCTAAATTTGCTTTCCTTCTCTTTTCATCATTCATATGAGAGAAAATGTCATTCCAGGAGAATATACTGTAGGCAGCTCTCAGTTATTCACAGGCATATTTGTTTTCCTAGTGGATTTTTCCATCTTGATGAGATGAGCTTAGAGAAGGCTTTGCAGCCTTCAGTAACTTTTCCTACTATGGGCCCAAATAGATCTGGGGCACTGGGTGTCTAAGATCTCCGTCTATTCACCATAAAGGACAAATCCCTAACACCTGACGCCATTTGGCTAGAGTATTTGTAAGTTTAGCTAGTAGATATTACCAAAGAATTTTCTAAAGTGACAGAGCCAATTTATTTCCAGCTCAAATATATAAAAGTTCTACTTGCTCTATGTCTTCACCAGCATTGTTATTGTTAGTATTTTTAATTTTAGCCATTCTGGTGGATATGTAATGGATTCTATTGTGGTTTTTATTTGCATTTGAATTTTCTTCATGGGTAATGATGTTGATAACTTTTCACGTAAGCTTATTGACCACTTGGATAGTCTCAGTGCTGAGGAGTCAAAGTCTTTTGTCCATTTTATTTTATTTTATTTTATTTATTTTTTAACATCTTTATTGGAGTGTAATATTTTACAATGGTGTGTTAGTTTCTGCTTTATAACAAAGTGAATCAGCTATACATATACATATATCCCCATATCTCCTCCCTCTTTCGTCTCCCTCCCACCCTTTTGTCCATTTTAAATTGACTTATTTATCTTTTTACTTTGTTGAAAATTTATAGCTTCTGGATCCAAGTCCTTTATCAGATATATGTATCATAAATGTGTTCTCTCAGTCTTTTTTTCTTATACTCTTAATGCTGCCTTTTGAAGAGCAGAAGTTTTTAATTTTACTGAGGTCTAAATTACCAATCATTTCTTTTATGGTCAGTGCTTCTGAGGGCAGAGATCTCTTGATTTTAGGACAGTAGGCTCCTCCTCCAACCCTGGGGATAGATTATGATACCTCTAAGTGGGCCATAAAATCCATTCCCTTTTGTACGATGCAGGCTTCTGTGTAGCAAGGTATGGCCATGTGCCACAGTTCTGGACTGTGTGAAATTAGGGCAAATCTTATAGAAGGTTTCTATGAGAGATTATCTTGCTGGGCAAAAAGCCACAGATTCTTGAGAAGAAAGCACGTTCCCCTTGCTCTCTTCACCTTGAGAAGCTGGTACAGAGACTTGTTATTTGCTGCAATCATTTTGTGACCATGAGGGAAAAGCCAAGAGAATTATGCAGTCATTGACCCAATGCTCTAACATCATTGCCTGTTGGAATAATCCTGTAACAATTCCACCATAGTTCTTGTTATAGAGGATCATAAGATGTCTTTGCCATTTTAGTCATAATTAGTCAGGAGTCTTTTATCTGCAGATTAGAATGTCCTTTCCAATAAGGGACTCAGAGTACATACTGATCTTCAACTTGTTTTTTCTCTTAATGTATCATAGATATCATTGTAAGTTAGTACATTCAGACTGACTTATTTTTAATGGTCACACAGAATTCCATCTTGGGTATACCATGCATTATTTATCCTGTTTCCTGTTTCAGCACATTTAGATTGTTACTATATTGTTATTATAAACCATGGTGCACATATACTTTAGCATATTGATAAATTGATTCTTAGAAATGTATTGCTGAGTCAAACGGTATGTGTAATTAAATTTGAATAGACATTGGCACATTGGCTTGCAAAAACGTCGTTATAATTCAGATTTCCACCAATTATATATTAGAAAACCTATTTTCCCCACACAAATGACAGCTTAGCCTGTTACTAATATTTTTAATTTTTTACCAATTTTATAGACAGAAAAATTACATTTCATTGTGTAAATATGTATTTTTAAATCATTAATAAATTTGAACGTGTTTTCATATCTTTTTCTGTCCATTTGCATGTGTGAATTGCCTATTCATTACTCTTGCCCTCTTCGTTACTGAGCTGTTTGCCTTTAATATTGCATCATTTCCTATGATGATTACTGTTATACTTATTTTAAAGGATGTCTGGGCAAAACTGAACCAGGTAGATGACTCTTCTCTAAATAGGTTTAAAACATGTGGTTGGGTTAATCTGAACTGATATTTACCAATGTTAATTATATATGCTGTAAATATTTTCTTCTTTTAACTTTTCTTATGGAGAATTTTACTAGACAGAAGTTTTACAATTTTATGTAAAAACAAATATGTCTATTATGTTTCTCCCCTTGGTGGTATCCTTAGAAAAGTCTTCTCTAGCAAAAGATTTTAATAATCTTTTTCTACATTTTGTCTTCTCCATTTACTTTTTGTGTTTTAATCTTTTATTTGACATTTAACAATTATCTATTGAGTGCTTAATATGTGCCAAGCACTGTAAAACAGTGAAGAATAACACAAACGGTCTCAACTCTCATGGAGCTTTCATTTTACTGGGAAGACAGACACACTTTCTTAGACAGATAAATAGTATTTCAGAAAGTGATAGTTTCTATGCAAGAGATAACACAGGACGATGGGGAAGAGGAGCTTATGTGTGGGTACTTTAGCTAGGAAGCTTGGGAAATTCCTGAAGAGGAAGTGATATTTGAAGAAACTTAACAGTGAGAAGAGTCAGACTTACAATGATATGAGGGAGAGAGGCCCAGAGAGAGGTGACAGCCAGTGCTCAGTCCCTGAAGCAGAAGGACACACATTCAAAAGGCAGAAAGAGGGCCACTGCAGCAGGAGAGCAGTGAAGGAAGGGCAAGTTAGTCAATGATGGGATCAGAGAAGCCAGCTGTTGGCCACTTTAGTTTGGATTTTATTGTAAATGTGTTGAGAAGTTTTAAGCAGAGTATTAATAGGAAGTGAATCACTTTAAAGTGTATCAGGGATTTCAATTTCCAAATAGGACAATATAAGTCACAGCAGGCCAATGATTCCAATGTAGTAGGAAAGAAGTGATAAATCATATTTTTAGATCTTTTTTTTTTTTTTTTTTTTTTTTTTTTACAGTACGTGGGCCTCTCACTGCTGTGGCCTCTCCCGTTGCAGAGACAGGCTCCGGACGCGCAGGCTCAGCGGCCATGGCTCACGGGCCCAGCCGCTCTGCGGCATGTGGGATCCTCCCGGATCGGGGCACGAACCCGCGTCCCCTGCATCGGCAGGCGGACTCTCAATCACTGCGCCACCAGGGAAGCCCTAGATCATATTTTAAGATACTGTAGAGATTTGGAAAAGATAATAACTAGATAACCTAAACTTTCATAAAAATCGATATCCTATAAGCCCATATAATGGTTCTTTACGTCAGTATGCATCAAGGAAATGTGAATATGGTGTTGGTTATGACAATTATTAACATATTAGTGGAAAAGGAGTGAACTTTGGAAAAATAAACGGTCATGTAGAATAAGGTATAAAGAAACTCAGTAAGTAGTTAAATGCATAAAGATAGTACATATAAATGAAGTCACACCTTTTGATACAAAAGTAGCCTTTCTGCTTGTAATGTGTGCATCACTTTTTCACCCTGAATGATCATATGAAAAAAAACCTCAGTATTTTTGGTGTCAAATGCTAGATTCCAAAAAAATTAAAACCAAAACCCCAGAAATCTTTAGAAAGTAAATAATTTATTATTTGAAAAGAAAAAAGAAACCCAGAACAAAAGTTCACACCAAAGCATCTTTTTGTTAAAAAGAATACCATCTAATGTACTTGAGAGTAGAGTTCAAAGGATAAATGGGCCAGTCTATTGAGGGGGTTGCCAGTGACCAAGTAGTGACAATTTGAACCTTAAAAATGATTACAGTTATTTGGAACCAATGCTGTCTGTCAAAGGTCATGTGTCTGTGATGTTGATGCCCCAAAAGACAAACTAAAATAAACTATCATAAATTATCCTACAGACATATCATGCTCACTAAAGTGAGTCAATTTACTGGTATGTGATTTCTTACCAAAAAAAGAAGTAAACAATTCAATTGGTTAAAGAAAATGTAGTACTCAGTTTGTTTCCTTGATACAACAACGGACATGTTATGGGGAACATTAGGAAAACTGTGAAGCCTGTGAATTCAAGTAGGGACAAGCTGTGTTGTCTCCTGCTTTGTGTAAGAAGTTCTAAAAGAAAAAGTTTCTTATCTTTTGCCATTAAAAAACTACATTCTTTAATTGTGTTGGCTTTTTTCTATCAGTCATATCAAAGTCTTAGGGCAAAAACATACAGAATCTCACATATTTTGCCATTGTGAATGACTTATATTGTATTATATTTCAAATTGGTTACTGTTGGGTGTAAAGTGTATATATAAATGTATATAAATATATATGATAATTTAGTATGTAGCTGGATTCCACATATATGTCTGTGTGTGTATATATATGTATATGACTTCCAGATAAATATACATGGTAATTTAGTATGCAAGTGATTCCATATGTACTATCTATATCTAAAATGTATATATTAAATATATATATTGCATATATACATATACAGTATGAAATCCAGATGCTTACTAAACTATCTTACACTTTAATAAATTCTAAATAGAATCTTAGACTTTTACATATGTATTATGTACAAAAATTACAATCTTATCTCATTTATAATATTTAAAATTTTAATTGTTTTTTCATGTGTTATAACATTGGCTTGACTATCCAGAATGAATAAAAGAAGTGAGAGTGGGTTTCTTTGTGAATTAATAACAGCAATTGCTTACCTTTCTTAAAACAATATGCTAGCTACCATGGTTAGTGTTTCACCTTTATCTAGTTCAATACACCTGATAACAATAAGTATTATCTTCTGGATGAGAAAACTGAGAAGTTAGGTAATTTCTTAAAAGTTCTGGAGCTAGTAAGCAATGCACTGAATTCATGATTCAAGCTCAGAATTCTAGACATTTATTTAATATTTTGGCAGAACCTGACACAAACCAAGTCAGGAAGATAACATCTAAATTTTTATACAGAATGTAGAGTAACCTGAGTTTGAAAGACAATTTTGGTTTGATTTTGTTTTCTATCCAATGTTTTAAAATTTACTACTTATCCTTTTCCTACATCCAAAAGGTAAAGGAGAGGTGGCTGGTATAATCCCTTAGTATGGTGGATATCACCCAACACATAATGTCTCAATGAAGCCAAACTTTTTAGTTCATGGCAAGACTGGTTAACTGTAACAACACCAATTGTTAGACTCCTGGGGTTCATGAAGAAGGGATTATTCAGTTGAAACCTTGAAGGTACTTTGTAGTCTTTAGGGGGTTGGAAGCTCAGTAAATATTCGACGGAGGAAGAGAAGAACTCCCCCAATACATGGGTAATTGAAGAAAGAAAGGGTGATGAGCTGACCCAGCCAACTTCATTCAAATTCTAGAAAATTGGGTTTCAGAGAGGTTTTAGCAATATTAAAGTCAAACTGGCAGTTGAAAGACTGCTTGATATAACTGAGTATTAATGGTATAGCTCTGTTATTGGGTTTGTAACCCAAGACCTTCACAAATGAATTTGAGAGATGAACAGATCCCATTCTAAATAGCTTATTTAAGCTAGTCACTCAAGCACACATAGAGTTCAAAATAAAAGAAAAAAATAATGATTGGATCTTAGCCCACCTGGTTCATAGGGGCATTGGACTTTGGGGAATGACTCCTCTGCAATATTGCATTAGCTTTTTTTTTTTTTATTGTCCTATGGCATAATTTTTTTTTAATTGGAGTAAAATATTTACAATGTTGTGTTAGTTTCTGCTGTACAGTGAAGTGAATCAGCTATATGTATACCTATATCCATTAGCATTAGCTTTTATTTCTTGTTTCTCCCATAACTCTTACCTTTGGTGTCTCCTATCCTCTTCTCAGAATCCTCCATATCTGTATACTTGTTCTTGGTCAGTCTTTTAACTCTTTCCTGTTCTCTGTGGGATGGTATTGGGGCATATTTATTGCTCTAAGCTAACCTCAAGGAAAGCTATCTTTTGTTGCAAAATGTTTTAAACAAAAAATCCTGTCTTATCAGAGGCTGATCATTTCCATATTCTAGTTGAAAATCTATTTGCACAGTTTGGAGTGTTAGGGAAGCAGCAAATAGGTGGAAAGCCATGGTAGGAAGGCACAATCCAGTTAGTGGAAAATGTACTGTCTTTGGAGTTAAGATGCTTAGATTCAAGCCATAGCTCTGTCAATGTCTGTCTGTGACATTGGCACCAGTTTTTCTGACTTCTTTGAGCCTCGGTTTGCACAATAGAGATAATAGTAGTAGTTACCTACCTCATATTGTTATTTCAAGTTTCACAGGAAGTAATTGCTACCACAAATACCTTAAATATTTGTGGGTGTCTTTAATGTGCCAGGTGCTGTACTAAGTTCTGTAAATACAAGAATGTATAAAAACAGATATCCTTTGGAGTTGATAATTGTCTAGTGGATAATGAAACCATGAAAGGGCCTAGCAAAGATTATGGCATGCAGCAGATATTTAATTAGAGCTATATAATTCTGAATGAGAGGATTTTCTTGTCCAGATTTTATAAAACAAGGCAGCTAATTTAAGGTCATTTAGTTGATTCAAGTTGCAGACATTGAGCTTTTAGGACAATTCCAATTTCACTCTCCTTCTCAGTAGAGATATACTTGATCTCAGACTTCAAAGAAAAAAAGACTTTTACTTGTGTTTTAAAATTCTACAGGATGCAGGTTCATATGCCAGAGTTACTATATTAACATTGATGAGTTATCCTTTATATAAGAAAGTTGATGCAAACTATCTACCCTCAGAGGATGCCTGACTTTCCATTTCTGGAAAATAAGTTGGGTCAATTCAGTTACCTGCTTATCGGGACTGAGAGGTAATAATATCTGTGTTGTAGAATTCCAGGACCATAGAACGTCAGAGCTGGGAGACACTTTCTTGAAAACCTTCTTCCACTGCCTTGTTTTCAAGTGTGGAAACTGAGGCCCACAGTCATCCTATACCCCACTGCTGGGATTATGTCTCTGCTGAAGAAACAGAATTCAACGACAGGCATGGAAATGAAAGGCACAATGTCACAATGAACTGAGTGGCTTCTCTAATGCCAAAAGAGCTGATGAAACTGGAAAATAAATTCTAAATATATGCCTTAAAGATACCAAGCTTTTGTAACCTTTGGATTACATATTTATTGTAAATAGTCACAGGACAAAAATAACTTCCTTCCCCAACTGCTTTTCCAAAATAAATTATTTTTCATAAATCACATTACAGCGGTCTAAACACTTCCTAACTATATATACATTTGCCTGGGAGTCATCTCCAAATCCCTGTCCCACAGTCCCTCAAGTCCAATATGCACAAACACCTTCTTCTCCCCACCTCCCTTCCTCCCCTTAAGTATCTCACAGTTTAGTGGGGAATATTTTATGACTTGACCAGAGAAAATCTTTATTTCATGCAATTCTAAGGACTTTACCTTCATCATCTACCATCCATACTCCTGCCAAAATTGCTAAGAAAATTGAGATGCATAGATTAATATTATAAGGGGCATCATTCCTTTGTAGTAAGGTCTATTCCTGTATCATCTCTGGTACCTGTGTTCCTGGACTGAGGTAGTCCCCAATGAGTATCTGATAGTTCCATCATCCACTTGGATATTTTTGACTTCAGGGTGTAAATATCTAGTTCCCATCCCCCAGTTCCCCAACCATGGAGGTTTTCTTAAATGCTTTACTTATTTTATTTTTAGCTGTATATCTAAACAGTCACTTTGCTTCCAGAATACTCCTCCAGCTTCTTAGCTTCAGAGTTTCTGAATGACCCTAATGCCAAAGACCTTCATTTCCTTTCTATTTTTACCATCCCTTCCAACAGTATAGCAATCAGACATGTTTTGGGGTGCAAGTTAAAAACAAAAAAAGAAACAACCCCCCCCAATTTTCTGTGACTTACACAAATAAGGTTTAATTTTCTCTCGTAATAAGCAATGCGGAAGTATGTGGTCTATTGCTATTAATAGCCTCATTTTTCGGGCAAGAAAATGAGATACAGCAATGTTACATAACTTGTCTGAGGTTGATTTATGATGATGTGGGTAACCCAATCAGATGTGGGTTTTGAACCCAGGTCCATCTGTGTTTGAAGTTTGTGTTTTTTGACGGTATTAACTGCTTCCATGACATAGCCCTCACATCCAGAAATGTCAGTAATTTAAGTAGTGTGTCCTAGAAGTGACTATGATGCAATCATTTCAGATACAGAATCAAACATGTATCAAGAATGGCTGTCTGTATAGTGAACCCTCCCAGTGATGATGAAAACGAACAAGGATGCTCAATGTTGCTGCTGCTTTTCTTTCACAGGCTCAGTCCTCAACCTTCCTGAACTATTAGCTACTTTCCACACAGCTGATCATGCCTTCCTGCAGTGCTCTTGAAACACTTTCTTCATTTACTTTCTGGACAATCTCTTTGTTGTTCTCCCAGGTCATCACTCTAAACAGTAGAGTGAGATACAACTCAATCCTTATTCCTCTTCTCACCACCAGATAACACCCAGCCACCTAGCTTTAACAAAATGCCATCTATAAAATGATGCCTTTCACATTTATATTTTTAGTCCTGACCCCTTTCCTGAAGTCTGGCTCGTAGACCTCCATGATCTCTTATCTGAAATCTCTCAGTACAGTTGTGCTTTAGAACACATTTCTTAAATTTTATAAATTTATATGCATATGCTCTATATTACAGATATCTCCAGCAACATTCAGGTCAGCAAAAGCAATCTTTTAAAAAAAAGAACAAAGCTGGAGGCATCACACACTCCCTGATTTCAAACTATACTACAAAGCAATAGTAATAAAAAAATATGATATGAAAATAGACACATATATCACTAGAATGTAAGAGAAAGCCTAGAAACAAATGCATGCTTATATGGTCAATTAATCTACAGCAAAGGAGGCAAGAACATACAATGGGGAAAAGGTAGTCTCTTACCAAACATTTTTTTTAATAGATTTTATTTATTTATTTATTAGCTGCTTTGGGTCTTCGCTGCTATGCACGGGCTTTCTCTGGTTGCAGTGATCAGGGACTACGCTTCGTTGCACTGCAAGGGCTTATCATTGAGGTGGTTTCTCTTGTTCAGAGCACAGGCTCTAGGCACACAAGCTTCAGTAATTGTGGCATACAGGCTTCAGGAGTTGTGGCTCACAGGCTCCAGAGTGCAGGCTCAGTAGTTGTGGTACACGGGCCTAGTTGCTCCATGGCATGAGGGATCTTCCCAGACTAGAGATCGAACCAGTGTCCCCTGCACTGGCAGGAGGATTCCTTTTTTTTTTTTTTTAACATCTTTATTGGAGTATAATTGCTTTACAATAGTGTGTTAGTTTCTGATTTATAACAAAGTGAATCAGTTATACATATACATATATCCCCATATCTCCTCCCTCTTGTGTCTCCTTCCCACCCTCACTATCCCACCACTCTAGGTGGTCACAAAGCAACAAGGTGATCTCCCTGTGCAATGCGGCTGCTTCCCACTAGCTATCTATTTTACATTTGGAAGTGTATATATGTCCATGCTACACTCTTGCTTCGTCCCAGCTTACTCTCCCTCCTCCTCGTATCCTCAAGTCCATTCTCTATGTCTGCATTTTTATTCCTCTCCTGCTCCTAGGTTCTTCAGAACCATTTTATTTATTTTTTTTAGATTCCATATATATGCGTTCGCATACAGTATTTGTTTTTCTCTTTCTGACTTACTTCACTCTGTATGACAGTCTGTAGGTCCATCCACCTTGCTACAAATAACTCAATTTTGTTTCTTTTTATGGCTGAGTAACATTCCATTGTACATATATGCCAAATATTCTTATCCATTCATCTGTCGATGGACAATTAAGTTGCGTCCATGTCCTGACTATTGTAAATAGAGCTGCAATGAACATTGTGGTAAATGACTCTTTTTGAATTATGGTTTTCTCAGGGTATATGCCCAGTAGTGAGATTGCTAGGTCATATGGTAGTTCTATTTTAAGTTTTTTGAGGAACCTCCATACTGTTCTCCACAGTGGCTGTATCAATTTACATTCCCACCAACAGTGCAAGAGGGTTTCCTTTTCTCCACACCCTCTCCAGCATTTATTGTTTCTAGATTTTTTGATGATGGCCATTCTGACTGGTGTGAGATGATATCTCATTGTAGTTTTGATTTGCATTTCTCTAATGATTAGTGATGTTGGGCATCCTTTCATGTGTTTGTTGGCAATCTGTATATCTTCTTTGGAGAAATGTCTATTTAGGTCTTCTGCCCAATTTTTATTGGTTTTTTTTTTGTGATATTGAGCTGCATGAGCTGCTTGTATATTTCAGAGATTAATTCTTTGTCAGTTGCTTTGTTTGCAAATATTTTTTCCTATTCTGAGGGTTCCCTTTTTGTCTTGTTTCTTGTTTGCTGTGCAAAAGCTTTTAAATTTCATTAGGTCTCCTTTGTTTATTTTTGTTTTTATTTCCATTTCTCTAGGAGTTGGGGCAAAAGGATCTTGCTGTGATTTATGTCATAGAGTGTTCTGCCTATGTTTTCCTCTAAGAGTTTTATATTGTCTGGCGTTACACTTAGGTCTTTAATCCATTTTGAGCTTATTTTTGTGTACATGTTAGGGAGTGTTCTAATTTCATTCTTTTACATGTAGCTGTCCCATTTTCCCATTTATTGAAGAGGCTGTCTTTTCTCCATTATATATTCTTGCCTCCTTTATCAAAGATAAGGTGACCATATGTGTATGGGATTATCTCTGGGCTTTCTAACCTGTTCCATTGATCTATATTTCTGTTTCTGTGCCAGTACCACGCTGTCTTGATTACTATAGCTTTGTTGTATAGTCTCAAGACAGAGAGCCTGATTCCTCCAGCTCTGTTTTTCTTTCTCAAGATTGCTTTGGCTATTCAGGGTCCTTTGTGTTTCCATACAAATTGTGAATTTTTTTGTTCTAGTTCTGTGAAAAATGCCATTGGTAGCTTGATAGGGATTGCATTGAAACTGTATTGCTTTGGGTAGACAGTAATTTTCACAACGTTGATTCTTCCAATCCAAGAACATGGTATATCTCTCCATCTGTTTTTATCATCTTTAATTTCTTTCATCAGTGTCTTATAATTTTCTGCCTATAGGTCTTTGTCTCCTTAGGTAGGTTTATTCCTAGATATTTTATTCTTTTTGTTGCAATGGTAAATGGGAGTGTTTTGTTAATTTCACTTGCAGATTTTCCATCATTAGTGTATAAGAATGCTAGAGATTTCTGTGTGTTAATTTTGTATCCTGCTACTTTACCAAATTCATTGATTAGTTCTAGTAGTTTTCTGGTAGCATGTTTAGCATTCTGGTAGCAGCTTTAGGATATGTATAGTATCATGTCATCTGCAAACAGTGACAGTTTTACTTCTTTTCTGATTTGGATTCCCTTTATTTCTTTTTCTTCTCTGTTTGCTGTGGCTAAAACTTCCAAAACTATGTTGAATAATAGTGGTAAGAGTGGGCAACCTTGTTGTTCCTGATCTTAGTGGCAATGGTTTCAGTTTTTCACCATTGAGGACGATGTTGGCTGTGGGTTTGTCATGTAGGCCTTTATTACGTTGAGGAAACTTCCCCCATGCCTACTTCCTGCAGAGTTTTTTTTTTTTATCATAAATGGGTGTTGAATTCTGTCAAAAGCTTTCTCTGCGTCTATTGAGATGATCATACGGTTTTTCTCCTTTGGTTTCTTAATATGGTTTATCACATTGATTGATTTGCTTATATTGAAGCATCCTTGCATTCCTGGGATAAACATCACTTGATCATGGTGTATGATCCTTTTAATGTGCTGTTGGATTCTGTTTGCTAATATTTTGTTGAGGATTTTTGCATCTATGTTTGTACGTGATATCGGTCTGTAGTTTTTCTTTTGTGACATCTTTGTCTGGTTTTGGTATCAGGGTGATGGTGGCCTTGTAGAGTGAGTTGGGGAGTGTTCCTCCCTCTCCTATATTTTGTGAGAGTTTCAGAAAGGTAGGTGTTAGCTCTTCTCTAAATGTTTGATAGAATTCACCTGTGAAGACATGTGGTTCCAGATTTTTGTTTGTTGGAATATGTTTAATTACAGTCTCAATTTCAGTCCTTCTGATTGGTCTGTTTGTATTTTCTATTTCTTCCTGGTTCAGTCTTGGAAGGTTGTGTTTTTCTAAGAATTTGTCTATTTTTTCCAGATTGTCCATTTTATTGGCATAGAGTTGCTTGTAGTAATCTCTCATGATCCTTTGTATTTCTGCAGTGTCAGTTGTTACTTCTTTTTCATTTCTAATTCTATTGATTTCAGTCTTCTCCCTTTTTTTTTGATGAGTCTGGCTAATGGTTTATCAATTTTGTTTATCTTCTCAAAGAACCAGCTTTTAGTTTTATTGAGCTTTGCTATCATTTCCTTCATTTCTTTTTCATTTATTTCTGATCTGATCTTTATGATTTTTTTCTTCTGCTAACTTTCCTTTTTTAATTTTTTTATTTTTCGCTCTTCTTTCTCTAATTGCTTTAGGTGTAAGGTTAGGTTGTTTATTTGAGATATTTCTTGTTTCTTGAGGTAGGATTGTATTCCTATAAACTTCCCTCTTAGAACTGCTTTTGCTGCATCCCATAGGTTTTGTTTTGTTGTGTTTTCATTGTCATTTGTTTCTACGCATTTTTTTCTTTCCTCAGAGATCTCTTGGTTATTTACTAGTGTATTGTTTAGCCTCCATGTGTTTTTATTTTTCACAGATTTTTTTCCTGTAATTGGTATCTAGTCTCATAGCATTGGGGTTGGAAAAGATACTTGATACGAGTTTAATTTTCTTAAATTTACCAAGGCTTGATTTGTGACCCAAGATATGATCTATCCTGGAGAATGTTCCATGAGCACTTGAAAAGAAAGTGTATTCTGTTGTTTTTGGATGGAATGTCCTGTAAAGATCAGTTAAGTCCATCTTTTTTAATGGGTTATTTAAAGCTTGTGTTTCCTTATTTATTTTCAGTTTGGATGATCTGTCCATTGGTGAAAGTGGGGTGTTAACATTGCCTACTATGATTGTGCTACTGTCAATTTCCCCTTTTATGACTTTTAGCATTTGCCTTATGTATTGATGTGCTCCTATATTGGGTGCATTAATATTTACAATTGTCATATCTTCTACTTGGATTGATCCCTTGATCATTATGTAGTGTCCTTCTTTGTCTCTTGTAATAGTCTTTATTTTGAAGTCTATTTTGTCTGATATGAGAATTGCTGCTCCAGGTTTCTTTTGATCTCCATTTGCATGGAATAGCTTCCATCCCTTCACTTTCATTCTGTATGTGTCCCTAGGTCTGAAGTGGATCTCTTGTAGAGAACATATATATAGGTCTTGTTTTTCTATCCATTCAGTCAGTGTATGTCTTTTGGTTGGAGCATTTAATCCACTTACATTTAAGGTAATTATCGACATGTATGTTCCTATTACCATTTTCTAAACTGTTTTGGACTTGTTTTTGTAGGTCTTTTCCTTCTCTTGTGTTTCCTGACTAGAGAGGTTCCTTTAGCATTTCTTGTAACGCTGGTTTGATGGTGCTGAATTCTCCTAGCTTTTGCTTGTCTGTAAAGGTTTTAATTTCTCGGTCAAATCTGAATGAGATGCTTGTTGGGTAGAGTAATCTTGCTTGTAGGTTTTTCCCTTTCATCACTTTAAATATGTTTTGCCACTCCCTTCTGGCTTGCAGAGTTTCTGCTGAAAGATCAGCTGTTAAACTTATGGGGATTCCCTTGTATGTTAATTGTTGCTTTTCCCTTGCTGCTTTTAATATTTTTCTTTGTATTTAATTTTTGATAGTTTGATTAATATGTGTCTTGGGATGTTTCTCCTTGGATTTATCCTGTATGGGATTCTCTGTGCTTCCTGGACTTGATTGTCTATTTCTTTACCCATATTAGGGAAGTTTTCAATTATAACTTCTTCAAATATTTTCTCAGTCCCTTTTTTTTTTCCCTCTTCTTCTTCTGGTTCCTGTATAATTTGAATGTTTTTGCATTTAATGTTCTCCTAGCGGTCTCTGACATTGTCCTCAACTCTTTTCATTCTTTTCTCTTTTTTCTGCTCTGTGGTAGTTATTTCCAATATTTTACCTTCCAGGTTACTTATCTGTTCTTTTTCCTCAGTCATTATGCTATTGATGCCTTCTAGAGAATTTTTAATTGCATTTATTGTGTTGTTCAACATTGTTTGTTTGCTCTTTAGTTCTTCTAATTCCTTGTTAATCATTTTTTGTATTTTCTCCATTATATTTCCAAGATTTTGGATATCTTTACTATCATTACTCTTAATTCATTTTCAGGTAGACTGCCTATTTCCTCTTCATTTGTTTGGTCTAGTGTGTTTTTGCCCTGCTCTTTCATCTGCTGTGTATTTCTCTGTTTTCTCATTTTGCTTAACTTACTGTGTTTGTGGTCTCCATTTTGCAGGCTGCAGTTTCGTAGTTCCTGTGGTTTTTGGAGTCTGGTCTCAGTGGGTAAGGTTGGTTCAGTGGGTTGTGTAGGCTTCCTAGTGGAGGCGACTGGTGCCTGTGTTCTAATAGATGAGACTGTGTCTTGTCTTTCTAGTTGGCAGGAGCACTTCTGGTGGTGTGTTTTGGGATGTCTGTGATCTTATCATGATTTTTGGCAGCCTCTGTGCTAATTCGTGGGTTTGTGTTCCTGTCTTGCTAGTTGTTTGGCAGTGCGTCCAGCACTGTAGCTTGCTGGTTGCTGAGTGGAGCTGGGTCCTTGCGTTGAGATGGAGATCTCTGGGAGAGCTTTTGTCATTTGATATTTTGTGCAGCTGGGAAGTCTCTGGTGGACCAACATCCTGAACTTGGCTCTCCCACCTCAGAGGCTCAGGCCTGACACGTGGCCAGAGTACCAAGACCCTGTCAGCCACATGGCTCAGAAAAAAAGGGAGAAAAATAATAGAAAGAAAGAGAAAGAAAGAAAGAAAAATAATAATAAAATAAAGTTATTAAAATAGAAAAGAATTATTAAAAATTAATAAAAAAAGAAAGAGAAAGAAAGAAGAGAGCATCCAAACCATAAAACAAATCCTCCAATGATAACAAACACTAAAATCTATACTTAAAACTAACAAAAAACAAAACGGACAGTCAGAACCCTGGGACAAATGATAAAAGCAAAGCTATATAGACAAAATCACAGAAAGAAATATACACATAAACACACACAAAGAGAGAAAAAGGAAAAAATATATATATATAAAATTAAAAAAGGAAGAGAGCAACCAAATCAATAAACAAATCTACCAATGATAATAAGCCCTAAACACTGAACTAAGATTAACAAAAAACCAGAAACAAATTAGATGCAGAAAGCAAACTCCAAGTCTACAGTTGCTCCCAAGGTCCACTGCCTCAATTTTGGGCTGATTCTTTGTCTATTCAGGTATTCCAGAGATGAAGGGTACATCAAGTTGATTGTGGAGATTTAATCTGCTGCTCCTGAGGCTGCTGGGAGAAATTTCCCTTTCTCTTCTTTGTTCACACAGCTCCTGGGGCTCAGCTTTGGATTTGGCCTTGCCTCTGTGTGTGGGTAACCTGAGGGCTTCTGTTCCCCACGCAGACAGGACGGGGTTAAAGGAGTGGCTGATTAGGGGGCTCTGGCTCACTCAGGCTGGGGGGAGGGAGGGGTACAGATTGCAGGGCGAGCCTGCGGCGGCAGAGGCCAACGTGATGTTGCAACAGCCTGAGGCACAGTGTGTGTTCTCCCGGGGAAGTTGTCCCTGCATCACATGACCCTGGCAGTGGCAGGCTGCACAGCCTCCTGGGAGGGGAGGTGTGGATAGTGACCTGTGCTTGCACACAGGATTCTTGGTGGCTGCAGCAGCAGCCTTAGCATTTCATGCCTGTCTCTGGTGTCTGCACTGATAGCTGCAGCTCGCACCCATCTCTGGAGTTCATTTAGGCAGTGCTCTAAATCCTTTCTCCTCGTGCACCCCAAAACAATGGTCTCTTGCCTCTTAGGCACATCCAGACTTTCTCCCGGACTCCCTCCCAGCTAGCTGTGGCTCACTAGCCCCCTTCAGGCTGCGTTCATGCAGCCAACCCCAGTCCTCTCCCTGGGATCTGACCTCTGAAGCCCGAGCCTCAGCTCCCAGCCCCCGCCTATCCTGGAGGGTTAGCAGACAAGCCTCTCGGGCTGGTGAGTTCTTGTCAGCAGTGACCCTCTGTGTGGGAATCTCTCCGCTTTGCCCTCCTCACCCCTCTTGCTGCATTCTCCTCCGTGGCTCCAAAGCTTCCCCCCTGCAACCCCCCATCTCCGCCAGTGAAGGGCCTTCCTAGTGTGTGGAAACCTTTCCTCCTTCACAGTTCTCTCCTACTGGTGCAGGTCCCATCCCTATTCTTTTGTCTCTGTTTTTTCTTTTTTCTTTTGCCCTACCCAGGTACATGGGGAGTTTCTTGCCTTTTGGGATGTCTTTTGGGAGGTCTTCTGCCACCGTTCAGCAGGTGTTCTGTAGGAGTTGTTCCACATGTAGATGTAGTTTTGATGTATTTGTGGGGAGGAAGGTGATCTCCATGTCTTACTCCTTCACCATCTTAAAGGCGCCCCCCAGCAGGCAGATTCTTAACCACTCTGCCACCAGGGAAGCCCAAAGTTGTCTCTTAAATAAATGGTGTTGGAAAAACTGGACAGGTACATGCAAAATAATGAAACTGAACCTCTTTTTTATACCATATATAAAAATAAACTAAAAATTGATTAAAGACTTAAATGTAAGACCTGATATCATGAAACTCCTGGAAGAAAACATAAGCAGTATCCTCATTGACAATAGTCTTAGAAATAATTTTTTGAATCTGTCTCCTCAGGAAAGGGCAACAAAAGCAAAAATAAACAAATGGGACTACATCAAACTAAAAAGCTTTTATGCAGTGAAAGAAATCATCAATAAAATGAAAAGGCAGCCTACTCAATGGGGGGAGATATTTCCAAATGATATATCGGATAGGAGGTTAATATCTAAAATATATAAAGATCTCACACACTCAATATAAAAAAAACCTTAATAAATGGGCAGAGGATCTGAATAAACATTTTTCCAAGAAAGACCAACAGACACATGAAAAGATGCTCAACATCACTAATCATCAGGGAAACACAAATCAAAACTACAATGGGATATCACCTCACACCTGTCAGAGTGGCAATTATCAAAATAGACAAATAGCAAGTGTTAGTGAGGATGTGGAGAAAAGGGAACACTTGTGCACTGTTGGTGGGATTGTAAATTGGTGCAGCCAATGGAAAACAGTATGTATGTTCCTCAAAAACCTAAAAATAGAACTTCCATATGATCCAGTAATTCCACTCCTGGCTATTGACCTGAAAAAAACAAAAACACTAATTTGAAAAGACATGTGCACCCCTATGTTCATTGCAGCATCGTTTACAATAGCCAAGATATGGAAGCAACCTAAGTGTCCATCAACAGATGAATGGATGAAAATGATGTGGTATATATATGTATACAATGGGATATTACTCAGCCATAAAAAAGAATGAAATACTGCCATTTGTGACAACATGAATGGACCTAGAGTATATTATGCTAAGTAAAATAAGTCAGAGAAAAACAAAGACTGTATGATTTCGCTTATATGTGAAATCTAAAAGACAAAAGAACAAACAAAACCAAACGGAAACAGGCCCATAGATACAGAAAACAAACTGGTGGTGGTCAGAGGGGAAGGGGGTGAGGAGTTGGGCAAAATATGTAAAGGGGATTAAGAGGTACAAAATTTCAGTTTTAAAATAAATGTCATGGGGTTGTAATGTACCGCATAGGAAATACACTCAGTAATAATGTAATAACTTTGTATGGTGACAGATGGTTACTAGACTTACTGTGGTGATCAGTTTGTAATGTATATAAATGTTGAACTACTATGATGTACTCCTGAAACTAATAGAATATTGTATGTCAACCATGCTTCAATTTAAAAAGATATTCAAAAAAATAAAGATTTGGGGCAGCACCCAACATTCAAATACCTCTGCAGTAAAAAATAACTATCCACATTAATTAGATGAACAATGACTATAAATAGCCTCATATCAATTAAATAGTTTGCAGTTGAATGTGAAATAAAATTTCCCTCTCCATTTTCTTTCCTCATCCTTCCTCTGCTTTATTTTCCTCCATAGCACTTATCAACTCTTGACATATTATATATACAGTGTTCGTTCATTTGCTTAAGGTCTCGCTTCCTCAAACCCAATGTAAAGTCCATGAGAGCCGGGATTTTGGTGTTAGTTCCCAACTTTTTCCCCAATGCATACAACAGTTCTGGCACACAGTTGGTGCTCAGTAATTATTTCACAGAGCAATAAAAGAATCCTCAAATTCAGAAAGACCAAACACAACACTTTCTTTTTGCCTGGGTCTGCTGGAGTATCACTGAATACAGGACACCCACAGATTCAAGGCCATAGTTAACAATGACCACACTTTCTTGTCACCTTCATTGCCTTAAGGCATGTTGAGGGACTGTTGGTCAGACTCCAAGGCCCCTTGAACATTTACAAATTATATCCGTAGCCTCATTTCTAAAATGAGTAACTTGAAGCCCAGAGAAGCTAAAAAAACTAGTTCCTGTTTACCAGAGACCAATCACTGGCAGAAATAAGAGCAGAACCCAGGCTCAAGAGATCTTTCATCTCATTTCTTTCAAACATCCACAGGTATAAAAAGTATTCATAGTGTTGAGTGGCTGTGAAATTTTAATAACCTGGTTTATTAGACTGTTATAAGAAACCTGCAACCTTTTTGTCGCTAAGTAATGAAGTTTGTTTTCAGAAGAGATATGGAACTTAGTTCTTTTAGATCATAAAATATCCTTTACCTGTATTCCTAGGGTAGGGCATTTCAATTTGTTAAAGACTAAAGTAAATTGTATTGATCAGATCTGGATAGTGTGTTGTATTTCAAGTTACTATGTTTGTCTTTAAATGTTATTTCCAAAGCATTTTCATTATTACTATACACAGATATATTATTATATATAATTAAATGTTGAGTATTATAAATACCCAAGTACTGTGTACATCAGACCCTGCACACCTCTATATAGATGTATATTTATATATACACATAAAATATACAATATACACTATAAAAAGACATAAAATTGGGCTTCCCTGGTGGCGCAGTGGTTGACAGTCCGCCTGCCTATGCAGGGGACATGGGTTTGTGCCCTGGTCCGGGAAGATCCCACATGCCGCGGAGTGGCTGGGCCCGTGAGCCATGGCCGCTGAGCCTGCGCGTCCGGAGCCTGTGCTCTGCAATGGGAGAGGCCACAACAGTGAGAGGCCCACGTACCACAAAAAAAAAAAAAAAAAAAAAAGACATAAAATTTATACATAAAATCAGGATGCAGAATATTCTTGCTCTCTCACTTACCAACTACATGAGCTTTAAAAATTCACTCCATTTCTCTGAGCTTCACTTTTATTATGGGAGAGAAATAATGATATGAACAATTATTGTCATAATATTTGTCTTACTTATCTCAATGGCTTGTTGCAAATTAAAAATATAATAATATCCTCATTTTGTACTATGAGTTGTAGCTTAATAAATCTAATATAGAATATTAAGTGCGAGTATTGCATACTAGTTAAAATCATGGACTATGGATCCAGACTGTCCATATGAAATCCTGGCTCTGCCACTTACTAGTTGTCTGACCTGGACAAGCTGCTTAACCCTTCTGAGTTTTATTTTCCTCATCTATGAAACAAGGATTATAATCCTAGCTAACTCATTGTTGTTTGAGGTTTGAATGTATCAATGTTTGTAAAATGCTTAGAACAATGCCTGACACCTCATAAATGCTCCGTGTTAAGCGCCACAGTAATGCAATTAAGAAATCATTATTATGCTGAGCAGATCTGGATAAAGACAAAGACCTAGGTGTACAGATATGTTCACAATATAGAGCTATATAAGTATTGCATTTATGTGGTTATATATAGATGTAAGAAAGATTCAGGGTTATACAACCAGTGAACTCAGTAGCTCTGTTATTTTTATTGCTTCTTAATAGAGAGCACAGAAGTACATGGGAAATGTGAGAGCGTAGTTCCAGCAATCTACTATAGTCAAGTTCATATTGCAAATCCCTAAGTATCACTAACTTTCCATTTTGTTAGACTTTAGTCCTTGCAAATGCAGCCACTGCTTGGGCAGACTGTAGCAGCTGCCCAACAGGTGTTGAGAAATATGAGAAAAGGGGGTAAAACCATACTTCCCAGAAGGGAATGGACTCTCTTTTAATGCTTTATTGAGAAAAAGAAGACAAAGTAGCACAAAGCAAGTAGTTATTGTGCCTAAAACAAAAGTTGTACATTAGAAATGGAGGTCAGACAAAAGATTTACCCCTCACTGTAAGCTGTGAGCTTTTCCAAATTACCATAGGCTAATGGGAAACTCCTTTCATTCTTAGCATTGCCCTGGATGGGAAGTTTGCAATCTCCCTTGACTTTAATGTAAACCATCGAGACAGGAAGCTCTGCATTTGCTGTAAGTCCCTCCTGCTGTGAGTTAATGCAATGTTTGTCCTGCTTATTTCAGGCACAGAGTGAAGGTCAGAGAGAGCACCTCAAGCTCAGAAAGCATTTTTCTTTTCCTCGGAGAACCAGAACCCTTATTTGATGTCCTGTCCAATTCAGTTGGACACTTTTCTTTGCTTATTGCGTTTTAGGATTTCTGCAGAACTTCAGCCATGCATTTCGCCTCTCAGAGCTTTATTCACAAAGCATACTTGGTGATTGATCACATCTTTCATTTAATCTATAACATTTTGGTTTCTGTGTGCCCAGCACTGAGCTAGATTCTATCGAGACTACACAAGAAATGCATGGTTCTCAAGGTATATAAAATTTTGATGGAGATTTATACACATTTAAAACAGTCAAGAGCAAAACAATATATTAACATAATAGGTAGCTTGACTTGTTGCCAGAATTCAGATGATATGTCTTGTTCTGTATTCTATCCTAGTGCCTACCTAGCATGGTACCTGTATCATACAGCCACTCAAATAGTTTTTAAATAAATGAATCGATGAAGGATGGTGATTTCATATATATTAATAGCTATAAAAGCAATATTGAGTTTTTTTTTTTTTTGCAGTATGCGGGCCTCTCACTGTTGTGGCCTCTTCCGTTGTGGAGCACAGGCTCCGGACGCGCAGACTCAGCGGCCATGGCTCACGGGCCCAGCCGCTCCGCGGCATGTGGGATCTTCCCGGACCGGGGCACGAACCCGTGTCCCCTGCATCGGCAGGCGGACTCTCAACCACTGCGCCACCAGGGAAGCCCAATATTGAGTTTTAAATTACTCTTCTAGTCTAAATAAATAACATAAAATAAAGAAAGCAATTGTGGCAGAGATCAGTTAGATGCTCATCAAACCCACCTCCTCTTTTCCCTGGGTACATATCAGGACTGCCTCTCCCAGCATCCTTTGCAATTAGGTTAAGTCATGTGACTGAGTTTGGCCAATGACATGTTTGCATAAATTGCATATGTCCACTTCCAGGCAGACCCCCAAAACCTTTGAAATCTCTTGTAAATTATCTCTTCCTTCATCTGCCTGCTGGACGCTGAGGATCTTATAGAGGACTTTGGGATTCTAAAAGGTGGAAGAGCCACCAGATGGAAGAAGCCTAGGTTCCTAAATAAATTGTGTGGACCTGAACAGGAGAGATCAGGAAGGGTGACATTAGGTTGTGATGTGTGAGGAAAACTTTCATTTTTTAACCCATTGAAACTTTAGTTTGTACTGACCCATACAACCGTATAAGTAAAAGATGCAGAGAGCACCATTATTTATAATAATGAAAAAGCAGGAGCAAATTGTGTTCCACTATGAAAGAGAGTTTAAGAGTATAAACCCATTCAAAATGAAATGTAATGCAATCCTGGAAAGTGATGGCTGTGGATGCCATATAGCAATTTAGGAAAATGCTAAAATTTTGATATAAAAATCAGACTGCAGTATATAAAATCTTGTATAATATTTCTTATACATAAGTTTAAACTGCTTATAAAATTAAAACATGGGAAGTTCATATATTACAATGTCAAATACAGTTGTATTAGAATATGGATTTATGATTGATTTTTCTATTCTTAAATTTTTCATTTTTAGCATTGTGGTACCTTTGCTTTACAATTTAAAAATAGAATGCAAAAAAAGTTATTTTAAAAAGTGCAATTCATTCTCAAATGGTAACTATACAATTCATAAGTGCTTTTCTTGGTCTAAAATGGAGGGATCAACTTTAACCAGATGGTCAGATAAAGCTTATCAGGAAGGGTGAAACTAGCATGTTTAGAGAGAAACAAAGAGCGTTCCACTCAAAGGGAGGAGTGTGATGAAGTGGGAAGGACGGTTTGGGGATATGAATAGATTCTGAAACTGCCTAAAAATGTCAAGACATTGGACAGGGCTCTTTGGGGGGCATTCTGAGAACACCCTTTCTGTCTCTATGTTCCAGAGTTCCATCCTTTCTGCAAAACCACAATTCTTTCCACCAATAAATCAGGTGCTTGGGCCTTTTCTCCTGGGCATGGAGGCCAGCTGGCCTGGGTTGCATACATCGGTTACTTTAGTTCCCCTTGTAGGGTCTGGGTAAGGTCAGAGGTCAAGTGAGAGTGCTACTATTGAACTAATCTGGGATGTTGGCCTCAGGCCATATAAAGTGGCTGAACAGAATCTTTGGATCCAGACTCAATTCTCTCACTCATTTTCCTCATGCACTGGCCATCTAGACTCTGAATTGGAAGCAGGTATGTGACAGACTCAGAGTCTGTCCTTAAAAAGCTCCCAGCTTAGAGGGAATGAATAAACATGGAAGGTTAAAGAAAACACCATTTACCTGAGTCTTCATTCTGTGGCATAGAGAACACTAGAGACTTTGCAAGACTCTTGCAATAGATTTTTACAATAGGCATTTTCATCTCTTTCTTACAGATCAGACAACTGAGGCTCGAGAGGCACAGTGATTTTTCTAAGATCACACAGCAAGAAGGAAGCAGCAGAAATTGGATTGAAATCCAAGTCTGTCTAATTTTGTTATCTCGGAAGTTCTGATAGAAGCCAAAATATGGCTCATGGCATTAAAGAAAAGGGGTAGAGATGGATTATTATGGAAGTTCAAAAGAGACTCTGAAGGTGGAACTGGTAGAAGGATGTGAAACAAAGGGATAGTATTTTTTGTTGCAGTTTTAAATAGATGGGTATTTGGGGCAGAGTCTTAGTTTCAAAGCAAAGCCCTGGGTTTGTGGGTTACTTGGGGAGGGCTTAGGGGCAGCTGCGTGGCATTAGTTGGAAATATGCAAGCCAGGCTTGAGTGACCCCCAAGCCTCCTTCTTCTATTTGCAAAGGTCAGGTGTGCCTTTGAAACTCAGCCTTCTAAAACCCTGTCTCTGCCATCAAGATGTGTTTAGCTACCTCTTCACAAGCAAGCATTTTAAAAGGTGCTTCTAATCCATTCAAACCCCTCATAAATGACAGGGGCCTGCATATTACCATAGTTACGGAATCAGTAATCAGAGTCTCCATCCATTTCCTCTTCTGTTACAGAACATTGAATGAGAGGATTCAGCACAGCAGGTGAGTTGAAAGCCTTTCTCTTCTTCACTCTCAACCCTGCCCCCAGCTCTCTGTTACATTAGGAACGTAAAGCCACTGATTTATAGAGACAAAAATAAACCCACAAATTAACTAGAACAATAGGACTGATATCTCAAAACATAGAGCACAGCTTCGTCAATCAACCAGTAGGATGGATCTCAAAACATAGAGCTCAGCCTCATCAATCAACCAGTACAATGGTCAGGAGAGAGCACATGTGTAGCTATTAACTTATATGATCTTTCAGAAACACAGGTCTAATGGTGCCCCCCAACCCTACTGCACCTAGATATGCCTTGATTCCAATCTTCACTACCCGATTAAGTAACTCCCTAATTTTGCATAAAACACTCAGTAACTGGTCCACAGTCTATCCTTCCAACCTCATCACTCCTTCAACTGTAAAAGACTTCTCTTGAGTGTCTCCTCCTCCAGGAATACTTCCTAGCTCTATCAGATCATTTCCTTGTGCTGTCCCATAAATATATTTCATTTTGCTGTAATTATCTCTTTGCTTGTCTGTCTCCTCCACCTATAAACAACTGAAGGACAAAAGGCTGCATTTTACTCAGATTTTTCATCTTTTACAGTGATTAGCATCCTACATGCTACATAGTAGGAATGCGAGAAAGTTTGCATGAAGTTTGACTGCACCTCTCACCACTACCCATTCCCAGCATTTACAGCTACTCTGGACGATTCCTAGGAGGTTCCCTACACACTGAGAGCTCTGCTTTTCTGCATTCTCTTCACTTCGCCTGAAATACCTTCAATTTTCCAGTCTCCCTCCCCCACAACCCCATTATAATTCTGCCTGAAAAAATTGCAGCCATCCTGCATTTCAACGGAAGTGCTGCCCTGCATCTGAAGCTTTCTATGAATCTCCAAGGCAGACCTGATGGTCCTCGATCTCAGGTCCTAAATTCTTTTTTGGGCTCTCGTTGGCTGAATGTGTCTGTAACACCACAGATTGCAAGTTCCTCCAGACCAGGAACAAAGCCTTGCCCATCTCTCTGCTCTGCATCTAACAGATGCTCAATACTCGATGCAGAGCTAAATAATAAAATAACCAGCAGTCATTCAAAATAACCTGCCAATCACTGGCCTTCTGGCTCCCCACAGAATCACAGCTTGAATCCTCTCCCCACCTCCCGGGACAACGAAACCCTGTTTTGACAGCTCACTTTACTTCTCACACCTGAGCTGAAAACTGCAAGCAGTGTCTTGAGCAGGATGGGAAACGTGATGAGTGATGATTTTTTCCATCCGGGATAGAGGCAGGCTTAAACGTTTTAAAGTGGCTGTCATTTTGACCAGCAACCTAAGATCAATCACTACCCTTGTCCTTGCCATGCTGTGAGCAGAGTTTTCGTTTCCCATCTGCCTGACAGAAGAACATGATTCTCTCCTTAGACCTTCCTTTGGGCTAACATGAATGAAAGGGGTTGAGGAGTAAAGGAAAAAGGAAAGGTAGGAAAAATTAACAAAAAGCCAGGGAAAAATCCATTCCTCAAAAACCTTTAGTTTGGTGGAGTAAACCAAAGCAGGAGTTTTAGGTTAAATCAGCCTGTTCTTTAATTACTACTAAGCTTACTGTGTGATTTTGGGAAAATTACTTAAACTTCCTAAACTCTTGCTTCCTGATTTATAAAGTGTTGGATTGGGAATTAAATGAGGTGATACATGTTTCAAATATAAAAGCACTTAGCAATGTCTAAGAAGATGCTCAATAAGTATATGTTTCTGTAATCATCAAGTTGCCAGGAGGAATGACACGGTTGTATCATGTTATAATCGTGACTTAGGTTCCCAGAAGCAGACTCTGAGACAAGATTTGTGTGCAAGTAAATGATAAAGGAAGCGCTCCTGGCAGGAAGCAGTAAGGGACTGGGGAGGCAGGGCAGGGAAGGGCAAAAAGCCAAGCCAGCATAGGATTTGAGGCAAAGTCTCAGCCTCGGGCTTCAAGGGGACTCTGGAGTGTAAATCACAGCTCAAAGGCTGATCTAACTCTGGACCAGATGGCTGGGCTTTATCTCGTCTGCAGTCATTGGCTAAGGTAGCCCCAGATAGACACACACTCCCAGGCACTCCGGTTCTTGAAGCCTGAGCAAAGCAACTCCTAAAACCTTCTTCCAAAGAAGCAGAAGCAAAGCATTCACAAGGCAGCAGGGGGGCACCTGGAAACAGGAAGAGGGACCTGAGGCTAGATGGATGGTCGCTGTCTGTGTGCACCTCTCTTTGAATGAGGCACTTTTTAAGCATTTTCTCTTCCATCTCCTGGTAAGAGATTCCAGGGGACCAACTTGAGATGGAGCAGCTTTGAGATGGACCCATGATGAGGGTTCTGCTGTCTGTTCCTGCCCCTGATCTCAGAGCCACTTGAGCTTCTTCTGCCACAGTTCTGATGCGGGGACTCTGCATTTGCTAACTCCAGGGAGGTCAGTGGAGAAAAAGCAGCACAGAGCCATAGCTGAATGTCCCCATTCTCCTTTTCTCACACTCTCCCTCCCCGCCCACCCTTCTAGAATGGCTACTGGGAGGAGGAACAAAAGCCCACAACTCCCAGGAACCTGCAAGTCTCTACCATTGTTCTTTATTTGTTCCTCACCAAAGTCTGCTGCAGAGGAAAGTTGAATGACCTCAGTTAAGGCTTGGAAAATCAAATCCAACTGAAGGGATGTTTCTGTATCAATCTAATAGTCCCAGCACACTTTTTACCTCCTCAGAGGACTGTCATATCTATTATTTCATTTTATTTATAGGTAGTTCTGGAAGTCTGATCTTGAGGAAAGGGGGAACAGCAACAGTGTCAGGAGTGAGAGTGAGGGGGGAAAATGAACCCAAGCAAGACAGACACTGGACCCGAAAGCAGGTGCCTCAACCAGGGCTGTGCATCAGCACCCGCCGAGGGACTTCCAAAGTCCCCTTACCTAGCTGCAGCTAGACCAGCTAAGTGAGGACTGAGGACGCCTGGGGTGAAACTTAGGCATCAGTAATTGTTAAATCTCTCAGTGATTCCAGTGTGCCAGCAGGCTTGGAAATCTCTGCACTAACAGGAACTAACCAGTCAAAGCATCAACAGCTGCTGTTAGGACCAGATACTTATACCTGCAATGGAAGAGAGATCTTAAGTTAGTCGCTCTCCAAATATTTATTGGGCACCTTCTAAGAACAAGGCACTGTGTCAAATGATCCCAGAACATAATAAGGAGGCCCTTCGGGTCTCCCCACTGTCTGCCCCTGCAGTCTTGGGGAGGTGGGGACTGGTATGTAATAAAATAATTACAAATGATCACAGTCCCCTCTGTTATGAGCTGCAGGAGATGTGTATCTCTAGAGGGGACAGCAGTTATTTGCAGACAGATAGAAATAGAGGTAGGGATGGAGGTGGAGATAGAGATAAAGATAGATAACAATGCAACTACTATGGAGGGAGTGAACACTACTATGAGAATCTGGGATCTGGGAAGGGAGAAAGCGTGCTTAGGAAGGCATTACAGTGGAAGGGATACAGTACTAGAGCTAGGCTTAAAGGATGAGTTGGGATTTGAAAAGTGAGCAGTAAGGAAATAGCATGTGTATGACATGGAGGAAGAATAAAGGACACCGTGTTCCAGGATGTGTAAATGACTTAGTATGGCAATTCCAGGATGTGGAGCGTATTAGGGAATGAGGTTGAGAAGGTTGGAGGATGCAGCATAGTGTGTTCGTGCATTTGGACCCTTCAGCCATGGGGAGGGCACATCTCTGACGCACTGTGAGCCTAGGAAATGTCAGCCCTTCCCACTGCCCCAGACCTCTGCTCTGGGAAGATAGATAAGAATTGGATGTGTTTGTTCATTAGTGGCAGTATAGCTTTGCTTCCTACACACACACACATAGGCCCCACTTACTAAAATCAGTCCAAATGTAATATCTAATGCCGGACCCCAGCTTGCTGCAAATTCCCGGGGATATGTGGAATCAATGGTCATTTCTATGTCCAATTTCCTCTTTTGGCTGAAACCAAAATCTCATTTCATCTATCCTACCCCACCACTGAGGTTGTATTTTTTCTTTGGATTAGTATAAATGTGGATGAGGATTTCGGTTTCCACCAAAATCTTTCATGCCAGGAATTTGTATGTTTAGCAGACCTTTTGAAATTTGAGATGATGAAGGGCATTTACTTTACAGAAAAACAAATAAGTTAAAAGGAGAGTTTAGACACTTGCTTTAATAGTCCTAGTGTTGTGCCTCCACAGAGAATTTATTGCTGGTCACATTTCTATAAAGATTGTAGCTTCCTGCTCTGTGGCTCAGTACCACCACCACCCAGCCACCTCCAACCCCCAACACACACGTTTATACTCCTATTATCTTAATTCCCTACTTTAATTATGCAGAAGAGTTCAGCTGTTTCTGAACTCTCTACCCTCTACTGTTTAGGCTTATTTTTAAAAATACGACCTCATTAGTGTGCCTACTGGAACAGAGTTTCATCCACCCTTGGACTCATCCTTTAGTAGCACAGAAGAAATGGAAGAAGGTTTGAAATGTCCATCTCTCCTCTCTCCTTCTCCCAACATCCTGGAAGGGGAGAGTACAGAGACTTACTTCCTCACTGATAAAACTTATGCTACCCCACTCATGAGAAGGTAGTAGTAGCTACAGATTTTGTTTGAAAGAACTTTTCTTTTAATTCTGTTCAATAGCACAGAGAGGTTCAGTGACTCGCACCCAAGTCATTACGACAAAGGGAAAGGAATGTGCATTGAGCACCTGCTAAATGCTAGGTATTCCATCCAGAGTCATTTAATTTGTTCTAACCCACAAGTTGTGCACTTTTAAAAAGTATTATTAAATGAATGAAGAAACAAAGACATTCAAATGACTTGCTCAGGGTTATCCAATTACCATAACGTAACCACATGTTTTAACAGTTTCTTTTTAATTCTTCATGTGGAAGTTGAATGTCCTTTTTCTGTCCCAAGATCCCATCCAGGATCCATTACATTCAGATGTCATGACTTCTTGGACTGCTGTAGAATGTAGTAGGTTCCAAGATTTTATGTTGTTTTTTAATGATCTTGAGAGTTTTGAGGAATACTGTTGAGGCATTTTGTAGAATGTCATTCAATTTGGGTTTGTCTGATGTTTTTCTCATGGTTAGATAGGGCTTATGGGTTTGGGAGAGGAAGACCATAGACACCTTTTCTTTGTGTCACGTCAAGGGTATGAAATTTATCAAGACAACTCATCACTGCTGGGTAGCCTTGACCACCTGGCTGAGACAGTTTGCCAGGTTTCTCCACTGCAAACTTACTCCCTCCTTTTTCCATCCATACTGTACACGTTGGAAGTCCAAAGCAGTGCATTGAGATGAGACCTGTAAGAAGTATAAAGAAATAACACATGGACCTTCCAATTAACTCAAGTCTAAATGGAGAGAAATCACACAAACACACGTGCACACACAGCACAGTCTGTTTGCGTGACAAGAATGATTATTTAATGGATGAGTGGGTGTGAAACACTAAATCTTTAAATCACACACCCATCACCACACCCAGCTTCTAGCACTGCTGGACATGAACTTGTTCTGGTGTAGAGAAAGTGAAATTTATTCTACCACTCCTTTGGGGGGGGATATTTTGTTAGCATAGAAGGATATACCTTTGGCAACAGAATCTCCCTTAAGAAATGAATCCCTTGATGATCTTGACGTTTGATCCAACAAACATTTTTGAGTGCCTCCCCTGTGTAAGATACCATTCCTAACGCTGGAGTAGGGGTGGTTGGAGGGGTCATAAAGATTCCTAATACCTGTCTGGAACTTCTCATTTCTTAAGGGAGTAAAAATGTGTACCCAAACTGCTATAACAGCAGGAACAGAAAACTTGAGCCAGCAAGTGCTTTGGAGGCCAGAGGAATAAGAGTTATAATTCTAAGTACAAAAGGAGAAATTAAGAAAGATTCCTCTGAGGAAGATGGGATTTGACCGGAGTCTTGAAAGCTGGATATGATTTCATTTAAAAAGGAAGTTCAAGCTAAGGGAGAATCAGGAGCAAATACCTAAGGGCATAAAAATCAGGGGGATGTTTCAGGAATAGAAAATAACGTGGAAACGGTGTGGTCCAGAATTGGTAAGGATTAGGGGTGGAGAGTCCGTGGAGACCAGATGGTGCAAGGCTTTGAATGCCTTGCCAGTAAGTCTAGGCCTTTATTCTGTAGGTCACAAGAAGCATTTCTAAGTGTGGGAATGTCGTGACCAGCATTATGATTTAGGAGGAGTTATCTGGAGTATGTTCTAAGGACAGTTGTTGGGGTGAGGTGGAAGGGAAGTAGCAAGAACGTTTAGGAGACTAACCATCCATTCGTGTGGTTAAGAGATGGTAGATACTAGAGGCAATACAAAAATTAAGTAAACAATAAATCACTTATGTAGGGGAATTCTTCCCTAAGTCAGTACATGGTGTGATGAATTTGGAGTTATTCCAAGCTTTTTGTGATAAAAGTCAATATAACTTCTTATCTCATTTGTTTTTTATCCTTCACAACAACATCTTGAGGTAGATCTATCCATCTGCATTTTCTTGATGGAGAAAAAAATGAGGCTCAGAAAAGCTGAAATCTTGTGCAAGGCCACATGGCGAGCTAGTAACAGAGACTGGGTTTGAACTGTCATCCAGGGTGACTCAAGAGTCTGACCTCTCTGAACATTCTGCGTCAGAGCTAAGTTTATAGACTGGTCTCCTATGTCCATGTATGAACCATCTATTTATGGATCACCCAGAGAAAATGTGTAATATCAGGCTGACTTCACCCTGCCACCCAGCACGTTCCTGGAGTACCTCCCAGCTGGTGTCTACTCAGGGAACAAAAGCCCACTTCAATATTAGCCCAAGTCAAACCTAATTAGAAAGGCAAATCCACTCCCCGCCTTCTCAGCCCCAAATTGGTGGTCCATGCCAAGCAGTAACTTTCCTGTGTTTTCTGCCACTTTGGTTTTTCAGTTCCAGTTCTGATTACCCTGGGTGGTGTTCTATCCAAAAGCTGAACCATTTTTCCATTTTGTTTCAAGGGGAAAATTCTCCATGGATTATCAAATAATAGTTATATCTTTGACCTTGCACTGGAGCTACTGCATCAACTTATGCACTGATTTGAAAGACATTTAGTGAATACAAAACTTGTGCCAAGCTACAGGGGATAAAGGTGATGAAGACACAGTCCCTATACTCAAGGAGATACAATCTAGAAAGTGGTATATGTTTTGTATTTAAATAACTGAAAAACTTAGTTATCCCTGATACCAACTCAGGCAGGTCTCTGATATCTACTTTTTGTCTTGCCAAAGTGCCAGGGGTAGATCAGGGTTTCATGACCTTGGCACTACTGATATTTTGGGATGGATAATTCTCTGTTGTGGAGGGCTGCCCTATGCACAGGTTTAGTAGCATCCCTGGTCTCTCTCTACCCACTGGATCCTGTTAGCAGCATACACACAGCAAAAGCGTGATGGCTGAAAATGTCTCCAGACACTGTGAAATGTCTCTTGGAGGCCCCCAATTAAGAACCATGGTTTAGACTGTGCAATTCCCATCCTCAGAGACTACTACTCCTATCATCTTGGCTAACACTTACAAAAACCTAAATACACTTGCTTAGTAAGAGACTGTGCTAAGTGTTTTTATGCAACTGTTTTTATGCAAGTGTTTTATCTCAACTCTCGATAACATTGTGAGGTAAATGTTATTGTGATCATCTTTTTATGATGGAAGAAATTGTGGTTTTGTGAAGTTAAGAAAGTTATTCTAAGTCACAAAGCTAATGCAAGGTAGAGCCAGGATTTACAGCTAGGCTGAGATGCTCTAAAACCATTATATTAGGTTTCCCTCCTTATATTCAACTAGTCATCAAACATAGGGAATGATGGCAGCTGTGTACTGAAAACTGGTTAGGGCCAGTACACCGAGGCCAAATTTAATTCTCATTAAAAACCACAATTTTATTCCCATTTTACTGGCTAAGAAACTGAGGCCCAGACAAATTAAGTGACTTTCCCCAAGGTTCCAATGTTCATAGGTGGTGGAGCTTGAATTCAAACCTAAGTCTGTCTGGCTCCAAAGAAAAGTCATATTCCTTCTTCTCCTAAGTCTCTCCATCCACCACCCACACAAGGCAAAGCCTACAGTTTCATCCCAAGTAAACCTGCAAAATGGGTTCTTTGGGCCAAGTATCTACAGCCTTGTCTAGGGCATGCTCCACTTCACCCTCCTCCCAGCCTCTGCCCCAGCTTTCCACAGCTCTTCCAGCCCATTGAAGGGGGTCGGTTCTCTGTTTCAACAGCCTCCTGGGCACTGCATACCCTCTTCCAACCCAAATAAGTATGTGGGTGTTTGGTGAGTGTTTTTTCTCACTGGGAGGCCCCACACATCAGAGTGTGGATTTTGGTTTCAAGTCTTTCCTACTTTTTGGCCAACTCTTTTCTCACCTACTGCACTGGGCAGTCCTGCCTCCCTCCAACTCTCACTCTTTGCCAAACCCTGACTCTGGCTGGGAAACAGAAGGCTGCATGCTGCCCTCCTTGGATGTCACCCTCTTTGGGTTCCATGAATAAGTCAACAGGAATGCTTCAAGAAAGCAAAGCCATCATTTTTCCACCAAAGGGGAAAAATATACACAACACTTTCATGGTTGTGCCCTAGTGAAAACACCCCAGGCCTCCTGCGTGGTTGGTCCCTGGGCTCAAAATGTGCACCAAATAGGACTTCAGAGGTGAAATCGTTCTGTCTTTCAAGTCCTCCGTGTTTACCACAGGGACATTGGGGGAGAATGCCATGTCGACTCAGATGCAGGAGTGGTATTTGACCAACAATCATCACCCACATCAATGGGAACTGAACTCACATAAAAAGGAATAAAAAGACCAGCAAGTGGCCCTAATAAGGAAGAGACAACTCTTCCCACCACAATATCCTTGTCATTTAATTACAAATGAGAGTCCATTAGGGGCTGTGCTTCCTTTCTGGGCCCCAGGGCTAAGAGGTTCAGGAAATCAGCTTGTGTGGCTGTCAGCACATCTGCTAATCCTTTGATTGATTCTTCAAGCACAAAACTCTCCAGGACAGCATGGGGAATATTTGAGCAGCCAAAGGGAAGAGAGATGAGTGTGTATGTGTGGACACTGGCCCTCGTGTAGGAAGCAGCATATTTGCCAACACCCTATGCCACCATCAAAGTGAAAAGATGGGATATGACCAGGCTCAGAGAAAACTCGACTGAGTATTTACAATCACTGAAGCATGTATGAAATACACATTGTCTTATACTTTTAAAATGAGTTAAAAACAGTTGAGGAGAAGAGGAGTATAACAGAAAGGACATTGACTTTAAAAATCAGTAAGACTTTTTAAATTATGGTCTTCTCAGGGTACACCCTGAGAAGACCATAATTCAAAGAGTCATGGGGCTTCCCTGGTGGCACAGTGATTGAGAGTCCGCCTGCCGATGCAGGGGACACGGGTTCGTGCCCCGGTCCAGGAAGATCCCACATGCCGGGGAGTGGCTGGGCCCGTGAGCCGTGGCCACTGAGCCTGCGCGTCTGTGCTCCGCAACGGAAGAGGCCACAACAGTGAGAGGCCCGTGTACCGCAAAAAAAAAAAAAAAAAAAAAAGAGTCATATATCACAATGTTCATTGCAGCTCTATTTACAATAGCCAGGACATGGAAGCAACCTAAGTGTCCATTGACAGATGAATGGATAAAGAAGATTTGGCACATATATACAATGGAATATTACTCAGCCATAAAAAGAAACGAAATTGAGTTATTTATAGTGAGGTGGATAGATCTAGAGTCTGTCATACAGAGTGAAGTAAGTCAGAAAGAGAAAAACAAATACTGTATGCTAACACATATATATGGAATCTAAAAAAAAAAAAAAAAAAAAAAGTTCAGAAGAACCTAGGAGCAGGACAGGCATAAAAACGCAGATGTAGAGAATGGACTTGAGGACATGGGGCGGGGGAAGGGTAAGCTGGAGCGAACTGAGAGAGTGGCATGGACATATATACACTACCAAATGTAAAATAGATAGCTAGTGGGAAGCAGCCACATAGCACAGGGAGATCATCTTGGTGCTTTGTGACCACCTAGAGGGGTGGGATAGGGAAGGTGGGAGGGAGACACAAGAGGGAGGAGATATGGGGATACATGTATATGTATAGCTGATTCACTTTGTTATAAAGCAGAAACTAACACACCATTGTAAAGAAATTATACTCCAATAAAGATGTTAAAAAAAAACTGATTCAGAATAAAGGAAATTTTAAAATTGCCAATGTAACTTAAAACTTTCCTGAGATAGCACCAAAATTCTACTCACTTTTTAAAGCACTCAGTTATGGTATTCTAAACACTTGAGTGAATCTTATCTGATGAATTTAAGGTATCCTGGTCCAAGCAAAAGGGCCATTTTCTGCAGAAGATAAAACTGAGGTGCAAAAGAACTTACTGTTTATCCTAGAGCACACTAAGAAGTGGCACAACTAGGATCTGAACCTAGTTCTGTCTGACCTCTACTATTTCTCCACTGCCAGATGATTTCCCATGTGGAATGTTGTTCACTATCCCTTTCTGAACTGCAATGAATCACCTGGGCCGTACACTAAGCATTGTTTGTGTTCGCCATCCTCACCTGAGTGCTCAAATAATTTAGAAGAAACCTTTAATCACCACTTTTCTTATTTAATTCATCAGAAGAGAGTTGGCATCATGCTAGAGGTTAATTTTTTTTGTGTGGGCTAGAAGAATCACTAAACTCAGGATGAGAAGAACTACAAATCTTGACTTTGTTGGGTAAGCACCAAAACCACAGCTTTGCACAGCTCCAGGGTACCATTCCTTTTGCATTGTGTCCCAGAACACAAATCCAGGGAGTACTGTTTGCATGGACTACCATGGGAATGGTGTCCTGTGGCATTGTGTAATGCAGAGGTCCTAGTAACACTGAGCAAATCAGCAAACCTCTCTGAGTCTGAGTTTCCCCCCTGAGAGCAAGAATAATTATGTCTACTTTTTTGGGTATTAAATGAGATAATGAGTGTAAACTCTCTAGCATAGTGTAGCTGTCTATATAGTACCTGACACAGCACCTGGACCATGGCTGCTTTATGAATATAAGATAGATTTGAATCAAATTGAAACAACTCATTATCATTCTTTAATAATAAGTAATAAATTAGTTCAGGATATCATCTCTCACCTGTGGACCCTTGAGGTACTACGACAAACACTTGGGAAAGACTGCATGGGTGGGACACTGCAGTGGGTAGCTTTGGAAGCCAAGGCACAGAGTGAGAACTCTGTCCTTTTGGACAGAAAGTGAGGGTGTGGCTAATGGGGGTGGTGAGAAGTACTGAATAGGTAGTCAGGGTGGGGTCAGAAGACAAAGTTTGAATTCTTCTCAAAGTCTTCTCTAGAGCTTGAAAGAGAAGGAGCATTCCATTGGTTTTGTCATGAAAAGTGAGGCATTACCCCAAATGTTTCTCTCAAAGAGTTGGGATGAGTGCCCCAACATACATTCTCGGGAACCATGTTAAACCTCACCCAGTACTCAAGCTGGTTGCTCCTTATGGAGCTAAGAAGCCAGCTAAGGTGAGAGGGAGGGTCCATGATTAAGATGGGTCTTTACAAAAGCAATCACTCTTATCTGGGGCTGGTAATTTGGGAGATGGCCCTTGGAGAAGACAATCATGTTATAACCAAATTAGGCTTCAGAAGTAAATGCTAAAGAACAATCAAAGCAGGCAAGATGCCTTTTGTGTCACAAGAGGGAGACAAGTGGGTTCTCCACTGACTCATTCCATTAACCAGCCCATTAACTTGTGAAGAAGCCCCAGGGACACAGCTGCAGTAACAGACACCCTTGAAGAAGGCTCACTGAGACACAGTCCAGCCTGCTCTGTCTCAGAGCATCCCCTCATCTTTTCCTAAGCCCCCTGAAATGAGTCATATCATTTGCTTGGGGACTATATAAGAGAATTCACAGATTTCTCATTTGACCCACACAAATCTGCTGGAAATATCATTTTAAAGATGTGGAAACTGAGCAACAAAGTTGAGTAAATTTTCCTGATTCACAAGACTTTTTAGAGATAGATTCTGGATTTGAACTCAGGCCTCTTTCAACTACAGCACACTGCCACCCATCTGTAATATCAATGAATTCTTCAGCAGCCTTCCAAAGTAGGGTTTATTAGGTTTCATTTTCCTTTGGGGGAAGCTAGGACCCAGAAAGATCCCCCAGGTCACATTGCAGGTAAGACACCTAAGATTTGAATCCAGGTTTTCTGACACCAAGTATTAAGGTCATTTCATTACACCACAGCTGCTGTTACATATCACAAGACACCTTGGTATATCTGGAGCAGATATACCAATACTGCCTTCACACATGTGTACACACACACACACACACACACACACACACAGAGAGAGAGAGAGAGAGAGAGAGAAAGGAACATGCCACATTGAGACATCCAGAAAAAAAGAAACTACCAGTAAAATTGATTCCTAGACTCCAAAATTCTTTGGAATCCTTCAAAATCACAGGTTAGCAGGGCCATTCCCGAAAATGAAGGAAAGCTGATGGTGAGAAATGTGGAGCTCTTGTCCAATGTACTTATTTCATTCTCATGAAATGCAGTGCTTTCCATTTGGGTCAGCAACTTGCACAACTAGCTGGGGCAAGGAGAGAAGGGGTGGGCCAGCCCCTTGGAGGGTGCCAGCACCCCAGTGATAAGCTTAGCACGCAGGGACCCCTGGCCATGCTCTTGGTGACAGAGCCAGGCACAGGTGGATGGTCAGTGGCTGAAAACTCCCAGTTGTCACTATCCACATCAAGCCTCTTTCCCGGGGAAGAGGGGACAGTCCACTGTCGGCTGTAGTCTCCCTCTTGGGGAAGCCGTTGTCCCATATTCTGTCAGTCCACACGCAGCTTCTTTAAGGGACAGAAGTGGTTTAACAGCTGTTGAGTAATATGTGTTCACAAAAGAAGTGGAAGAAAACCTTTGGCATTGTAAAGAGGCTCAATTTGGTGTCAGAGAAACCTGAGTTCAAATCCCATCTCTTTCTCCTCCTAAAATTGTGTGCACATAAAACTTTGGGCAAGCAAATTTACCCTTCTTAGCCACACTTACTTTTCTATAAAATTGGCATATTATTTCAGAAGCTATATGGCATTATGAAAAATTTTTTGAAATAATATTTACAGGACCAGACATATATTAGTGGCTTGAAACATTTTTATTTGGGATAATTTGTGACATCTCTACAAAGTAGGTATTGTTCTGCCCATTTTACAGATAAGGAAATTGAGGCCCCCAAATTAAGTAATTACATAAGCAGCTACCCCAAAGCGACAGTCCTGGTAAATTCTAGACCCAGGGTTAAAACTGATTCAATACCAAAATGTTGTTCACTTTGAAGCAGGACCTCCAGGAAGCATCACCTAAGGGTCCATATTTGTCTGTGTTTATGGAGATTGTGTTAATGGCAAGCCCATAGCAGGCAAAAGGCAAAGTCAGAAAAAACCTGAAAGAGAGGGTGGGCTTAAAGCATACATCGAGAGTGGTCTATAGTCTCAGTATTTACCAAGTATAAAGGAGAGTAATTATTATTAATGTTTATCAGAATAATTTAAGACAAAATCTCTGTGTGAAAGAGACACAGGCCAAGTGCTTGGGGATGGAGAGGCAGGAGGGAGAGGAGGACAAATATTCATTGAGCATTTACTATGTCAGGTATTATGCTGGGTACTTAAGGTACATTATCATATTTAATTATGTAATAATTCCATACTGGTAATGAGACTAATTGCTCCCCCCATTATTCATATTCCCCAAATATTCTTAGAAATAGAATCCCCTTGATTTTTAGCATGCCACCGAATTTCTCAGCCTCTCTCTACATCTTTCTATTGCCATATGACCAAGTCCTAGCACAAGGAACATGAGCATAAGTGATATATACAATATCTACATCACCCTCTTAAAAGGAAGTTGCTTGCTTTCCACTTTTTCTCCTTTCTCCATCCCATGAATTGAAATGTGAATATGGTATTAGTGCACCAGCTTTGATTATGCGAACAAAGACCACAGCCTCAGGCACAGGGCTGATTTTGTCTCCCTAGGAGACATTGGTGGTGTTTCTAGGGATATTTTTGGTTGTTACAACTGGGGAGAGGATGCTACTGGCCTCTAGTAAGTAGAGACCAAGGATGCTGCTAAACATTCTACAACACATGAGAACAACTTTCTGACCCCCAGCCCTGCTTCCTCCAACACGATTTATCTATTCTGTGTGCAGATAGCATCTTCCCACTCAGAAATGCTCTCTGAAGCCAGCTATCTGTCTACAGAGATAGACTGTCTGGCTCACCTTCCCCTTCATATTGAGGAGCTATTAATATGCAGGATTCACATACAATTTTCAGACTGACAATAGTATTTGTCATTGCCTTTGGAAAGACGTCAGCCCACGGCTTCCTTTTCATCTCCTGTAACTTCCTGTGATCACAGGAAGTGGGATAATTAATGTTGACCAGGGTAGGGTCCACCCACTCAGTGACTGTGACTATTGGAGTTCCAGGGTAACATAAAAACCACAGAATCACAGATATCTTCATTGGCCTTATAATGCCAGCCTATATCACACAGCACAACATGGGGTCCAGAAATGATTTTACATGAGTCATTTCTTACAAGAGTTTTGTAGGTTCAGATCAATACAAAGCAACAACTTTCATAATCCTTCTCCCACACAGCCCCATTACATCTTTGACAACCTACCACCCAAAGTGGTCAGTGGGATATTATCCATAACACAGAAAGGAGCCAGTCTATAAATTTATCTCCTTCTAATCAAGGGTTTCATCCAGTGATCTGATCTTCTTCACTGGGGCTCTTAGTATCTTACAATACGTGGACGACATCTTCCATTCACAGAGAAGACCCCAGATGGGTAATTCACCCACCCTCTCAGCTCCAAAATGTGTCTTAGATCTGCATGGGCCCTAAACCCCGACACTAATATTACATACATTCTCAGAATTTGAATCAGAATATTTAATTCAACCACAATAGGAATCAGACATATGCTCTAAAATAAGACACAGAGACAATACATATGTGTCCTCACATTTTAAAATCGGTCCAAATGTAATGTCACAGGTTGGCAATTTAAGAAGGCCAAAGACATATTCTAATGGAACCAAAGAAGAAATGAATGCAAGCAAGGTGTCGAGAATATCTATAGCACGTGTTGGGGCTCCATGGATTTGTGCTCAGAGAAGGGCAGAAGGAGCAAAAGAAGAGAGAAGATCATCCTGTCTTGGGAAAACTATAACACAACAGAGTGAAAATACAACCACAAGAATATATAAATTTCAATTAATCTTCATAACAACACTATGAGGTAGGTATTCTCGTGACCCTCATTTTTAGTGGTGTATGTGAGAAGATAAATATTATCTACTGGGTGGTTACTAGGTACCACTGGTGTAATCCAGAGTCAGTCACTGTGCTGCTTTGGTCACTTGGAGAGGGGGAGTTTCCTATGTTCCATGTTGTGTCTGCTTCTCTGTGCCACTTTCAATCACAGTCTCTCAGATCACCACCTGGACCTCCAGGAACTGCTCCCTCTTTATATATGACGTTTGTAACTCTGTGGGCCCCAGTGAGAAATAGGCACATGTGGAGTTCATGTAGAGCAGGTCACTACTCTCCTTACTTCCATGTCCTTTACACTCCACTAACACAAAAGGCTGTAGGGGGTCTATTAGGCTTTGCTGAAAGTTGGGGAAATAGTAGCACATCTTGTATCATTGTTAATAATTATATGTGATTATTAGACATGGTTCTTCATGAAAGTTCTTCAGCACCCAGTCACTAGGAATTTCTCATTGGTTAACTTTCTCCACTGGTTCAATGCTCCCAATGTATTGTCTAACATCATTCTTACACTCTTATCACTGAACCACACTGGGGACAATACATGTGGAACCTGTAAAATCCATTAACAGGCTGTTACAGGTCACCACAGCACAAAGAGTTCTCATGAACATTACAAAGATGCAGAGTAGGCAAGTGGACCCACGGAATAGAGCTAATGGAGAAAGTGAGTTGGACCCAAAGCTTGAAAACTATCTGAAAGAATCCTGATGCTACATAAGGCATCCCTCTTTTTTCCAACTCAGGTAAAAGTAGTAAAGTGACTGAGTCACTGAAACATGAGAAAAAGTCTTGGGGAAAGAGGCCACCCTGAAGCCTACATAGACAGCCAGAATTCATGGGGAATGAAATGTCAGCCTGTCATCTCTCTTCTTCTCAGGATACATTTTCTTTCATGAGGATGTTTGCAATGCTTTTTCAAGATCTCCCAAGACCCTTGGTAAATAAAATTGATGGGTCTTATGTCTCAGAAATCTGGAGAATGAGAAAAATTTAATCAATAACTTAAAAAACACCTAACCTTCCTGCTTTTGTTAAAGTAAGAAAAATATTGTCTTTAAGTGAGAGAAAGTCAGTTTTAATGAATCAGCAATAGTGAGCCAGAATTTGAACTCAAGTCTGTTTTATCCAAAATCTCATGCTCCTTTGCTTGAATGATTCTGTCTCTCAAATGTACACCATAAAACACTTTGTACCTATTCTGGTATCTGAGACATTTTCATGTTATTAGCCTAGAAATAACACTGTAGGAGAAAGATTTCCTGACCAACTGCTGTTAGGAGTTGAAAAAATACTTGGCCAGTTTAGGGCACATTCCAACCTTTGGAAATTATTTTTAAATTTTTTATGATTTTGTATTGGTTGACTACTGGCAAAATGAAACTTTTTGTTCTAAGACTAAAGGTGTGTGTGTGTGTACTTGTGCACATATATGCATGCACTTAAATAACATCTCAGGCATAAAAACATTATTATCTGTCAGACAGAGATTAATTGGAAGCACATTGCGTCAATTTATCTCTTAAGTAGCAGGTGCAGGAAGCAGAATCAGAGCTCAGGCATCCCACACGGCAGCTCTGCCCCCAGCCTTCTAGTTTTCTGGAAAACCTCTTTGCCTGAATGCTTACAAATCACTTTTTAATGTTGAATCCTTAGGATAAGTTCTCAAGTGTTTGGTGATAGACCCATGGTGAGTAATTAATAAGTAGTGTTGGTGTTGTGGGTTGTTGATTCAATTGCTAGCCACATTATAAAGTTGTTACACCTGGCTGACAAAATGTTAAATCGTGCCTTTCCAAGACCTCCTGCTTAACCATTACCTTGATGGGTTGAGAATTTTAAGGAGGGCTACTGTAGCTAGGTTATTTAGGTTAAGAACAGAGAATCAATACAAACCCAAAGGCACACTCTCATGATTTTCTCAGTGGCAGGAGAAGTAAGTTTTTTTTTCATGGATTTTGAAAATTACATAAGTCTTTCCTTACAGATTCTTCATTTCAAATGACTGAATTAACATTAATGGAAATTGTATTATTCTTGCTGTATTAATGAATGTTTTGATTTAGTTGAAATGTTTCAGAAGACTATCCCTAGAGATTACCCAAGTGAGCTCCTGGTGAGAGATATAAATACCATGTATCTCCTGAGGAACACTCCAATTTTTCTCAACCCTAGATATCTTTCTCTGCGTTCCAAATATGTGCATCTAACTTTCTACTTGACATCTCCACTTGGATGTCTAATTGGCATATTAACCTTAGTTTGTCACAAATGAAACGTCTATTTCTCTCCAAAACTGGACCGCTCCTTTTCCTTCTCAAACATTAAATGCCACCACGTAGGTGCTCAATCTGGAAACTTACAGTTATCCTTAATTCCTCTCTCTTACTCATGTTCCCACATCCAATAAGCATGCCATATAGGTCCTAACCTTAGAATTATTTCAAAAATGTCCATTTTTTTCCAACTCATTTTCTCAGGAACTATGTAACAGTCACCTCCTGGTCTCCCTGAATCCCCTCTAGCCCTCATCCATGCTATTTACCCCACAACAATCATTGGGATCGTCTTAAAAATGGAAATTAAATCTTCTGGTCCAAGATAGAGGATTGAGCATGTAAGTTTACCCCTTTACCTTTCTAAGGTCCCTTTGCAATGAAAAATCAGAAAAAAATTCATTTGCCCCCATAAAACAAAGAGAATGGGGGTAAAGTCATCAGTAATAGAATGTTTCAACACATATCGGTAGACCCAAAGTAGATGCAGGAGTATTGGCTGGTGAAGCAGATGGGAAGAGAAAGCTGAGCATTGCAGGACTCCATACAGACTCTTGACTCAGAGACATCTGGTATAATGGGGTTAGGGCATAAAGACAGTTGTGAAAATCTGTACACAGAAGTTAACTCTCCTATTCTCCTCTCTACTCCTATGTCCACCAAGAAAATAGGTTTTAATCTACCATGGTGGGGGGGGGTGGTTAGATAAAGTTTATTTTTACCTACATTTAAAAAAATAAATTGTAAAATGTTGATCAACCAGTGAAGGTGTGGCCCTTGTATTCTGGCACACGTGGATCCCTCCATGTAACAGCAGGATGCCTGCCTGCTTAGCTTAAAATGAAGCCAATTAGTGAACAAACTCTACTCCCAAACACTGTCAGTTTCCTGGCACTTAATTCTTACACATGAATGAAAAATCCAGGATCATTTTGATGCTTGAGAAAAGCTTCCAACATGAAAGAGACAGGATCATTTGATGCTTGAGAAAAGCTTCCAACATGAAAGAGAAATACCAACAAGGAAATCAATACCAAAGCTGATCCTGAAGGAAACAGGTAATTCAGCAAACTGAAGAGAAAAAAAAAATTAAATCTAATTACAATTCTCAAAGAGATACATAAAAATTTCATCTATTTAGCTAGTGGGAAGCAGCCGCATAGCACAGGGAGATCAGCTCGGTGTTTTGTGACCGCCTGGAGGGGTGGGATAGGGAGAGTGGGAGGGAGGGAGACGCAAGCGGGAAGAGATATGGGAACATATGTATATATATAACTGATTCATTTTGTTGTGAAGCTGAAACTAACATACCATTGTAAAACAATTATACTCCAATAAAGATGTTTAAAAAAAAATTCCATCTATTGAATCAGAATGCAAAGAAAGGTACAAATAAAGAATGAGTTTTTAAAATTAAACATATGATTACAGAAATAATAAAGAATAGAGGATTAAAAACTTGAGGAAATCTCACAGAATATAGAATAAGAGACAGTGGTGGAAAATTTGAGACTAGAGGTCTGCCACTTGACTAATAAGATTGCTAGAGAGAGAATAGAACAGAAGGGAAGAAATTATCAAATAGGTAAGAGAGGTAAATGCTAAAAAGTTAAAGGATATGAATCTTCAAATTAAAAGCATTTTCTGTGTATCTGTCTTAGTAAGTAGGATAGAAAAGTTGGTTCCAAGTGTCTAGAGAGACAAAAAAACAAACAAACAAAAAAAACCCAACAGGTCATCATAAAAGAAGAAGAGTGATGCTGGTCTCAGACTTCTCCTCTGCAACCCTGCATGCCCCAAGATGATGGGATGATGGTCAGCGGGCCGAGGGAATTCCAAATCCAGCCAAACTACCAACGAAGTGTGCAGATGAAACAAAAGCAAGGCTCATAACATTGCTGCCAATACATCCCCCCCACACCCAGAAGTTCCTTGAAGGTTTAAATAAAGAGAGAGGAAGAAATGAGAGCCATAGGATAGTGAAACCAAACCAGCAGAGTAATGAAGGAAAGTCCCATGATGATAGCTGCTCATCAAGCCAGAGAAGAATTATGTCAGTGTTGAGGAGGAGGAGCAGGAGAAATGGAGCTCAAACAAAGGAAGACTTGGAAGATTTGCTGGAATCCCTGAGGTAGAGGTTAAAGTACTTGGGGGACATGATAAAGGTACACAGTACAAAGGGGGAAAATTGGAAACAAGGTGACAAGCAAATGGTTATCAAAGGAAATGTGATCATAGCACATTATTTGGCTCTTCAGTGAATGATCTTACATGGTCACAGCAATGAGACATTTAAATTCAAAAATCAGTCTATACACAAGCATGGAAGGATCATTATACTTATAGAACAAAATGTAAATATGATCAGTCTGACATTTTAAAAGTAAATTTGAAGACAGAACAAAAGTAAATTTTAAAAGTAAATTTGTGATATGGAAGTAGGATATAAAAGAATATAGAGGGGAAAACCAAGATGGTGGAGGAGTAGGAGAATGTAGACTTCATCTCTCTCCACAAATGCATAAGAATACATCTACAGATGGAACAATTCCCACAGAACACTGGCTGAACAGTAGCAGAAGACCTTGGACTCCAGAAAGGACAAGAAAGATCCCCACATAACTGGGTAGGATGAAAGAAAGAAGGGAAAAAGAAGAGGAGAGGAAGTGGGATGAAATCTGCAACCCTAGGGGAGAGCTGAAGCTGAGGAGAGTTTCCTGTATCTGAGGAAGCCCCCTCACTGATGGAGAAGTCAGTTGGGACAGATGGGGGGCATCTGAAGCTGTCAGAGAAGGATGAAATGTCTGGCCTGTGGCAGACAGGACAGAGTGAGACCTACAAAGATAGTCCGTGCCACAGCCCTGCATAACCCAGACTGGGATGCGTGTCCACTGGTGCACACGGGGGCTGAGAGCTAGAGCATGGGGATTGGAGAGCAAACACTGGGGGAGGACTGCTGTTGGCTGTGAGGAGACAGCCTATGGGGATGGGAGGGAGAGAATCTGCAACTGGGAATGTTTGCGGAGGAAACCCAGACTGCCATAGAAGCAAGGCGCCAATGTTGAGTGATGCACAGGGGGTGGAGCTGCCACTGCAGCATCTCTCTCCCCACACACTGGCCCCCTGCTCTGCCAGGTACTAGGAAAATACCCCACCAGTGATGGCCTTCTCACATCAGCCCCAGGTGCTAGGAAATGCTCTCACTAGGGCCAGATCGCTCGCACCCATGGCCACTGGCTTTCTTGTGCACCTATTGTTGTCAGGGCCCCCACAATCCAGGCAGGTATGCCACGTCCACACATTCTCCTTACCGGGGCAGACCCAAGTCCTCCAGGGCAGCCTGAGGAGCAGACTCCTGTGGTTGGCCCACATGCAGAGGTGGGGTTAAAACCACAGCTGAGCCCCAGGAGTGGGGTGACTAAGGAAGAGGAAAAAAAATCTTTCTGTGTAGCTGCACAAACTGCAGATTAAATCCCCATGATCAGCATGGTAAACGCTGCATCTATGGAATATCTGAATGGACAAGGAGTGTTCCCAGAACTGAAGCCAGTCTAGCTCTAGCAACTGGGGACTTTGGGGATTAGTACATGTGGGAGTTGGGCCAGGTCAGAGTCTGAGCTGCCCCCACAGTGCCCACAGAGGGAACAGAGACCTACCTAGAGGTTTTGGAGGGCCTCCTGGGGAGGCAGAGGTTGGCTGTGAATCATGGTGGGGGCAAGGTCACTGATAGCAGAGACCCCAAGAAAATATAATCATTACTATTTTTTAAATGTTTTGTTTTATTCTGCTTTTTATTATTATTTGTTTTTATTTTTATTTATTTTAAATTTTGTTTTTCAATATAGTTTTTATTTTTTTATATTTCTAATTCTACATTACATTTCTGTTGTGTTTTTTCCTTGTTTTTTTTTTTCTTTGTTCTATTTTGTTTTTTATCCATTTGTCCCTTGCTTTATTTGTTCTTATCTTTTTTTAAATCATTATTATGTGTTTGTTTTGTTTGCTGTTTCCTTCAGTTTGCATTCTGCTTTACTTTTGTTCTTTAATTTTTTTTTTTTTTTTTTTTTGCGGTACGCAGGCCTCTCACAGTTGTGGCCTCTCCCGTTGTGGAGCACAGGTTCTGGACGTGCAGGCTCAGCAGCCATGGCTCACGGACCCAGCCACTCTGCGGCATGTGGAATCTTCCCAGACTGGGGCACGAACCTGTGTCCCCTGTATTGGCAGGCAGACTCTCAACCACTGTGCCACGAGGGAGATTCCATATATATGTGATAGCATACGATATTTGTCTTTCTCTTTATGACTTACTTCACTCTGTATGACACACTCTAGTTCCATCCACCTCACTACAAATAACTCAATTTCATTTCTTTTTATGGCTGAGTAATATTCCATTGTATATATGTGCCACATCTTCTTTATCCATTCATCCAATGATAGACACTTAGGTTGTTTCCATCTCCTGGAAATAGAGCTGCAGTGAACATCTTGGTACATGACTCTTTTTGAATTATGGTTTTCTCAGGTTATATGCCCAGTAGTAGGATTATTGGGTCATATGGTAGTTCTATTTGCAGTTTTTTAAAGAACCTCCATACTGTTCTCCATAGTGGCTGTACCAATTCCCATTCCCACCAGCAGTGCAAGAGTGTTCCCTTTTCTCCACACCCTCTCCAGCATTTATTGTTTCTAGATTTAATGATGATGGCCATTCTGACATGTGTGAGATGATATCTCATTGTAGTTTTGATTTGCATTTCTCTAATGATTAATGATGTTGAACATTCTTTCATGTGTTTGCTGGCAATCTCTATATCTTCTTTGGAGAAATGTCTATTTACGTCTTCTGCCCATTTTTGGATTGGATTCTTTGTTCTTTTGTTATTGAGCTGCATGAGCTGCTTGTAAATTTTGGAGATTAATCCTTTGTCAGTTGCTTCATTTGCAAATATTTTCTCACATTCTGAGGGCTGTCTTTTGGTCTTGTTTATGGTTTCCTTTGCTGTGCAAAGAGGTGGGTCAAAAAGGATCTTGCTGTGATTTATAACATAGAGTGTTCTGCCTATGTTGTCCTCTAAGAGTTTTATAGTGTCTGGCCTTACATTTAGGTCTTTAATCCATTTTGAGCTTATTTTTGTGTATGGTGTTAGGGAGTGTTCTAATCTCATACTTTTACATGTACCTGTCCAGTTTTCCCAGCACCACTTATTGAAGAGGCTGTCCTTTCTCCACTGTACATTCCTGCCTCCTTTATCAAAGATAAGGTGACTATATGTGTGTGGGTTTATCTCTGGGCTTTCTATCCTGCTCCATTGATCTATATTTCTGTTTTTGTGCCAGTACCATACAGTCTTGAGTACTGTAGCTTTGTAGTATAGTCTGAAGTCAGGGAACCTGATTCCTCCAGCTCTGTTTTTCGTTCTCAAGATTGCTTTGGCTATTCGGGGTCTTTTGTGTTTCCATACAAATTGTGAAATTTTTTGTTCTATTTCTGTGAAAAATGCCAGTGGTAGTTCGATAGGGATTGCATTGAATCTACAGATTGCTTTGGGTAGTAGAGTCATTTTCAAAATGTTGATTCTTCCAATCCAAGAACCTGGTATGTCTCTCCATCTATTTGTATCATCTTTCATTTCTTTCATCAGTGTCTTATAATTTTCTGCATACAGGTCTTTTGTCTCCTTAGGTAGGTTTATTCCTAGATAGTTTATTCTTTTTGTTGCAGTGGTAAATGGGAGTGTTTTCTTGGTTTCACTTTCAGATTTTTCATCATTAGGAATGCCAGTGTATAGGAATGCCAGAGATTTCAGAGCATTAATTTTGTATCCTGCTACTTTACCAAATTCATTGATTAGCTCTCGTAGTTTTCTGGTAGCATCTTTAGGATTCCTTATGTATAATATCATGTCATCTACAAACAGTGACAGCTTTACGTCTTCTTTTCCGATTTGGATTCCTTTTATTTCCTTTTCTTCTCTGATTGCTGTGGCTAAAACTTCCAAAACTATGTTGAATAAGAGTGGTGAGAGTGGGCAACCTCCTCTTGCTCCTGAGCTTAGTGGAAATGCTTGCAGTTTTTCACCATTGAGGACAATGTTGGCTGTGGGTTTGTCATATATGGCCTTTATTATCTTGATGTAGCTCCTCTATGGCTACTTTCTGGAGGGTTTTTGTCATAAATGGGTGTTGAACTTTGTTGAAGGCTTTCTCTGCATCTATTGAGATGACCGTATGGTTTTTCTCCTTCAATTTGTTAATATGATATATCATATTGAGTGATTTGCATATATTGAAGAATCCTTGCATTCCTGGAATAAACCCCACTTGATCATGGTGTATGATCCTCTTAATGAGCTGTTGGATTCTGTTTGCTAGTATTTTGATGAGTATTTTTGCATCTATCTTCACCAGTGATATTGGCCTGTAGTTTTCTTTCTTTGTGACATCTTTGTCTGGTTTTAGTATCAGGGTGATGCTGGCCTCGTAATATGAGAATGGGAGGGTTCCTCCCTCTGCTCTATTTTGGAAGAGTTTGAGAAGGATAGGTGTTAGCTCTTCTCTAAATGTTTGATAGAATTCGCCTGTGAAGCCATCTGGTCCAGGGCTTTTGTTTGTTGGAAGATTTTTAATCACAGTTTCAATTTCAGTGCTTGTGATTGGTCTGTTCATATTTTCTATTTCTTCCTGATTCTGTCTTGGCATGTTGTGCATTTTTAAGAATTTGTTCATTTCTTCCAGGTTGTCTATTTTATTGGCATAGAGTGGCTTGTAGTAATCTCTCATGATCTTTTGTATTTCTGCAGTGTCAGTTGTTACTTTTCCTTTTTTATTTCTAATTATATTGATTTGAGTCTTCTCCCTTTTTTTCTTGATGAGTCTGGCTAATGGATTGTCAATTCTTTTTTATCTTCTCAAATACCCAGCTTTTAGTTTTATTGATCTTTGCTATCATTCCTTTCATTTCTTTTTCATATATTTCTGATCTAATTTTTATGATTTCTTTCCTTCTGCTAACTTTGGGGCTTTTTTTTCTTCTTTCTCTAGTTGCTTTAGGTGCAAGGTTAGGTTGTTTATTCGAGATGTTTCCTGTTTCTTAAGGTAGGATTGTATTGCTATAATCTTCCCTCTTAGAACTGCTTTTGCTGCATCCCATAGGTTTTGGGTCATCGTGTCTCCATTGTCATTTGTTTCTCGGTATTTTTTGATTTCCTCTTTGATTTCTTCAGTGATCACTTCGTTATTAAGTAGTTTATTGCTTAGCCTCCATGTGTTTGTATTCTTTACAAATTTTTCCTGTAATTGATATTAGTCTCATAGCGTTGTGGTCAGAAAACATACTTGATACAATTTCAATGTTTTAAAATTTACCAAGGCTTCATTTGTGACCCAAGATATGATCTGTCCTGGAGAATGTTCCATGAGCACTTGAGAGAAATGTGTACTCTGTTGTTTTTCGATGGAGTGTCCTTTAAATATCAATTAAGTCCATCTTGTTTAATGTATCATTTAAAGCTTGTGTTTCCTTATGTATTTTCATTTTGGATGATCTATCCATTGGTGAAAGTGGGGTGTTAAAGTCCCCTGCTATGAATGTGTTACTGTCGATTTCCCCTTTTTTGGCTGTTAGTATTTGTCTTATGTATTGAGGTGCTCCTATGTTGGGTGCATAAACATTTACAATTGTTATATCTTCTTCTTGGATTGATCCCTTGATCATTATGTAGTGTCCTTCTTTGTGTCTTGTAATAGTCTTTAAAGTCTATTTTGCCTGATATGAGAATTGCTACTCCAGCTTTCCTTTGGTTTCCGTTTGCATGGAATACATTTTGCCATCCCCTCACTTTCAGTCTATATGTGTCTCTAGGTCTGAAGTGGGTCTTTTGTAGACAGCATATATATGGGTCTTGTTTTTGTATCCATTCAGTTAGTCTGCGTCTCTTTGTGGGAGCATTTAATCCATTTACATTTAAGGTAATTATCGATATGTATGTTCCTATTCCTATTTTCTTAATTGTTTTGGGTTTGTTACTGTAGGTCTTTTCCTTCTCTTGTGTTTCTTGTCTAGAGAAGTTCCTTTAGAACTTGTTGTAAAGCTGGTTTGGTGGTGCTGAACTGTCTCAGCTTTTGCTTGTCTATAAAGTTTTTAATTTCACCATCAAATCTGAATGAGATCCTTGCTGGGTAGCATAATCTTGGTTGTAGGTTTTTCTCCTTCATCACTTTAAATATGTCCTGCCAGTCCATTCTGGCTTGCAAAGTTTCTGCTGAAAGATCAGCTGTTAACCTTATGGGGATTCCTTTGTGTGTTATTTTTCCCTTGATGCTTTTCATATGTTTTCTTTGTATTTAATTTTTGACAGTTTGATAAATATGTGTCTTGGCATGTTTCTCCTTAGATTTATCCTGTATGGGACTCTCTGGTCTTCCTGGACTTGATTAACTATTTCCTTTCCCATATTAGGGAAGTTTTCAACTATAATCTCTTCAAATATTTTCTCAGTCCCTTTCTTTTTCTCTTCTTCTGGAACCCCTATAATTCGAATGTTGGTGTGGTTAATGTTGTCTCAGAGGTCTCTGAGACTGTCTTCAGTTCTTTTCATTCTTTTTTCTTTATTCTGCTCTGCAGTAGTTATTTCCACTCTTTTATCTTCCAGGTCACTTCTCCGTTCTTCTGCCTCAGTTATTCTGCTATTGATCCCATCTAGAGTATTTATAAATTCCTTTATTGTGTTGTTCATCCTTGTTTGTTTCATCTTTAGTTCTTCTAGTTCCTTGTTAAAAGTTTCTTGCATTTTGTGTATTCTATTTTGAAGATTTTGGATCATCTTTACTATCATCATTCTGAATTCTTTTTCAGGTAGACTGCCTATTTCTTCTTCATTTTTTAGTTCTTGTTTAGTTCTTCATTTTGTAGTTCTCTTGCTCCTTCATCTGCTGTGTGTTTTTCTGTCTCATTTTGCTTATCTTACTGTGTTTGGGGTCTCCTTTTTGCAGGCTGCAGGTTCATAGTTCCCATTGTTTTTGGTGTCTGCTCCCTGTGGATAAGGTTGGTTCAGTGGGTTGTGTAGGCTTCCTGTTGGAGGGGACTAGTGCTGGTGTTCTGGTGGATGAGGCTGGATTTTGTCTTTTGGGTGGTCAGGTCCATGTCTGGTGGTGTGTTTTGGGGTGTCTGTGGACTTATTATGATTTTGGGCAGCCTCTCTGCTAATGGGTGGGGTTGTGTTCCTGTCTTGCTAGTTGTTTGGCATAGGGTGTCCAGGACTGTAGCTTGCTGGTTGTTGAGTGAAGCTGGGTGCTGGTGTTAAGACGGAGATCTCTTGGAGATTTTCGCCATTTGATATTACATGGATCTGGGAGGTCTCTTGTGGACCAGTGTTCTGAATTTGGCTCTTCCACCTCAGATCCACAGCACTGACTCCTGGCTGCAGCACCAAGAGACTTTCATCCACACAGCTCAGAATAAAAGGGAGAAAACATAGAAAGAAAGAAAGAGGATAAAAGAAAATATAATAAATTATTAAAATAATTATTAAGAAAAAAATTTTTTTTTAATTTAAAAAAAAAAACAACAAAAATAACGGATGGAGAGAACCCTAGGACAAATGGTGAAAGCAAAACTATACAGACAAAATCTCATACAGAAGCATACACATACACACTCACAAAAAGAGGAAAAGGGGAAAAAATCATAAATCTTGCTCTCAAAGTCCACCTCCTCAATTTGGGTTGATTTGTTGTCTATTCAGGTATTCCACAGATGCAGGGTACATCAAGTTGTTTGTGGACAATTAATCCGCTGCTCCTGGGGCTGCTGGGAGAGATTTCCCTTTCTCTTCTTTGTTCGCACATCTCCTGGGGCTCAGCTTTGGATTTGGCCCATCCTCTGCATGTAGGTCGCCGGAGAGCATCTGTTCTTCGCTCAGACAGGACGGGGTTAAAGAAGCCACTGATTCATTGGCTCTGGCTCACTCAGGCTGGGAGGTGGGTTGGGCACGATGTGTGATGAGCCTCCGGTGGCAGAGGCTGGAGTGATGTTGCACCAGTTTGCGGTGCGCTGTGCGTTCTCCCTGGGAAGTTGTCCCTGGATCCCAGGACCCTGGCAGTGGCGGGCTTCACATGCTCCCCAGAAGGCAGGTGTGGATAGTGACCTGTGCTTGCACACAAGCTTCTTGGTGGTAGCAGCAGCAGCCTTAGCATCTCATGCCCACCTCTTGGGTCCATGCTGTTAGCCGCCTACTCTTTGTTTTTGTTCATTTTGTTTTTAATTGTTGGATTTCATTTCAGGATTCTTTTGTTTCTCTGGTTCTTCTCTGGTTTTGTGTTTTCTCTGTTTTTGTTTTTTCTTTTGTATGTGTCTGTGTTTCTTTGTTTTCATTTGTTTGCTTTTGCTTTTACCATTTGTCTAGGTTTTTGTTTGTTCATTGGTTTTCAATTGTTGCTGTTGCTGTTTGCTTGTCTTTGTTTTGGCTATTTGTCTTGGGTTTTGTTTTTCTGTCTGTTTTCATTTGTTTTCTTCCTGCCCCTTTTTTGTTCTTTTTCATTTTCTTTATTTCCCCTTTTTTTGCTGAGCTGTGTGGCTCGTGGGGCTCTTGGTTGCCAGGTTTTTGGCTCAGGTCAGAGCCTCTGGGATGGGAGCGCTGAGCTCAGGATGCTGGAGTGCAAGAGAATTCCTAGCCCCAGGGAATATTAATCAGCAAGAGTTCTCCTGGAGGTCTCCATCTCATCCCCCAGACCCAGATCCACCCAACTGCTTGCAGGCTCCAGTGCTGAACACCCCATGCAAAACAACAGGAAAGACAGAAAGGCAAACCCACCCATCAGCAGACAGGCTACCTAAAGTTGTACTAAGCCCACAAACCCCTCAAAACACACAACCTGATGCAACCCTGCCCATCAGAGGGAAAAGATCCAGTTCCACCCAACAGAATGGAGGCAGCAGTTCCCCCTATCAGGAAGCCTACACAATCCACTGGACCAACCTCACCCACTGAGGGCAGATACCAGAAGCAAGAGGAACTATGAATCTCAGGTCTGCAGAAAGGAGACCTCAAACACAGTAAGTTAGACTAAATTAGAGGAGAGAGAAATATGTTGCAGATGAAGGGGCAAGCTAAAAACGCTTAAGACCAAATAAATGAAGAAGAAATAGGCAAAATACCTGAAAAGGATTCAGAGTAATGATAGTAAAATTAATCCAAAATCCTGGAAATAGTATGGAGAAAATACAAGAAACATTTAACAATGACCTAGAAGAATTAAAGAATAAACAAACAGTGATGAACAACACAATAACTAAAATTAGAAATACACTAGAAGGAATCAAAAGCAGAATAACTGAGGCAAAAGAATGCATAAGTGAGTTGGAAGTAGAATGGTGGAAATAACTGCTGCATAACAGAATAAAGAAAAAAGAATGAAGAGAATTGTGGACAGTCTCAGAGACCTCTGGGACAACATTAAATGTACCAACATTCGAATTATAAGGGTCCCAGAAGAAGAGAAAAAGAAAGTGTCTGAGAAAATATTTGAAGAGATTACAGTTGAAATACCTTCCCTAACATGGAAAAGGAAATAGCCAATCAAGTTGTGGAAGCACAGAGAGACCCATACACGATACACACAAAGAGAAACATAACGAGACACATATTAATCAAGCTATCAAAAGTTAAACACAAAGAAAAAATATTAAAAGCAGCAAGTGAAAAGCAACAAATAATATACAAGGAAATCCCCATAAGGTTATCAGCTAATCCTTCAGCAGAAATTCTGCAGAGCAGAAGAGAATGGCAGAACATACTTAAAGTGATGAAAGGGAAAAACCTACAACCAAGATTACTCTACCTAGCAAGGCTTTCATTCAGCTTTGATGGAGAAATCAAAAGCTTTACAGAGAAGTGAAAGCTAAGAGAATTCAGCACCACAAAACAAGCTTTGCAACAAATTCTAAAAGAAATTCTCTAGGCAGGAAACACAAGAGAAGAAAAAGACCTACAAAAACGAATCCAAAACAATTAAGAAAATGATAATAGGAATGTTCATATTGATAATAACCTTAAATATAGATGGATTAAATGCTCCAACTAAAAAACAAAGTCTGGATAATAGATATAAAAACAAGACCAGTATATATGTTGTCTACAAGAGACCCACTTCAGACCTAGGGAAGCATACAGACTGAAAGTGAGGGAATGGAAAAAGTTATTCCATGAAAATGGAAATGGAAAGAAAGCTGGACAATTCTCATATCAGACAAAATAGATTTTAAAATAAAGACAGTTAAAAGAGATAAGGAAGGACACTACATAATGACCAAGGGATCAATCCAAGAAGAAGATATAACAATTATAAATATTCATGCATCCAACATAGGAGTACCACAATACATAAGGCAAATGCTAACAGCTGTAAAAGGGGAAATCAAGAGTAACACAATAATAGTGGGGGATTTTAACACTCCACTTACACCAATGGATGAATCATCCAGAGAAAAAATTAATAACAAAACACAAGCCTTAAATGAACATTAGACAAGATAGACTTAAATGATACTTATAGGACATTCCATCTGAAAGCAGCAGAATACACTTTCTTCTCAAGTGCACATGGAACATTGTCCAGAATAGATTACACCTTGGGTCACATATCAAGCATCAGTAAATTTAAGAAAATTGAAATCGTATCAAGCAACATTTCTGACCAAAATGCTATAAGATTAGAAATCAATTACAGAAAAAAAGGTAAAAAACAAAAACACATGGAGGTTAAAAATATGCTACTAAATAATGAAGAGATCACTGAAGAAGTCAAACAGGAAATCAAAAAATACCTAGAAACAAATGACAATGAAAACAAGATGACCCAAAACCTATGGGATGCAGCAAAAAGAGTTCTAATTTATAGCAATACAATCCTACCTCAAGAAGCAAGAAAAATCTCAAATAAACAACCTAAACTTACACCTAAAGCAATTAGCGAAAGAACAAAAAAAACCCCCAAAGTTAGCAGAAGGAAAGAAATCATAAAGATCAGATCAGAAATAAATGAAAAAGAAATTAAGGAAATGGTAGCAAAGATCAATACAACTAAAAGCGGATTCTTTGAGAAGATAAATAAAATTGATAAACCATTAGCCAGACTCATCAAGGAAAAAAGGGAGAAGACTCAAATCAATATAATTAGAAATGAAAAAGGAGAAGTAACAACTGATACTGCAGAAATACAAAAGATCATGAGAGATTACTACAAGCAACTATATGCCAATAGAATGGACAACCTGGAAGAAATTGACAAATTCTTAGAAAGGTACAACTTTCCAAGACTGAACAAGGAAAAAATAGAGAATATGATCAGATCAATAACAAGTAATTAAATTGAAACTGTGATTAAAAATCTTCCAACAAAGAACAGTCCAGGACCAGGCGGCTTCACAGGCGAATGCTATCAAATATTTAGAGAAGAGCTAACACCTATACTTTGAAAACTCTTCCAAAAAATTGCAGAGGGAGGAACATTCCCAAACTCATTCTACAAGGCCATCATCACCCTGATACCAAAACCAGACAAAGTTACCACAAAAAAATAAAATTATACACCAATATCACTGATAAACATAGACGCAAAAATCTTCAACAAAATCCTAGCAAGACGAAAGCATCAATACATTAAAAGGATCATACACCATGATCAAGTGGGATTTATCCCAGGGTTGCAAGAATTCTTCAATATATGCAAATCAATCAATGTGATATACCATATTAACAAATTGAAAAATAAAAACCGTATGATCATCTCAATAGATCCTGAAAAAGCTTTTGAAAAAATTCAACAACCGTTAATTATAAAAACTCTACAAAAAAGAAGGCATAGAGGGAACCTACCTCAACATAAGAAAAGCTATATATGACAAACCAACAGCAAACATCACTCTCAATGGTGAAAAACTGAAAACATTTCCTCTAAGATCAGGAACAAGACAGGGTGACCATTCTAGCCACTATTATTCAACATAGTTTTGGAAGTCCTAGCCACAGCAGTCAAAGAAGAGAAAGAAATAAAAGGAATCCAAATTGGCAAAGAAGAAGTAAAACTGTCATTGTATGCAGATGACATGATACTATACATAGAAAATCCTAAAGATGCCACCAGAAAATTACTAGAGCTAATCAATGAATTTAGTAAAGTTGCAGGATACAAAATGAATACACAGAAATCTCCTGCATTCCTACACACTCAAAATGAAAAATCAGAAAGAGAAATTAAGGAAACAATCCCATTTACCACTGCAACAAAAAGAATAAAATACCTAGGAATAAACCTACCTAAGGAGGCAAATGACCTGTATGCAGAAAACTGTAAGATACTGAGGAGAGAAATCAAAGACGACACAAACAAATGGAGAGATATACCATGTTCTTGTATAGAAAAAGGGTTATTGTGAAAATGACTATACTACCCAAAGCAATCTACAGATTCAGTGCAATCCCTGTCAAATTACTAATGACATTTTTCACAGAACTAGAACAAAAAATTTTACAATTTGTATGGAAACACAAAAGACCCCAAATAGACAAATCAATCTTTTTTGTTGTTTTTCACATCTTTATTGGACTATAAATGCTTTAAAATGTTGTGCTAGTTTCTACTGTACAACAAAGTGAATCAGCTATTTGTATACATATATGCCCATATCCCCTCCCTCTTGTGGCTACTTGCGGCCGCCCTCCCTATCCCATCCCTGTAGGTCTTCACAAATCATCAAGCTGATCTCCCTGTGCTATGCAGCAGCTTACCACTAGCCATCCATTTTACATTTGGTAGTGTATATATGTAAAGGTTACTCTCTCACTTCATCCCAGTTTCCCCCTCTCCCCACCCCATGCCCTCAAGTCTGTTCTCAATGTCTGTGTCTTTATTCTTGCCGTGCCACTAGTTTCATCACTACTGCTTTTTAAAATTTCATATATATGTGGTAGCATATGGTATTTGTTTTTCTCTTTCTGACTTACTTCACTCTGTATGACAGATTCTAGGTCCATCCACCTCACTACAAATAACTCAATTTCATTTCTTTATGGTAATATTCCATTGTATATATGTGCCACATCTTCCTTAACCATTCATCTGTCAATGGACACTTAGGTTGCTTCCATGTCCTGGCTATTGTAAATAGACCTGCAATGAACATTTTGGTACATGACACTTTTTGAATTATGGTTTTCTCAGGGTATATGTCCAATAGTGGGATTGCTGGGTTGTATGGTAGTTCTATTTTTAGTTTTTTAAGGAACCTCCATACTGTTCTCCATAGTGGCTGTATCAATTTACATTCCCACCAACACTGCAGGAGGTTTCCCATTTCTCCACACTCTCTCCAGCATTTATTGTTTGTAGATTTTTTGATGGTGGCCATTCTGACCGGTGTGTGGTGACACTTCATTGTGGTTTGATTTGCATTTCTCTAATGATTAGTGATGTTGAGCATCTTTTCATGTGTTTGTTGGCACTCTGTCTTCTTTGGAGAAATGTCTATTTAGGTCTCCTGCCCATTTTTTTATTGCATTGTTTGTTTTTGTGATATTGAGCTGCATGAGCTGCTTGTATATTTTGGAGATTAATCCTTTGTCAGTTGTTTCATTTGCAAATATTTTCTCCCATTCTGAGGTTTATCTCTTCATCTTGTTTATGTTTTCCTTTGCTGTGCAAAAGCTTTTAAGTTTCATTAGATCCCATTTGTTTATTTTTGCTTTTATTTCCCTTACTCTAGGAGGTGGGTCAAAAAGGATCTTGCTGTGACTTATGTCGTAGAGTGTTCTGTCTGTGTTTTCCTCTAAGAGCTAGTGTCTGCTGTTTCATTTAGGTATTTAATCCATTTTGAGTTGTGTATGGTGTTAGGGAGTGTTCTAATTTCATTCTTTTACATGCACCTGTCCATTTTACCCAGCACCACTTATTGAAGAAGCTGTCTTTTCTCCATCGTTTATTCTTGCCTCCTTTGTCAAAAATAAGGTGACTATATGTGCATGGGTTTATCTTTGGGCTTTCTATCCTGTTCCATTGATCTATATTTCTGTTTTTGTGCCAGTACCATACTGTCTTGATTACTGTAGCTCTGAAGTAGTATAGTCTGAAGTCAGGGAGCCTGATTCCTCCAGCTCCATTTTTCTTTCTTAAGGCTGCTTTGGTTATTCAGGGTCTTTTGTGTTTCCATGCAAGTTGTAAAAATTTTTGTTCTAGTTCTGTGAAAAATTCCATAAGTAATTTGATAGGTATTTCATTGAACTTGTAGATTGCTTTGGGTAGTATAGTTATTTTCACAATATTGATCCTTCCAATCCAAAACATGGTATATCTCTCCATCTCTTTATGTTATCTTTGATTTCTTTCATCAGTGTTTTATACTTTTCTGAGTGCAGGTATTTTGCCTCCTTAGGTAAGTTTATTCCTAGGTATTTTATTCTTTTTGTTGCAATGGTAAATGGGATTATTTCCTTAATTACTCTTTCTGATCTTTTGTTTTTAGTGTATAGGAATGCAACAGATTTCTGTGCATTAATTTTGTAACCTTACCTAATTCATTGATTAGTTATAGTAGTTCTCTTGTGGAATCTTTAGGATTTTCTATGTATAGTATCATGTTATGTGGAAACAGTGACAGTTTTACTTCTTTTCATATTTGGATTTCTTTTTCTTCTCTGATAGTTGTGGTTAGGACTTCCAAAACTATGTTGAATAATAGTTGCAAGCATGGACATCCTTGTCTTGTTCCTGATCTTAGAGGAAATGCTTTCAGTTTTTCATCATTGAGAGTGATGTTTGCTGTGGGTTTGTCATATATGGCTTTTATTATGTTGAGGTAGTTTCCCTCTATGCCCACTTTCTAGAGAGGTTTTATCATTAATGACTGTTGAGTTTTGTCAAAATCTTTTTCTGCATCTATTGAGAAGATCATATAATTTTTATTCTTTAATTTGTTAATATGGTTTATCACATTGTTTTTTTGCATATATTGAAGAATCCTTGCATCCCTGGGATAAATCCCACTTGATCATGGTGTATAATCCTTTTAAAGTGTTGTTGGATTCTGTTTGCTAGTACTTTGTTGAGGATTTTTGCATCTATGTTCAGCAGTGATATTGGTGTATAATTTTCCTTTTCTGTGATATCTTTGTTTTTGGTATAAGGATGATGGTGGCCTTGTAGGACAAGTTTGGGAGTGTTCCTACCTCTACAATTTTTTGGAAGAGCTTGAGACAGATAGGTGTTAACTCTTCTCTAAATGTTTGATAAAATTCACCTGTGAAGCCATCTGGTCCTGGACTTTTGTTTGTTGGAAGATTTTTAATCACAGTTTCAATTTCATTACCTGTGATTTGTGTGCTGATATTTTCTAATTCTTCCTGATTTAGTCTTGGAAGGTTGTACTTTTCCAAAAATTTGTCCATTTCTTCCAGGTTGTCCATGTTATTGGCAGAGATTTGCTTGTGGTAGTCTCTTATGATCTTTTGTATTTCTGCTGTGTTAATTGTAATCTCTCCTTTTTCATTTCTAATTTTATTGATTTGAATCCTCTCCCTTTTTATTTTTTTTCTTCATGAGTCTGGCTAAAGGTTAATCAATTTTGTTTATCATCTCAAAGAACCAGCTTTTAGTTGTATTGATCTTTGCTATTTTTTTTCCATTTAATTCTGCTCTGATTTTTATGATTTCTTTCCTTCCATTAACTTTGGGTTTTCTTTGTTCTTCTCTCTCTAGTTGCTTTAGGTGTAAGGTTAGATCGTTTATTTGAGATTTTTCTGTTTCTTGAGGCCAGAGGTCGGCCTTCAATTACTATGAACTTCCCTCTTAGAACTGCTTTTGCTGCACCCCATAAGATTTGGATTGTCGTTTTTTCATTGTCATTTGTTTCTAGGTATTTTTGTATTTCCTCTTTGATTTCTTCAGTGATCTCTTGATTATTTACCAGTGCACTGTTTAGCCTCCAAGTATTTATGGCTGTTAGCATTTGCCTTATGTATTGAAGTGCCCCTCTGTTGGGTGCATAAATATTTATAATTGCTATGTTTTCTTCTTAGATTTATCCCTTGATCATTATGTAGTGTCCTTCCTTATCTCTTATAACTGTATTTATTTTAAAGTCTATTTTATCTAATATGAGTATTGTTACTCCAGCTATGTTATGATTTCCATTTGCATGGAATATCTTTTACCTTCCCCTTACTTTCAGTCTGCATGCTTCCCTAGGTTTGATGTGGGTGTCTTGTAGACAACATATATACAGGTCTTGTTTTTGTATCCATTCAGCCAGTTTATGTCTTTTGATTGAAGCATTTAATCCATTTACATTTAAGGTAATTATTAATATGTATGTTCCTGTGACCATTTTCTTAATTGTTTGGGGTTTTTTATTGTAGGTCTTTTCCTTCTCTTCTGCTTCCTGCTTAGAGAAGTTCCTTTAGCATTTGTTGTAAGGCTGGTTTGGTGGTGCTGAATTCTCGTAGCTTTTGCTTGTCTGTAAAGCTTTTGATTTCTCCATCGAATCTGAATTAAATCGTTTCCAGGTAGAGTAATCTTATTTGTAGGTTTTTCCCTTTCATCATTTTAAATATGTCCTGCTGCTCCCTTCTGGCTTGCAGAGTTTCTGCTGAAAGATTAGATATTATAGGGATAAGAGGGATTCCCTTGTATGTTATTTGTTGCTTTTCCCTTGCTACTTTTAATAGTTTTTCTTTGTATTTAATTTTTGATAATTTGATTAATATGTGTCTCGGCATGTTTCTCCTTGTGTGTATCATGTATGGGACTCTGAGAATCCTGGGCGTGATTGGCTATTTCCTTTCCCATGTTAGAGAAGTATTCGAGAATAACCTCTCCAAATATTTTCTCAGAACCTTTCTTTTTCTCCTCTTCTTCTTGGAACCCAACAATTTGAATGTTGCTGAATTTAATGTTTTCCCAGAGGTCTCTAAGACTGTCCTCAATTCTTTTCATTCTTTTTTCTTTATTCTGTTCTGTGGCAGTTATTTCCACTATTTTATCTTCCAGGTCACTTATCTGTTCTTCTGCCTAATTTATTCCGCTATTTATTCCTTCCAGATTATTTTTAATTTCAGTTATTGTGCTGTTCATCACTGGTTTTTTTGCTCTTTAGTTCTTCTAAAATCTTTTTAAATTTTTCTTGTATTTTCTCCATTCTGTTTCTGAGATTTCGGATCACCCTTTCTATCATTACTCTGAATTCTTTTTCAGGTATGTTGCCTATTTCTTCTTCATTTATTTGGTCTTGCATGTGTTTACCTTGTTCCTTTGTATGTAATATATTTTTTTGTAGTTTCTTTTTCTTTTTCTTTTTTTCTGATGCATGCGGCTGTATTCCTGTCTTACTAGTTGTTTGGCCTGAGGTGTACAGCACTGGAGTTTACAGGCAGTTAGATAGAGCTGGGTTTTGGTGCCAAGATGAGGACTTCCAGGAGGCTTCAGCCCAAAGAATATTCCTTGGTGTCTGAGGTTGTCTGTTAGTCCAATTGTTTGGACTCAGAGCTCTCACCACAGGAGTTTGGGCCTGATCTCTGGCCTCAGAACCAAGATCCCACAAGCCACATGGTGAGGCAAAAAAAATAAAAAAGAAGTAGCAGGGGACCTTGAAGATGGTGGAAGAGTAAGACACGGAGATCACCTTTCTCCCCACAGATACACCAGAAATACATCTACACGTGGAACAACTCCTACAGAACACCTACTGAAGCCTGGCAGAAGACCTCAGACCTCCCAAAAGGCAATAAACGCCCCACGTACCTGGGTAGGGCAAAAGAAAAAAGAAAAAACAGAGACAAAAGAATAGGGATTGCAACTGCACCAGTGGGAGGGAGCTGTGAAGGAGGAAAAGTTTCCACACACTAGGAAGCCCCTTCGTGGGCGGAGACTGCGGGAGGTGGAGGGAGGAGCTTTGGAGCCGCGGAGGAGTGCACAGCAACAGGGGTGCGGAGGGCAAAGCGGGGAGATTCCCGCACAGAGTATCCATGCCGACCGGCACTCACCAGCCGGAGATGCTTGTCTGCTCACCCGCTGGGGCGGGCGGGGCTGTGAGCTAAGGCTCAGGTTTCCGTCGGAGCGCAGGGAGAGGGCTGGGGTTGGCGGCTTGAACATAGCCTGAAGGGGTTAGTGCACCACGGCTAGCCGGGAGGGAGTCCTGGGAAAAGTCTGCACCTGCCAAAGAGGCAAGAGACTTTTTCTTCCCTTTTTGTTTCCTGGTGCGCGAGGAGAGGGCTTTCAGAGCGCTGCTTAAAGGAACTCTAGAGACGGGTGCGAGCCGCGGCTAAAATCGCGAAGCCCAGAGACGGGCACGAGCCACGACGAAAAGCACGGACCCCAGAGACGGGCGCGAGCCTCGGCGAAAAGCGCTGACCCCAGAGACGGGCGCGAGCCTCGGCGAAAAGCACGGACCCCAGAGACGGGCGTGAGACACGGCTAAAAGCACGGACCCCAGGGATGGGTGGGAGACGCTAAGGCTGCTGCTGCCGCCACCAAGGGGCCTGTGTGCGAGCACAGGTCACTATCCACACCCTTCTTCCATGGAGCCTGTGCAGCCCGCCACTGCCAGGTTCCCGGGACAAATTTCCCGGGAGAACGCATGGCGGGCCTCAGGCTGGTGCAACGTCATGCCGGCCTCTGCCGCCGCAGGCCCATGCTGCATGCAGTGCCCCTCCCTCCCCCACGGCCTGAGTGCACCAGAGCCCCCGAATCAGCGATTCCTTTAACCCCATCCTGTCTGAGCAAAAAACAGACGCCCTCCAGCGACCTACACACAGAGGCAGGGCCAAATCCAAAGCTGAGCCCCTGTGAGCTGTGAGAACAAAGAAGAGAAAGGGAAATCTCTCCCAGCAGCCTCAGAAACAGTGGATTAAAGCTCCACAATCAACTTGATGTACCTGCATCTGTGGAATACATGAATAGACAACGAGTCATCCCAAATTGAGGAGTTGTGTGGATGAAAGGCTCTTGGTGCTCCAGCCAGGAGTCAGGGCTCTGCCTCAGAGGTAGGAGGGCCAACTTCAGGACACTGGTCAACAAGAGACCTCCCAGCTACACATAATATCAAATGGCAAAAATCTCCCAGAGACCTCCATCTTAACACAAGCACCCAGCTTCACTCAATGACCAGCAAGCTACAGTGCTGGACAACATATGCCAAACAACTAGCAAAACAGGAACACAACTCCACCCATTAACAGAGAAGCTGCCTAACATCGTAATAAGGCCACAGACACTCCAAAACACACCACCAGACGTGAACCTGCCCACTAGAGAGTCAAGATCCAGCCTCATCCACCACAACACAGGCACTAGTCCCCTCCACCAGGAAGCCTACACAACCCACTGAACCAACCTTAGCCACTGGAGATAGACATCAAAAACAGCGGGAACTACAATCCTGCAGTCTGCAAAAAGGAGACCCCAAACACAGTAAGATAAGCAAAATAAGAAGACAGAAAAACACACAGCAGATAAAGGAGAAAGATAAAAATGCACCAGACCTAACAAATGAAGAGGAAATAGGCAGTCTACCTGAAAAAGAATTCAGAATAATGATAGTAAGGATGATCCGAAATCTTGGAAATAGAATGGACAAAATGCAAGAAACAGTTAACAAGGACCTAGAAGAAATAAAGATGAAACAAGCAACGATGAACAACACAATAAATGAAATTAAAAGTACTCTAGATGGGATCAATAGCCTGCAGAGCAGAATAAAGAAAAAAAAAAATGAAAAGGATTGAGGACAGTCTCAGAGACCTCTGGAACAACATTAAACACACCAACATTCGAATTATAGGGGTTCCAGAAGAAGAAGAGAAAAAGAAAGGGACTGAGAAAATATTTGAAGAGATTGTACTTGAAAACTTTCCTAATATGGGAAAGGAAATAGTTAGTCAAGTCCAGGAAGCACAGAGAGTCCCATACAGGATAAATCCAAGGAGAAATATGCCAAGACACATATTAATCAAACTGTCAAAAATTAAATACAAAGAAAGCATATTAAAAGCAGCAAGGGAAAAACAACAAATAACACACAAGGGAATCCCCATAAGGTTAACAGCTGATCTCTCAGCAGAAACCCTACAAGCTAGAAGGGAGTGGCAGGAGATACTGAAAGTGATGAAGGAGAAAAACCTGCAACCAAGACTACTCTACCCAGCAAGGATCTCATTCAGACTTGATGGAGAAATTAAAACCTTTACAGATAAGCAAAAGCTGAGAGAGTTCAGCACCACCAAACCAGCTTTACAACAAATGCTAAAGGAACTTGTCTAGACAAGAAACACAAGAGAAGGAAAAGACCTATAATAACGAACCCAAAACAATTTAGAAAATGAGAATAGGAACATACATATCGGTAATTACCTTAAATGTAAATGGACTAAATGATCCCACCAAAAGACACAGATTGGCTGAATGGATACAAAAACAAGACCCTTATATATGCTGTCTACAAGAGTCCCTCTTCAGACCTAGAGACACATACAGACTGAAAGTAAGGGGATGGAAAAAGATTTTCCATGCAAATGGAAACCAAAAGAAAGATGGAGAAGCAATTCTCATATCAGACAAAATAGACTTAAAATAAGGACTATTAGAAGAGACATAGAAGGACACTACATAATGATCAAGGGATCGATCCAAGAAGAAGATATAACAACTGTAAATATTTAGGCACCCAACATAGGAGCACCTCAATACATAAGGCAAACACTAACAGCCATAAAAGGGGAAATCGACTGTAACACATTCATAGTAGGGGACTTTAACACACCACTTTCACCCATGAACAGATCATCCAAAATGATTATCAATAAGGAAACACAAGATTTAAATGATACATTAAACAAGATGGACTTACTTGATATTTATAGGACACTCCCTCCAAAAACAACAGAATATACATTTTTCTCAAGTGCTCATAGAACATTCTCAAGGATAGATCATATCTTGGGTCACAAATCAAGCCTTGGTAAATTTAAGAAAATTGAAATTGTATCAAATATCTGTTCCGACCACAACGCCATGAGACTAGATATCAATTACAGGAAAAGATCTGTAAAAAATACAAACACATGGAGGCTAAACAATACACTACTTAATAATGAAGTGATCACTGAAGAAATCAAAGAGGAAATAAAAGAATACCTAGAAACAAATGACAATGGAGACACAACGACCCAAAACCTATGGGATGCAGCAAAAGCAGTTCTAAGGGGGAAGTTTATAGCAATACAAGCCCACCTTAAGAAGCCGGAAACATCTCGAATAAACAACCTAACCTTGCACCTCAAGCAATTAGAGAAAAAAGAACAAAAAACCCCAAAGCTACCAAAAGGAAAGAAATCATAAAAATCAGATCAGAAATAAATGAAAAAGAAATGAAGGAAACAATAGCAGGATCAATAAAACTAAAAGCTTGTTCTTTGAGAAGATAAACAAAATAGATAAACCACTAGCCAGACTCATCAAGAAGAAAAGGGAGAAGACTCAAATCAATAGAATTAGAAATGAAAAAGGAGAAGTAACAACTGACACTGCAGAAATAAAAGAGATGAGAGATTACTACAAGCAACTCTATGCCAATAAAATGGACAATCTGGAAGAAATGGACAAATTCTTAGAAATGCACAACCTGCCAAGACTGAATCAGGAAGAAATAGAAAATATGAACAGACCAATCACAAGCACTGAAATTGAAACTGTGATTAAAAATCTTCCAACAAACAAAAGCCCAGGACCAGATGGCTTCACTGGTGAATTCTATCAAACATTTAGGGAAGAGCTAACACCTATCCTTCTCAAACTCTTCCAAAATATAGCAGAGGGAGGAACACTCCCAAACTCATTCTACGAGGCCACCATCACCTTGATACCAAAACCAGACAAGGATGTCACAAAGAAAGAAAACTACAGGCCAATATCACTGATGAACATAGATGCAAAAATCCTCAACAAAATACTAACAAACAGAATCCAACAGCACATTAAAAGGATCATACACCATGATCAAGTGGGGTTTATTCCAGGAATGCAAGGATTCTTCAATATATACAAATCTATCAATGTGATAAACCATATTAAAAAATTGAGGTAGAAAAACCATATGATCATCTCAATAGATGCAGAGAAACCTTTTGACAAAATTTAACACCCACTTATGACAAAAACCCTGCAGAAAGTAGGCATAGAGGGAACTTTCCTCAACATAATGAAGGCCATATATGACAAGCCCCCAGCCAACATCATCCTTAATGGTGAAAAACTGAAAGCATTTCCACTAAGATCAGGAACAAGACAAGATTGCCCACTCTCACCACTCTTATTCAACATAATTTTGGAAGTTTTAGCCACAGCAATCAGAGAAGAAAAGGAAATAAAAGGAATCCAAATCGGAAAAGAAGTAAAGCTGTCACTGTTTGCAGATGACATGATACTATACATAGAGAATCCTAAAGATGCTACCAGAAAACTACTGGAGCTAATCAATGAATTTGGTAAAGTAGCAGGATACAAAATTAATGCACAGAAATCTCTGGCATTCCTATACACTAAGGATGAAAAATCTGAAAATGAAATCAAGAAAACACTCCCATTTACCAGTGCAACAAAAAGAATAAAATATCTAGGAATAAACCTACCTAAGGAGACAAAAGACCTGTTTGCAGAAAATTATAAGACACTGATGAAAGAAATGAAAGATGATACAAATAGATGGAGAGATATACAATGTTCTTGGATTAGAAGAATAAATATTTTGAAAATGACTCTACTACCCAAAGCAATCTATAGATTCAATGCAATCTCTATCAAACTACCACTGGCATTTTTCAAAGAACTAGAACAAAAAATCTCGCAATTTGTATGGAAACACAAAAGACCCCGAATAGCCAAAGCAATCTTGAGAACAAAGAAAGGAGCTGGAGGAATCAGGTTTCCTGACTTCAGACTATACTACAAAGCTACAGTACTCAAGACGGTATGGTACTGGCACAAAAACAGAAAGATAGATCAATGGAACAGGATAGAAAACCCAGAGATAAACCAACACACATATGGTCACCTTATCTTTGACAAAGGTGGCAGGAATGTACAGTGGAGAAAGGACAGCCTCTTCAATAAGTGGTGCTGGGAAAACTGGACAGGTGCATGTAAAAGTATGAGATTAGATCACTCCCTAACACCATACACAAAAATAAGCTCAAAATGGATTAAAGACCTAAATGTAAGGCCAGAAACTATCAAACTCTTAGAGGAAAACATAGGCAGAACACTCTATGACATAAATCACAGCAAGATCCTTTCTGACCCACCTCCTAGAGAAATGGAAATAAAAACAAAAATAAACAAATGGGACCTAATGAAACTTCAAAGCTTTTGCACAGCAAAGGAAACCATAAACAAGAGCAAAAGACAACCCTCAGAATGGGAGAAAATATTTGCAAATGAAGCAACTGACAAAGGATTATTCTCCAAAATTTACAAGCAGCTCATGCAGCTCAATAACAAAAAAACAAACAACCCAATCCAAAAATGGGCAGAAGACCTAAGTAGACATTTCTCCAAAGAAGATATACAGACTACCAACAAACAAATGAAAGAATGCTCAACATCATTAATCATTAGAGAAATGCAAATCAAAACTACAATGAGATATCATTTCACACCAGTCAGAATGGCCATCATCAAAAAATCTAGAAACAATAAATACTGGAGAGGGTGTGGAGAAAAGGGAACACTCTTGCACTGCTGGTGGGAATGTGAATTGGTACAGCCACTATGGAGAACAGTATGGAGGTTCCTTAAAAAACTACAAATAGGACTACCATATGACCCAGCAATCCCACTACTGGGCATACACCCTGAGAAAACCAAAATTCAAAAAGTGTCATGTACCAAAATGTTCATTGCAGCTCTATTTACAATAGCCTGGAGATGGAAACAACCTAAGTGCCCATCATCGGATGAATGGATAACGAAGATGTGGCACATATATACAATGGAATATTACTCAGCCATAAAAAGAAACGAAATTGAGCTATTTGTAATGAGGTGGATAGACCTAGAGTCTGTCATACAGAGTGAAGTAAGTCAGAAAGAAAAAGACAAATACCATATGCTAACATATATATATGGAATTTAAGAAAAAGAAAATGTCATGAAGAACCTAGGAATAAGACAGAAATAAAGACGCAGACCTACTGGAGAACAGACTTGAGGATATGGGGATGGGGAAGGCTGAGCTGTGACAGGGTGAGAGAGAGTCATGGACATATCCACACTAACAAACGTAAGGTAGATAGCTAGTGAGAAGCAGCCGCATGGCACAGGGATATTGGCTCTGTGCTTTGTGACCACCTGGAGGGGTGGGATAGGGAGGGTGGAAGGGAGGGAGATGCAATAGGGAAGACATACGGGAACATATGTATATGTATAACTGATTCACTTTGTTATAAAGTAGAAACTAACACACTATTGTAAAGCAATTATACCCCCATAAAGATTAAAAAAAAAAAAAAAAAAGAAGTAGCAGTACAATAACAAAGAATAAGAAACAAAATAAGATTAGAAAGATAAAAAGTATATTAGAAAAAATAAATATAATTGAAACAACTGCAATAAGGTAAAACAAAACCACAAGAGAATAAAGAAAACAGAAAAGATGAACAAGCCAAAAGGAAAACAATAAAAAATTATGAAGAATAATACAAAATTTGAAAAATAAAAGATTTATTAGAAAAAATAAAAATATAAATGAATCGACAACAATGAATGAAAAACATGGTAAACAGAACCCCAATATAAAAGAGAAAAAAAGAAAAAAAAATAACCCTTGGTGATGAGGGAGCCAAGTTTAGGCCGAGGTGGAAGTTATGCAGGGGTGGAGTTTAGGATGGGGTAGGACCTAGGCAGTGGGGTGACATTTGAGTATGAGGTGGAGCTTAGGCTCAGGACCCATGCAGTTGGAAAAGGCCTTGGGGGGGCGAGGCCTAGGGGGCGACTTTCAAGCGTGGGGCAAGACCTCTGCTTAGGAACTCCCAGAAGCGGAGAGGCAGCACATCCAAAGGGCTGCCTCCAGAGTGTGGATTTCTAGAGTTTGGAGGTAAAGCCCTGGGTGAGGGTGTGTGTGTGGGGTTTAGGCCCAGTGTGGTTGGAGCGGGTCTCAGAGGGAGTCTCCAAGTGTAGAGGTAGGGCCCTGGGTCTTGGGGTGTGGGAATAGGGCTTGGGTTCTGCGCAGCATGAGGGAGGGTGCAAGGGCAGAGGATTAGGCCTTCGAACAAAACAGGCTCCCCAGTGCTTAAGTGGACAGGGAAAGCGCTGGCCACATTCCCTTTCATCCCTCCATGTACCCCCATACCTCCCCCAGGGTCTTCCCAATTCCTGCTGGGGCCCTAAGAGAGGGTGGGTCCCACTGGGTGTAGAAACTCCTCTCCTCCCCCAACTGACCCTCAAGGTTGCCAGACCCATAGATGCATTCTTTACTTTTGCTCCCCCTTCCCTCCCTCTCACTACCTCAGGATCCGCCCTACTGGAGGGTGCCTCAGTGGGCAGAGGATCAGGCCCATGACCTCAGCAGGTTCCTGGGGTCCCAAGAGGGCAAGGGAAACGTGGCCATTCTCCCTTTTGATACTCTGCCCTCCCAACTGTTCCCCAATTTTCCCCTTTGGGCATGGTATCCCTTCCCCTCCACCAGCCGCCTCTCAGGGGCACCAGTCCCATCCTGCGTCCACTTCACCTCCCCCCTCACTCCCTCTCATGCTCCAAGTCCTACCTATTCGCTGGACATTCCTTCCATTCCCTTAGGTATCTGTGGTACCACACCAGTGCCTGGTAGGTGTGGAACTCTCGTGTGGAGACGCGAATTTCTCATCCTCCTAGTCTGCCATCTTGACTCCTTTCTCCTGCCAAATCAATCTTGAGGAAAAAACATGGAGCTGGAGCAATAAGACTCCCTGATTTCAGACTATACTACAGGGCTACAGTAGACAGTATGGTACGGGCACAAAAACAGAAATATAGATCAATGGAACAGGATAGAAAACCCAGAGGTAAACCCACACACATATGGTCACCTTATCTTTGACAAAGCAGGCAAGAATATACAATGGAGAAAAGACAGTCTCTTCAATAAGTGGTGCTGGGAAAACAGGACAGCTACATGTAAAAGAATGAAATTAGAACACTTCCTAACACCATACACAAAAATAAACTCAAAATGGATTAAAAACCTAAATGAAAGGTCAGACACTATAAAACTCTTAGAGGAAAAAAAGGCAGAACAGTCTTTGACCTATATCATAGCAAGATCTTTTTGACCCACCTACTAGAGTAAGGGAAATAAAAATAAAAATAAATAAATGGAACCTAATGAAACTTAAAAAGTTTGCACAACAAAGGAAACCATAAAGAAGACAAAAATACAACCCTCAGAATGGGAGAAATTATTTGCAAATGAAGGAACTGACAAAGGCTTAATCTACAAAATTTACAAGCAGCTTATGCAGCTCAATATCAAAAAAAAACAAAACAATGCAATCCAAAAATGGGCAGAAAACATAGACATTTCTCCAAAGAAGACACACAGATGGCTAACAAACACATGAAACAATGCTTAACATCACTAATTATTAGAGAAATGCAAATCAAAACTACACTGAGATATTGCATCACACCAGTCAAAATGGCCATCAACAGAAAATCTACAAACAGTAAATGTGGAGAGGGTGTGGAGAAAAGGGAACCCTCTTACACTGTTGGTGAGAATGTAAATTGATACAGCCACTATGGAGAACAGTATGGAGGTTCCTTAAAAGCTAAAAATAGAGCTACCATATGACCCAGCAATCCCACTCCTGGGCATATACCCTGAGAAAACCATAATTCAAAAAGACACATGTACCCCAGTGTTCATTGCAGTACTATTTACAATAGCCAGGACATGGAAGCAACTTAAATGTCCATTGACGGATGAATGGATAAAGAAGATATGGTACATATATTACAATGGACTATTACTAGCTATGAAAAGGAATGAAATTGGGTTAAAAACATGGATGGACCTAGAGTCTGTCATACAGAGTGAAGTAAGCCAGAAAGAGAAAAACAAATATCATATATTAATGCATATATGTGGAACCTGAAAATTTTGTTATTGATGATCTTATTTACAAAGCAGAAATAGAGACACAGACCTAGAAAACAAACATATGGATACCAAGGGGGAAAAGATGGGGTGGCATGAATTGAGAAAATGGGATTGACATATATGCACTATTGATACTAAATATAAAATAGATAAGTAATGAGAACCTATTTATAGCACAGAGAACTCAGTGCTCTTTGGTGACCTAAATGTGAAGGAAATCCAAAAAAGAGTGGGTATATGTATATGTATAGCTGGTTCTCTTTGCTGTACAGTAGAAACTAACACAACACTGTAAAGCAACTATATTCCAATAAAAAATTTTAAAAAATAAATGAATATAGAGGAGAATAGAAGAAAAGGGGTGTAACATCTTAATCTTAAAACATGAGGGGCCTAGAGAAAAAAACTATATGTGATAGAACAAAAATTAAATATAATATTGAAGCTTAACTATTAACTATTAGAAGAATTTAAAAGAGTAATTAACTATTTTAGAGATTGGGATGGCATTGGCCATAGTGTAAGCTGAGTCCTCATTATCATAGCAAGAATTTAACAGATAAGTCTAAATTTAATAACTCAACAGACAGAGTGACAAGCCTATTATTTAAAGACAGAGAAGTAACCATAATGAGAGCTGAAAACAAAAAAGAGAAGAGTTAAAAAGGGTTGCCTTTGACAGGACCTTCAAGAAGGCAGAAGGATAAGACATGGAGATCACCTTCCTCACCAAAAATACATCAAAAAAAACATCTATATGTGGAAGAACTCATACAGAACACCTACTGAACACTGGCAGAAGACCTCACACTTCCTAAAAGAAAAAAATCTCCCCACCTACCTGGCCATGTGACTGACAGGGTCTTCATGCTCCAGCCAGGTGTCAGGCCTGAGCCTTTGAGGTGGGAGAGCCGAGTTCAGCTCGGCTAAACCGAGACCACCAGAGTGGTCAGGTGGACACTGGACCACCAGAGACCTCCAGCCCAACATAATATCAACTGGTGAGAACTCTCTCAGAGATCTCTGTCTCAATGGTAAGACCCAGCCCCACTCAATGACCAGCAAACTGCTCTGCTGGACACCCCACACAAAATGACTAGCAAAACAGGAACACAACCCCACCCATTAGCAGAGAGGCTGCCTAAAATCATAATAAGTTCAGAGATACCACAAAACACACCACCAGACGTGGTCCTGCCAACCAGAAAGACAAGATACAGCCTCATCCACCAGAACACAGGCACTAGTCCCCTCCAACAGTAAGCCTACATGACCCAGTGAACCAACCATACCCACTGGGAGCCAACACCAAAAACAACAGGAACTACAAAACTGCAGAGTGCAAAATGGAGACCCCAAGCACAGTAAGTTAATCAAAATGAGAAGACAGAGAAATACACAGCAGATGAAGGAGCAAGGCAAAAACCCATGAGACCAAAAAATGAAGAGGAAATAGGCAGTCTACCTGAAAAAGAATTCAGAGTAATGATAGTAAAGATGATCCAAAATTTTGGAAATAGAATGTAGAAAATTAAAATGTTTAACAGGGACCTTGAAGAACTAAAGAGCAAAAAACAACAATGAACAGCACAATAAATGAAATTAAAAATTCTCTAGAAGGCATCAGTAGCAGAATAACTGAGGCAGAAGAACAGATAAGTGACCTGGAAGATAAAATAGTGGAAATCACTATCACAGAGCAAAAAAAGAAAAAAGAATGAAAAGAATTGAGAACAATGTCAGAGACCACTGGGACACTGTTAAACGCACCAGCATTAAATTATAGGGGTCCCAGAAGAAGAGGAGGGGGAAAAAAAGGACTGAGAAAATATTTGAAGAGATTATAGTTGAAAACTTCCCTAATATGGGAAAGGAAGTAGTCAATCAAGTCCAGGAAGCACACAGGGTCCCATACAGGATAAATCCAAGGAGAAATACACCAAGACACATAGTAATCAAACTATCCAAAATTAAATACAAAGAAAAAATATTAAAAGCAGCAAGGGAAAAGCAACAATTAATATACAAGGGAATCCCCATAAGGTTAACAGCTGATCTTTCAGCAGAAACTTTGCAAGCCCAAAGGGAAAGGGAAAAAACTACAACGAAGATTACTCTACCCAGCAAGGATCTCACTTAGATTCGATGCAGAAATTAAAACCTTTACAGAGAAGCAAAAGCTAAGAGAATTCAGCACCACCAAACCAGCTTTACAACAAATGCTAAAGGACCTTCTCTAGGCAGGAAACACAAGAGAAGGAAAAGACCTACAATAACAAACCCAAAACAATTAAGAAAATGGGAATAGGAGCATACATATAGATAATTACTTTAAATGTAAATGGATTAAATACTCCAACCAAAAGACATACACTGGCTGAATAGATATAAAAACAAGACCCATATATATGCTGTCTACAAAAGACCCACTTCAGACCTAGGGATACATACAGATTGAAAGTGAAGGGATGGAAAAAGATATTCCATGCAAATGGAAATCAGAAAAAAGCTGGAGTAGCAATTCTCATATCAGAAAAAATAGACTTTAAAATAAAGACTATTACAAGAGACAAAGAAGGGCACTAGATAATGATCAAGGGATCAATCCAAGAAGAAGATATAACAATTATAAATCTTTATGTACCCAACATAGGAGCACCTCAATACATAAGGCAAAGGCTAACATCCATAAAAGGGGAAATCGACAGTAATACAGTAATAGTAGTAGACTTTAGGACCCCACTTTCACCAAAGCACAGAACATCCCAAATGAAAATAAATAAGGAAACACAAGCTTTAAAGGACACCTTAAACAAGATGTACTTAATTGATCTTTACAGGGCATTCCATCCAGAAACAACAGAATATACTTTCTTCTCAAGTGCTCATGGAACATTCTCTGGGATATCTCATATCTTGGGTGATAAATCAAGCCTTGGTAAATTTAAGAAAATAGAAATCATATCAAATATCTTTTCTGACCACAATGCTGTGAGACTAGATATCAATTACAGGAAAGAAACTTTAAAAAATACAAACACATGGAGGCTAAACAATACACTACTAAATAACCAAGAGATCACTGAAGAAATCAAAGAGGAAATAAAAAAATATGTAGAAAAAATGACAATGAAAACATGATGACCCAAAACCTATGGGACACAGAAAAGCTGTTCTAAGAGGGAAGTTTATAGCAATACAATCCTACCCGAAAAAAACAAGAAAAATCTCAAATAAACAACCTAACCTTATTACTAAAGCAATCAGAGAAAGAAGAACAAAAAAAAATCCCCAAAGTTAGCAGAAGAAAAGAAATCAAAAAGATCAGATCAGAAATAAATGAAAAAGAAATGAAGGAAACAATAGCCAAGATCAGTAAAACTAAAAGCTGGTTCTTTGAGAAGATAAACAAAATTGATAAACCGTTAGCCAGACTCATGAAGAAAAAAAAGAAGCTTCAAATCAACAGAATTAGAATTGAAAAAGGAGAATTAACAACTGACATTGCAGAAATACAGAGGATTATGAGAGATTACTACAAGCAACTATATGCCAATGAAATGGACAACCTGGAAGTAATGGACAAATTCTTAGAAAAGCACAACCTGCCAAGACTGAATCAGGAAGAAATAGAAAATATAAACAGACCAATCACAAGCACTGAAATTGAAACTGTGATTAAAAATCTTCCAACAAACAAATGCCCAGTACCAGATGGCTTCACAGGCGAATTCTACCAAATATTTAGAGAAGAGTTAACACCTATCCTTCTCAAACTCTTCCAAAGTATAGCAGAGGCAGGAACACTCCCATACTCATTCTATAAGGCCACCATCACTTTGATACCAAAACCAGACAAAGATGTCACAGAAAAAGAAAACTACAGTCCAATATCACTTATACACATAGATGCAAAAATCCTCAACAAAATACTAGCAAACAGAAACCAACAGCACATTGAAAGGATTATACATCTTGATCAAGTGGAGTTTATCCCAGGAATGCAAGGATTCTTCAGTATACACAAATCAATCAATGTGATACACCATATTAACAAAATGAAGGATAATAACCATATGATCATCTCAACAGATGCAGGAAAAGCTTTTGACAAAATCATATACCCATTTATGACAGAAACCCTCCAGAAAGTAGGCATAGAGGTAACTTACCTCAACATAATAAAGGCCGTATATGACAAACCCACAGCCAACATCATTCTCAATGGTGAAAAACAGAAACCATTTCCACTAAGATCAGGAACAAGACAAGGTTGCCCACTCTCACCACTCCTTTTCAACATAGTTTTGGAAGTTTTAGCCACAGCAATCAGAGAAGAAAAGGAAATAAAAGGAATCCAAATCGGAAAAGAAGAAGTAAAGTTGTCACTGTTTGCAGATGACATGATACTATACATAGAGAATCCTAAAGATGCTACCAGAAAACTACTAGAGCTAATCAATGAATTTGGTAAAGTAGCAGGATACAAAATTAATGCACAGAAATCTCTGGCATTCCTATACACTAAGGATGAAAAATCTGAAAGTGAAATCAAGAAAACACTCCCATTTACCACTGCAACAAAAAGAATAAAATATCTAGGAATAAACCTACCTAAGGGGACAAAAGACCTGTATGCAGAATATTATAAGACACTGATGAAAGAAATTAAAAATGATACAAATAGATGGAGAGATATACCATGTTCTTGGATTGGAAGAATCAACATCGTGAAAATGACTCTACTACCCAAAGCAATCTACAGATTCAGTGCAATCCCTATCAAACTACCACTGGCATTTTTCACAGAACTAGAACAAAAAATTTCACAATTTGTATGGAAACACAAAAGACCCCGAATAGCCAAAGCAATCTTGAGAACAAAAAACGGAGCTGGAGGAATCAGGCTTCCTGACTTCAGACTATACTACAAAGCTACAGTACTCAAGACAGTATGGTACTGGCACAAAAACAGAAATATAGATCAATGGAACAGGATAGAAAGCCCAGAGATAAACCCACGCACATATGGTCACCTTATCTTTGACAAAGGAGGCAGGAATGTACAGTGGAGAAAGGACAGCCTATTCAATAATTGGTGCTGGGAAAACTGGACAGCTACATGTAAAAGTATGAGATTAGATCACTCCCTAACACCATACACAAAAATAAGCTCAAAATGGATTAAAGACCTAAATGTAAGGCCAGAAACTGTCAAACTCTTAGAGGAAAACATAGGCAGGACACTCTATGACATAAATCACAGCAAGGTCGTTTTTGACCCACCTCCTAGAGAAATGGAATTAAAAACAAAAGTAAACAAATGGGACCTAATGAAACTTCAAAGCTTTTGCACAGCAAAGGAAACCATAAAGAAGACCAAAAGACAACCCTCAGAATGGGAGAAAATATTTGCAAATGAAGCAACTGACAAAGGATTAATCTCCAAATTTATAAGCAGCTCATGCAGCTTAATAACAAAAAAACAAACAACCCAATCCAAAAATGGGCAGAAGACCTAAATAGACATTTCTCCAAAGAAGATATACAGAGTGCCAACAAACACATGAAAGAATGCTCAACATCACTAATCATTAGAGAAATGCAAATCAAAACTACAATGAGATATCATCTCACACCAGTCAGAATGGCCATCATCAAAAAATCTAGAAACAATAAATGCTGGAGAGGGTGTGGAGAAAAGGGAACCCTCTTCAACTGTTGGTGGGAATGTAAATTGATAGAGCCACTGTGGAGAACAGTATGGAGGTTCCTTAAAAAACTACAAATAGGACTACCATATGACTCAGGAATCCCACTACTGGGCATATACCCTGAGAAAACCATAATTCAAAAACAGTCATGTACCAAAATGTTCATTGCAGCTCTATTTACAATAGCCCAGAGATGGAAACAACCTAAGTGTCCATCATTGGATGAATGGATAAAGAAGATGTGGCACATATATACAATGGAATATGACTCAGCCATAAAAAGAAACAAAATTGAGCTATTTGTAATGAGGTAGATAGACCTAGAGTCTCTCATACAGAGTGAAGTAAGTCAGAAAGAGAGAGACAAATACCGTATGCTAACACATATATATGGAATTTAAGAAAAAAAAATGTCATGAAAAACCTAGGGGTGAAACAGGAATAAAGACACAGGCTTACTAGAGAATGGACTTGAGGCTATGGGGAGGGGGAAGGGTAAATGGTGACAAAGCGAGAGAGAGGCATGGACATATATACAGTACCAAACGTAAGGTAGATAGCTAGTGGGAAGCAGCCGCATAGCACAGGGAGATCAGCTCCGTGCTTTGTGACCGCCTGGAGGGGTGGGATAGGGAGGGTGGGAGGGAGGGAGACGCAAGCAGGAAGGGATATGGGAACATATGTATATATATAACTGATTCATTTTGTTGTGAAGCTGAAACTAACATACCATTGTAAAGCAATTATACTCCAATAAAGATGTTAAAATGAAAAAGAAAAAAAAAAAGAAAATGTGTGCTGCAAACCAAATAGACCTAAATTATGAATCAAGGTGAGTACAAAAGACCTGTGCTCAGCTAATGCCAAGCAAGTTAGAAAAAGGGGATTATAAATCAGTTCAAGATGATCTGAAATAAAGGAGGGAATTTAAAACCCGATAAAGATCAGAGATCAGGGCCTACAAGGGTAAGACAACTGGTGGGTGGAAGGAAAATATGCCCTGAGGCCCCACACCTGGGACTAATACCAGGAACACCGGATTTTAGGAGGAAACTGGCACTGCTTCCAAACCGCATAGCAGAATTAACCCAAACCTACCTTAGACAGGTCTGGTACAGAGCATGGAAATGATTGAGAAGAGGAAAAGGAAAAGATGGGGGCCATGGAGTCTCAGAAATGCAAGGGCTTCACATGGATAGGCATCTGGATGAGGCATCAGAGGTATCTACAAAGACTGCAGGAGCCCGGGGAGGCTGAGTCAATGGGGATGTGCCATTGGGCCAAAAATGAATGGATCACAGCGTCATCAGCAGAGGATGCTCACAGAATGCACAGGGATGGGGCTAGGCCAGCGCACTCCCAAATAGCAGCAGGTGGGTGGGTATGCTTATAAAAATGACCAGGCAAATTATAGGAAAAAAGGAGCTCCATATCACATTCCCATCCAACTGTAATGTGAGAAAATTTATCACTGTGATCCACTGTCATTATTATCATTGCTACCTAGGATGAACTACAAAGATAAATTGTGTCCTTGAGAGAGAAGAAATCTTCTGTTACAGGCAACAGCATTCAGACAGGCTGAGGATATAGGATTAATGTGAACTAAGGAATGGAGATTACAAAATGCACCATGGGAAAGTTCAGGCTTATATCTCAATCAAACAACAGGAAAAGAGGAAGTTTTGCTCAGTTTTCCAATGTCTCCTACAAGATGGCAGAAGGAGGATGGTGTTCAGGGGAGACAGAAAGAAGAGCTAGGCCTCATAGTTGGTTGCTGGCACACTGACTGTACTTTATTTCTGAGGGTAAGAGAGGAGTTCTGACATCATTGGAAAGATTCAGGTGTAGTCTGGGTAATCTGGGATAGTTTGTGGTGATATAGGTCCCAGCCAGCCTATAACAATCTTTCTAAAATTTTGCTAGCTCAGGCTTCACATTCTACAAAAATTATTCCTGATCTCACAATCTGGTTAAATTTCTATACCAGGAGAGCATATGAGCCTCAAGGGAGGTCTCTGGTACAGCAAAGCAAATCAGTTAATTCTTTCTTCTAGGGGTAGGGGACACTAATCAGAGTTGACCACCGAAGGCTCTGGACTCCCAGTGTGCAACAACTCTGTAGACACAGAACTCTTCTCCTTTAATGAGAGAATAGAAGATAGCCACGCAGATTTTCCACAAAAGATAGAAGAGACAGGAGGCCTGTAATTACTCTTCCCTGAAGGTGGAATATTTTGATTGTTAAATTATGCTCTCTGGGATATTTTTAAATTTCTCAATTAAAATGCTTTCTTAGCTAACTGTGCCATTCTGGAAGGACATAGAGGTGAGGTCACAAATAAAAAAGACAGACAAGTCTTCTCTGGGATTCATCAGGCGTCATCAGGGAGTCGACTCAAGTGCTAGGCGAATATCCTGTTGCTAAGTAGGCCTTGGCTCCTTCATAATTAAGAAAGGGATATTATGCAGAGTTGATGATCCAGGAGTGTGGCTGGGGCTAGAGCTGTATTTGTTTGTATGACTCAGTACACGAAACATGTCTTAGCTAGACCCATCCAAAAGAAGAAAAAAAATACACACACGCACACCAAGCCCCCCACCACACACATGCACGTGCACACACACACACACACACACACACACATACTACTTTCAAGAGGCCACCCACAGGCAGTGATGAATTTCCAGGACCCAAACTTGGAATTCAATAAAATGCTCTTTCTTGCTAAAAGCTTGGGATGTGTGAATTGGGCATCACTCTGCTTCCCAGAGTTGTTGAGAGAGGAGGATAACCCCAAGGGCCAAGGATGCTCAGTCATATCTGGAAAAGGTCCAGGCTGGACAGTGAAATAAAAGCTATCTTATTTAGAAATAGTTGCTTCCTAATCAGACTGGGATGCTCCCTAGAGCACTGGAAATATCCAAAATCTTTTGAGGTTCTGGGGAATTGAGAAGTACAAAGGACATCAAAATGATAGAAAAGAGATAGAAAAATAAAATGTCCTTAGATTATTCACAAAAATAATAACAGACAATAATTATGACTTCAAATATTTCAACGGCTTGTGATAGTAGGATGCTGAGTTATATGGCTGAGGTTCAAATCATGGTAGAATGTCCTGGACCCAGAAAACTGAGATTCAGAGATATCTTCAGCACTGGGCTAAGGTCAAGAGTCAAAACATAGAAGAACAGCCAGGATTCTGTTACTTGGAGCTCATAGGAATGTGAAACCAAAAATGGAATCCAAATTATGAGGTCAGTCCAAATTGTAATGGATAGTCAGGGACTAAGTATATTTGTAGGTTGGAAGTAAGTTCCAATTTCCCAGGACAATCCCATTTTATACCTACAATTTCAACTCAGTTTAGCATATGCTTTGGAAATTTCATTTTTAACTGAGTGTTATTTATTAATATTTACATTAAAATAAGTTGGTGTGGATTTGAACTACACTTTATACTTCTAGCTTCTGCGAGGTTCTCACTTATTTATGTATGAGATATGTGGGCACCAAACATAGTTCGCAATTTAACTCATGATTATGTATGAAAAGCAACCAATAATAACCCATATTTTTTCCCAATTTTTTTCTTTTTTTTGGTTCCCCAAAGAAGATCCTGAGAAAATGATTCACATGCAAGTAGCACATTTGGAGGTGAACGAAAGCACAAGTAGACAAGTAGGGATGAGAAACAAGAAGGGGAAAGCAGAAAATAAATGGCACAGAATCAAACCAGCTACCTAGGAAGGCAACTGAAGCTTAATTGAGCTGGACAAACTCTTGGAGCCAATGTAAAAGGACTGTGTAAAATGATTTTCATAGTGTGAGACAGTTATGCTGTTTATACCCCGATTATGATCAGTCATTGGTTGGGGACTTCTTCCAAGGGGCAGGAATTCCCTAACATTTATGAGCTCCACTGTAGGCAGCAAACCAAGCTTTGGTGATTACAAAAACAAAAACAAGAAACTTCAAGGAAAGAAGTGCAGGTAAGTACTAGTGTACACCGAAGTGATAAAGGCAAAGGGTTATGGATTGGCCATATGTATGTATGGCATTTCATGTAGTCCTTCTCTTGCACTATTCATATCCAAATGATATTCATCATGTTTATCTTAATACTACCTGTTTTACATTCCCCTTATCCTGAACCAGAACTTCTGCTAGTCTAGGTTGTTTGACTGTTAGTGTATCCCTGAGATGACTAAATCCTGGTTATACTTTTGTCAGGCCAGGGTTGTTGCAGTATACAAGTATGGTTCCCACTGGAGATAAAGGCACCAATGTATGTCCTAGTGAATCCCTTGACTTCCAGATGTTACTCTCTCTGGTTCCCTTATGTAGCAGCAACCCAATATTCTCATGATAATCAGGGTCAGTTTTCTGGCAATATAGTAGCTTATTATTTGCTTGTTGAGCTATTGGCACCAAGAGCCCAAAACAACCAAGTAGGAGCTCTGATTTTACATTAGTGAAACTCTTACCATGTCGCCTTGTAGAAGCAGCTACTCCCTGGAAACCAGTAGCTTTAGACCAGCAGACTCTAAAATTGTGGGATCAGGGATCACAAATTAGCCAAGGGAGCCGCTAGGAGTGATGGTGAGAGGAACCAGTACTACTTTTACCCTTTGGTATTCAGCACCATAAAATGGCCTTTGGTTCAGTGTATATACCAAATCTTGAAAGATAGTACACCCAACGCTGATACCTTTAAGAGAAAATTCCAACATTCTATCAGTCTACCGGTTTCTGAGTCATATAGTTTCTGATAGGCTCAATGCATCTCATGCCCTTGTAGGTCTCTTGATCAAAGGCAAAGTCAAAATTTGACTTGAGATAGTCAAGCTAGGGCAACTCTCAGCCTTGTTTGCATGTGGCCTACAAGTTAAGAATGTTGCTTTACATTTTTATAGGATTATAAAAACAAAACCAAAGCAGAACATGTGGCAGAGACAATAGATGGCCCAAAAGTTTAAAATATTAACTCTCTGACTCTTTACAAAAACGTTTTGCCGACCTCTGAACTGGATCATTAATTGTCAATTTTGGCTTTTTTAAAAAAATCAGGAAATATCTGTTTCTACTAAATCAAATCTCACAAGGGACCCAATCCAAATGAAACAAATAGGGAGAACTGCTCTGGTTGAAGAGCTGAGAGGCTTTAGTGGAGAGCTTAGAACACTGTTCCCTTAGCTTCCCTCTCATTCTTCTCAGTACCTCTCCAGAACCTTGGTCTCCACAAAGTGTGGTTGAAAACATTGAGGTCTTTCAACCCTTCCAGTGTTAATATTCGGATATTGTTTTTTGTATTAGCTCACACTGCTAAAGAACACTCTGACCTCCCAAGAGCTGAATTTTGTTCAGTAATATAGTCCGGTAATTACTAACATATCCCAAGGGCAAGAACAACCACAGAGCTCCAGCAAAGTCACAGAACAGTGAGCAAAGCAATTAGATTTTTGCCCTCCTCCCCCAGGAGTTTCTATTAGCCTCCTGAAAGTGTCAATTTCACCCCTAAAACCAGCCTTGCTAAAGCTGAAACTGCTCGCAGATGGGATCACTAACCTTTTGTCAGAGGTAAGCCTGGACAGCAAGGTTCAGCTTTGGTCTGGTCTTTTCAGATTGGGAAGCTTGCTTTTTTAATACAAGAAATAAAGTTGTGCTTATGCTTTTCTGAAGAATTTCAAAACATAGAAATTAAGTCAAATGGGCAATTCTTCCTGGGCTGTATAACATTTTGTTCCTTGCCAAAACCAGGGACAAACATCAATTCCCCAGTTCAATGGGGCCCTACTTTTTCATTCTAAGGAGATAAGTTGTGCCACCTCTGAGAGTTATGCAAAGGTTTGATTTGACTGTCTTTCCGGCATATCCTTTGTAGAATGTGCCTCTGAGGTAATGGCCTATATCTCAAAACCAAAATCTGCCCTATGAACAAAAGCCTCTTCTTTCCTGGAACCCAGAAGGGAATGTGGTGGAACTAATCCTCCTTTCCCATGCCTATTCCATATCCTGGAAATCCTAGTGAGTGAACTCTTGGGAAATCTCCCAAGAGTTCCTCAAATTCCCAAGGGAACTTAGATTTTCATGATTATGTATGGTTCTGACTTCCTGCCTCTCCCAACTCTCATTCTCTACTCTGCCTCAGGGCATTGTCAAAAATAGTAGAGGAATCAGCCTGCAATTAGTGCAGTCAAACATTGATTTCTCTATTTCTCCCTTCAAATCTATTGACTTACTTTATGCATTTGAAGCTCTACTGTTGGGTGCATACATATTTAGAATTTTTATATTTTCTTGGAAAATCAAACCCTTTATCATTACCTACTGTTTCTTTTTTTTCCTGATAGTATTCCATGCTCTGATTTCTACTTTGCTTGATGTTATTAGTATAGTTATTCCCACTCTGTTTAACTAGTGTCTCTTCCAGCTCTTTATTTTCAATGTATTTATGTCTTTATGTTTAAATTGGGTTTCTTTTAGATAACATAGAGTTGGGTCTTGTTTTTTATCCATTCTGACAATCTCTGTATTTTAACTGGTGTATTTTGACTATTTACATTTAATATGATGCCAATGTGACTGGATTAAATCTACCATATTGTTAGCTCTTTTCTATTTAGCTTATCTGATTTTTTTTCTGTTTTTCTATTTTTATAGCTGCCCTTGGGTTAATGGAGCATTTTTTTTATAATTTGATTTTATCTTCTCTCTTGGCTTATTATTTAAATATTTTTACTTAAATTTTTTTCTGTGGTTACTCTAGGGTTTACAGTATACAACTTTAATCAGAGACCACCTTCAAATAATATGTCATTTCATATGTAATTTAAGAAACACAGAATACCTTATATTCCTTCCTTTCATTTTTGCTCTATTGATGTCATAATTTAGTTTTGCATTTGTTATAAACTCATAATACCTTGCCTCTATTTTTCCTTTAGAAAACTTAATTTTGAGAGTGATTAAATATAAGAAGAAATCAATTTCATTTTAACTTTATTTATTCTATTTGCAGGGCTTTTCTTTTCTTTCTGTTGATCCAAGTTTCTGTCTTATAGCGTATGTCTTCTGCCTGCAGAACAACTTCTTTGAACATATTTTTTCTAGAACATTAAGTCTGCTGGCATCAAATTCTCTCAGTTTTTGTTAGTCTGGATAAGTTCTTACTTCTATATGAAGTCAAAATAGTCTGTCTGTAATTCTTATCTTCTTTCTTTGTATAAATATGTATTTTTTCCATTAGCTGTCTTCAAGAACTTCTCTTTGTCTTTGTGTTCAGTGGTTTGAATATGATATGAATGACTAAGGGTGTGTATGTGTTTATGTTAGGTACTTATTCTCCTTGGCTATTTCTGAGTTTCTTGGACTTGGAGTTTGGTATCTCTCAGTAATTTTGGAGCATTCTAATTAGAAATGCTGGGTCTGATGGTGCTATGTTCACTCTCAGGACACCATAGTCTTCAGGTTTCTCTAGTGATATCTTGTGTTTAGGGTGAGGGCTATTTGCAAAAGGGTGTATCTCAATGTCTGCTCTACCATCAGTTTTAGGTCTTCTTTTTGCACCATGCCTCAGAGAAGGTCTCCACACTTGTGATTCTCTTCCATACTTCTCTCAGCAATGTTCCATTTTTACTTGTTACTTCACACTAGTTAGCCTGGTAGTGGTGGGAGAGGTGTATTCTCTGTACTTCTGACTAAGCCTCAGTCTTTTAGCAGGCACCATATCCCAGGGTCTCAAAGATGTGGTCTCTTCCTCTTCTAGCTATAGCCTGTTCCCCATACTACCCCTGCTTTCCCTCAGGTTAGGAGTTTTTCCTTTCTATTCCTTTCCCCCAGCTGTGGTGAATTTTCATCAGTGCCCTAAAGTGTGTTTTTGTCCTTTCTGCTACACAGTTAGGCTTTTGCTCTATAGTGAGACTGGAGAAAAGGGTCTCAGTAGAGTTCCATGACCCTCCTTCATTGGCTGTTCTTCCCTTCTCCCACATTTATACCTCAAGGGACACTATCATAGGACCCTCACCAATCTTTTCTGAGAGCACCCAGTGGAGTTCATGGAGAAAAACACAAGAAATTGAAGAATCCTCCAGTTTCTGCAGTTCTCCAGAGGCTTTGCAACCTCCCCTTGGTGTCCAGTTGCATCTTTCCTAGCTAACCAACTGCTAATGAGACAGGAAGGAAGAGGGCAGGGCAAAACAATTAAAAGAATGACACAGCTGTTGAGAAAAACAAGATAGGACAAAAACTGGTTAGGACTCCCACTAGGCCCAAGATGGTAGAAGATTTGACTTCCAGTAGATCTTGAGCCTCATTATATGCTCATTGTAATATATTAGCATATGCTAAATGACACACCCACCAGCATCATGACGGTTCCAAGGCTGACCATAAAAGGCCAAAAAGTGGCCCAATTCCTGTAAATCCCTTCCCCCCTTCCCCAAAATAGTTAGAATATTCCTCCCACTTGTTAACATATGTAATTACTCAGCCCATTAAAAACTAACCACCCCCACAACCCTGGGCTGCTCTCACTTTTTGAGAAGGTCCACCTTCTGCCTATGGAATGTGTATCTCTCTAAATAAACTTGCTTTCACTTTACTTTGGTTCACTCTTGAATTCTTTCCTGTGCAAAGCCAAGGACCGTCACTTGGTGGTCCATCCCAGGGACTCGTGTGTGTCCCAGGATGTGATATTTTCTTCTCCTGCATCACTAGCATACCTCTATCATGGCTGACATCTGTCTCTTATATTTTGGGGCCAGTTGGTTGGCCTGCAACCTCAGTGCTCGTGTAGTGTCAAGAAAAGTCATGAAATTGTTTTTTTAATTGTAAGATTGAGAGTGATTTTTTTTTCAGTTTTATATATCCTCCAGTAAAAAATAGGAAACCAGTACTTTTAATTCTTGTCTATAAATTAATTCTTTGGGGTATAAAATAGTTCCCCCATTTTACAATTAAGGAAATGGGTACAGAAATGCCCTGTGTGTTGGTATACTGGTGGGGGGTGGGGAATGTGAGGAAGCAGATGATAAAGCAGAAGCAGAATAGAAACTTCCAGGTGTGTTGTGCCCAAATCCATGTAGGTCTACTTAGCTGAGGAGAAATGATGAGGATGAGGATGATGAGGATGATTAAGGATGATGATATTAGATAAGATATGGAGGTATTAAAATATGTCTTTATTTTCTGCATATTTTATTCTTCACCACACTTTTGCCTTTTCCCTTTTTGGACAATGGCATTCAATGCCTCAAGGACAGAATGCAAATTTTAAAATCATCATATTTTTGGTCTTTGAATTTTAAAAGTGATGACAAAGGATAAGAGAAAGACTTAGAGTAGGCAGAACTGATTTTGTCTGTTCTTGAAATGACATAAAATTAGCCTGGGCTGTGGGGAGGAAAGCTGACTCAGAACTTGAGATGCAAGTTTTCAGAGAAATGGGCCCTTCCCTTGCTTCCCTCATTCAAGCTTCCAAACCAGCCTAGAGGTGCACAGAAACTACAAGTGCCTTGGTGATTTCAAAACTGGTTCCTCTCTTTCTGGGTGGCATCTCGGAAAACAGTGAGACTTTATAGCACCCCTTTGCCCACATCCCAGCAAGACCCAGGAAAAGTAGAATAGAGAAGGCACAGTGCCTCTGGGTGCATTGGACTGAGGCATATTCCCAGAGTTCCATGCACCCCAGTGAGAAGCTAGAAGCAGTGAAACAATTTCCTGTGCTACCTAGGGAACCACAGAGGCAGGCTCTTACACAAATTCAATGTATTTCCATGGTTCAAAGTAGGTCAGGACAGAGCTGAATTTCTCTTGGGTCCCCAAGGGTGGCAAGGAAGCTGAATGGGATGTGGTCATATGGTTTGGAATGACATAGCAGTGACCTGCTTGGATTCATGACTGAAGGCCAGTCACAAATACAATCTTGGTGGATACAAGTGTAGATAATTAATGACCAAGAAGTAATGAGATATCCCCAAATTCCATGCTAAGCACCACACAAGTCCCTAGAAAGCAGATGTACCTTGAAGAAAAGGTGGTTGGATGGGGACTGAATTGACTTGATTTTCTTTTTTGTCAAGTGATAGAATATGTACTCTTAAGAGAAACTGAGTCATATAAAAATAGACAAATTACAGTTTTTGCCACTGATTCTGTTGACCAAGTTTCTTACTTGTTAAGATTTTAATGACATTACTTGTTACACTTCAACTATGTTCCAAATATCTAGCTAAGCACATTATTTAATCCTCTCAACAAACCTAAGAGGTAAATCTTACTATCATCTCCATTTGAAGGACTTTGACTTATTGAGGTTAAGCTAGTTGTGCAAGATTTCACAGGTAGTAAGTAGCAAGGCTGGAACTCAACAATAAAAAAGCCCATACATTTTTCCTTTTTTTAAAAAATTGAAGTATAGTTGATTTAAAATATTGTGTTAGTTTCATGTGTACAGCCTAGTGGTTCAGTTATACATATACATATATTTTTTTCCAATTCTTTTTTATTACAGATTATTACAAGATATCAAACATAGTTCCCTGCACTATACAGTAAATCCTTGCTGTTTATTTTATATATAGCGGTGTGTATCTGTTGGTCCCATACTCCTAATTTATCCCTCCCCCACCCCCCACTTTTCCCTTTGGTAACCATAAGTTTGTTTTCTATGTCTGTTAGCCTGTTTCTGTTTTTAAAATAAGTTTATTTGTACTATTTTTTAGATTCCACATATAAGTGATATCATACAATATTTTTCTTTCTCTGGCTTACTTCACTCAGTACAAGTGAGATATATATATACACACACACACACACACACACACACACACATATATATATATATATATATAATGGAATATTACTCGGCTATAAAAAAAGAATAAAATATTTCTATTTGCAGCAACATGGATGGATTATCATACTGAGTAAAGAAAGCCCATACTATTAACCACCAGAATTTTAGAACTTAATAACTATTCAGGGTCAGAGATAGATTTTCTTTTATTTTCTTTCTGAGCTCAAGAGTATAAAAATGTATTCCCTAAGATAATCATATTCCCTTTATAAAATTGCTCTAGATTCTCTGGTCTGCTTAGAAACAAAATAATCACTTCAAATAGTATTATTTTGGATAAAATTATTTTGAATTATAAAAAAATACCTTACAGATGTTTATAATACTCAATATCCTTTAATATCACAGCTAAAGGGTTTTTTAGATAATCTAGCTCAGAAGTTCTCTAGCCCAGCAACATCAGCATCATATGAGAAATGGATAGAAATGCAAATTCTCAGGCTCATCTCCAAACCTACTGAGTCATAAACTCTGGAAGTGAAACCCATCAATCTGTTTTAACAAGCCCTCCAACTGATTCTGATGTATCGTGAGGTTTGAGAACCACTATTCTAGCTCAATATCATGCATACACCATTTGAGATATTCTGTGCACCAGAATCCATAAGTGTCAAGAAGTGAACTTAGAAAGATTTGTAGGGGCCTCTTTGGGTCTCCTGGACCCAATTTCAATGTGTGGAGGAGCTTCCCCTCACCAACAAGCAATTCTCAGGGTACCAGCTGAGTGTCCTACAATTCAAATCATTCTGACACTTCTTACCTGGAGATAGCATCAGATTCCACAGGTTAGTGGTTATTTCCTCCAAGACTGCTCCACCCACTGGCTTCAGATGCCAGTCGAAGTCCAGGTTGTTACCTGCATTTCTGACTCACTGTTTATAAATCAGAGGTTCCCATGATGCCATCCTTGGGGTTGATTTATTTGCTAGAGCAGCTCATAGAAATCAGAGAAACATTTTACTTACTAGATTTATTATAAAAGGATTTAACTCAGGAACAGTCAGTTGGAAGAGCTACATAGGGCAAGATACGGGGAAAGGGCCAAAGCTTTTATGTTCTCTCCAAGTGTCACTCTTCCCAAATCTCCACATGTTCACCTTGGAAGCTCACCAAAGTGCCCTTTTTGGGTTTTTATGGAGAGTTCATTACATAGGCATGATAGATGAAATTGTTGTTCACTGGTAATCGATTCAACCTCCAGCCCTCTCCCATCTCTGGAAATCAGGGGGTTATAACTGAAAGTTACTACCCTCTAATCACACTGTTAGTTTTCCTGGCAACCAGTCCCCTTCCTGAGGTGGGGTCCAAAAGTTATTTCATTAACAAAAAAAAAGACACCTTCATCCTCTCAACACTTAGAAAATGCCGAGGGTTTTAAGAGTTCTTTGCCAGAAACTAGGATGAAGACAAAAGGGTCCCGATTTATGATTTTCCACTTTAAGATGGTGTGAATCAACAAGCATTTGGTAGAAATTATACTTCGAATTTCAAAATTTGATTTTTTTCCAGGCCAGCAATACACAGCACTATACCTTCTCCTGAGGTTGGGCAAGGCAGCAGCCCTGTCACAGGATCACAACAGTAAACAACTGATACATTGACAACCATTCTGTTTTTCACTTTCAGTACAGTATTCAATAAATTACATGAGATATTCAACACTTTATTATAAAATAGGCTTTGTGTTAGATGATTTTCCCCAACTATAGGTTAATGGAAGTGTTCTGAGCATGTTTAAAGTAGTCTTGGGTAAGCTAGGAAGTTTGGTAAGTTAGGTAATTAAATGCATTTTTGACTTATCAGGATGGAACGCCTTTGTAAATTGAGGAAGGTCTGTTTATGTTATTATAAATCACAATAACACAGAGCCAGATCAAGTTAGAGGATTTTAGCTTTAACACATACATAAAGGGGGTGGAGATGGGGGGCTTTAAGCAGGAGAAGGCATCATTTGATTGGCATTTTGTTATTCATTAGATGTACTTATCCATTCATTCATCCACCAAATATTTATCGAGCACCTATAAAGTGTGAGGTTCTGAGCTACAAACCCGAGATAATCTTTCTCTCAATAAGGTTGGGTGAGTAAGAATAACAGCATTGGAGGCTAATAAGAAGGCTATTGTGATAGGTCAGTGGAAGATGACAAGAGCCTGAAGGGCATGGCAGTGTGGGAGTGGATTGACTGGGAAATTCTTGGAATATTACATGCATTTCCTAAAGTTTTTGTTGGTACCCAATTTTCTATGAGAAGGTGGAATAAGACGAAAATGCCCTTTCGACTCCCAATTTAGGCAAATGGGCAGTGTGTAGTGATGCCATTAGCTAGATCAGAATACTGAAGGAGAAACGTATGGGATGATGAGGTGACCAAATATTATGTGGTATGGGAGTTTCATCCACCCAATTGCAATGGCATGATCTCTCATGGGTGCAGAAGGTAACCAAAGCCATTGAAAATATTTTTAAAGGCTAGAAAAAAATTACCTTTACCTTGAAATGGAATACTGACACTTTGAAGCTTCTACTAACTGATCATATTTTCATAAGTAACTCAATATCAATCTACTTTGCAGGGTCCCTGCCGCTGAATTCCCAAAGAAATGTCTATAAATGAGTGTTTACATATCTAATCCTACTGATTTCTATTCTCATTTGTCTTCACTTCTGAGGATCTGAAATTTGGCAGTGATTCTCCCCCACCTTAACTGTTCCTTTTTCCATCTAGTTCTTCTTGACAGTCTTAATGATTAAAAAGTGAACATTTATGTGAATCAATAAAGCTTGCCCTTAAGGAACTCTAGAATCATCTTTTTGAAAAGTGAGACAACACCCGCTTCTATAGGGACTTTGCAAACTTCTCTTTTAATCAGGTTTAAAATTAACAAACAAACAAAACCCTATGCTCAACATCATTGAATTGTAGGCTGTTTCCTCGTCCTTTGGCTTTATTTATTTGTTTTTTACATTTTTATTGGAGTATAATTGCTTTACAATGGTGTGTTAGATTCTGCTTAATAACAAAGTGAATCAGTTATACATATACATATGTTCCCATATCTCTTCCTTCTTGCATCTCCCTCCCTCACAACCACCTATCCCACCCCTCCAGGCGGTCACAAAGCACAGAGCTGATCTCCCTGTGCTATGCGGCTGCTTCCCACTAGCTATCTACCTTACGTTTGGTAGTGTATATATGTCCATGCCTCTCTCTCACTTTGTCACAGCTTACCCTTCCACCTCCCCATATCCTCAAGTCCATTCTCTAGTAGGTCTGTGTCTTTATTCCTGTCTTACCCCTAGGTTAATCTTGACTTTTTTTTTCTTAAATTCCATATATATGTGTAGGCATACGGTATTTGTCTTTTGCTTTCTGACTTACTTCACTCTGTATGACAGACTCTAGGTCTATCCACCTCATTACAAATAGCTCAATTTTGTTTCTTTTTATGGCTGAGTCATATTCCATTGTATATATGTGCCACATCTTCTTTATCCATTCAACCAATGATGGACACTTACATTGTTTCCATCTCCGGGCTATTGTAAATAGAGCTGCAATGAACATTTTGGTACATGACTTTTTTTGAATTATGGTTTTCTCAGGGTATATGCCCAGTAGTGGGATTGCTGGGTCATATGGTAGTTTTATTTGTAGTTTTTTAAGGAACCTCCATACTGTTCTCCACAGTGGCTGTATCAATTCACATTCCCACCAGCAGTACAAGAGTGTTCCCTTTTCTCCACACCCTCTCCAGCATTTATTATTTCTAGATTTTTTGATGATGGCCATTCTGACCGGTGTGAGATGATATCTCATTGTAGTTTTGATTTGCATTTCTCTAATGATTAATGATGTTGAGCATTCTTTCATGTGTTTGTTGACAGTCTGTATATCTTCTTTGGAGAAATGTCTATTTAGGTCTTCTGCCCATTTTTGACTGGGTTGTTTGTTTTTTTGTTATTGAGCTGCATGAGCTGTTGTAAATTTTGGAGATTAATCCTTTGTCAGTTGCTTCATTTGCAAATATTTTCTCCCATTCTGAGGGTTGTCTTTTGCTCTTGTTTATGGTTTCCTTTGCTGTGCAAAAGCTTTTAAGTTTCATTAGGTTCCATTTGTTTATTATTGATTTTATTTCCATTTCTCTAGGAGGTGGGTCAAAAAGGATCTTGCTGTGATTTATGTCACAATGTTCTGCCTATGTTTTTCTCTAAGAGTTTGATAGTTTCTGGCCTTAAATTTAGGTCTTTAATCCATTTGGAGATTATTTTTTTTGTATGGTGATAGGGAGTGTCCTAATCTCATAGTTTTACATGTAGCTGTCAAGTTTTCTCAACACCACTTATTGAATAGGCTGTCCTTTCTCCACTGTACATTCCTGCCTCCTTTATCAAAGATAAGGTGTCCATATGTGCGTGGGTTTATCTCTGGGCTTTCTATCCTGTTCCATTGACCTATATTTCTCTTTTTGTGCCAGTACCATACTGTCTTGATTACTGTAACTTTGTAGTATAGTCTGAAGTCAGGGAGCCTGATTCCTCCAGCTCTGTTTTTCGTTCTCAAGATTGCTTTGGCTATTCGGGGTCTTTTGTGTTTCCATACAAATTGTGAAATTTTTTGTTCTAGTTCTGTGAAAAATGCCATTGGTAGCTTGATAGGGATTGCATTGAAACTGTAGATTGCTTTGGGTAGTAGAGTCATTTTCACAAAGTTGATTCTTTCAATCAAAGAACATGTTATGTATCTCCATCTATTTGTATCATCTTTAATTTCTTTCATCAGTGTCTTATAATTTTCTGCATACAGGTCTTTTGTCTCCTTAGGTAAGTTTATTCCTAGATATTTTATTCTTTTTGTTGCAATGGTAAATGGGAGTGTTTTCTTGATTTCACTTTCAGATTTTTCATCATTAGTATATAGGAATGCCAGAGATTTCTGTGCATTAACTTTTTATCCTGCTACCTTACTAAATTCATTGATTAGCTCTAGTAGTTTTCTGGTAGCATATTTAGGATTCTCTATGTATAGTATCATGTCATCTACAAACAGTGACAGCTTTACTTCTTCTTTTCTGATTTGGATTCCTTTTATTTCCTTTTCTTCTATGATTGCTATGGCTAAAACTTTCAAAACTTTGTTGAATAAGAGTGGTGAGAGTGGGCAACCTTGTCTTGTTCCTGATCTTAGTGTAAATGCTTTCAGTTTTTCACCATTGAGGATGATATTGGCTGTGGGCTTGTCATATATGGCCTTTATTATGTTCAGGAAAGTTCCGTCTATGCCTAATTTCTGCATGGTTTTTATCATAAACAGGTGTTGAATTTTGTCAAAAGCTTTCTCTGCATCTATTTAGATGATCATATGGTTTTTCTCCTTCAGTTCAATGTGGTTTATCACATTGATAGATTTGTGTATATTGAAGAATCCTTGCCTTCCTGGAATAAACCCCACTTGATCATGGTGTGTGATCCTTTTAGTGTGCTGTTGGATTCTGTTTGCTAGTATTTTGTTGAGGATTTTTTGCATCTATGTTCATCAGTCATATTGGCCTGTAGTTTTCTTTCTTTGTGACATCCTTGTCTGGTTTTGGTATCAAGGTGATGGTGGCCTCATAGAAGGCATTTGGGAGTGTTCCTCCCTCTGCTATTTTTTGGAAGAGTTTGAGAAGGATAGGTGTTAGCTCTTCTCTAAATGTTTGATAGAATTCGCCTGTGAAGCCATCTGGTCCTGGGCTTTTGTTGGAAGATTTTTAATCACAGTTTCAATTTCAGTGCTTGTGATTGGTCTGTTCATATTTTATATTTCTTCCTGATTCAGTCTTGGCAGTTTGTGCATTTCTAAGAATTTGTCCATTTCTTCCAGGTTGTCCATTTTATTGGCATAGAGTTGCTTGTAGTAATCTCTCATGATCTTTTTTATTTCTGCAGTGTCAGTTGTTACTTCTCCTTTTTCATTTCTAATTCTATTGATTTGAGTCTTCTCCCTTTTTTTCTTGATGAGTCTGGCTAATGGTTTATCTATTTTGTTTATCTTCTCAAAGAACAAGCTTTTAGTTTTATTGATCTTTGCTATTGTTTCCTTCATTTCTTTTCATTTATTTCTGATCTGATTTTTATGATTTCTTTCCTTCTGCTCACTTTGGGGTTTTTTCATTCTTCTTTCTCTAATTGCTTGAGGTCAAGGTTAGGTTGTTTATTCGAGATGTTTCCTGCTTCTTAAGGTGGGCTTGTATTGCTATAAACTTCCCTCTTAGAACTGCTTTTGCTGCATCCCATAGGTTTTGGGTCGTTGTGTCTCCATTGTCATTTGTTTCTAGGTATTTTTTGATTTCCTGTTTGATTTCTTCAGTGATCACTTGGTTATTAAGTAGTGTATTGTTTAGCCTCCATGTGTTTGTATTTTTTACAGATCTTTTCCTGTAATTGATATCTAGTCTCAAGGCGTTGTTGTTGGAAAAGATATTTGATACAATTTCAGTTTTCTTAAATTTACCAAGGCTTGATTTGTGACCCAAGATATGATCTATCCTGGAGAATGTTCCATGAGCACTTGAGAAAAATGTGTATTCTGTTGTTTTTTGGATGGAGTGTCCTATATATATCAATTAAGCCCATCTTGTTTAATGTATCATTTAAAGCTTGTGTTTCCTTATTTATTTTCATTTTGGATGATCTGTCCATTGGTGAAAGTGGGGTGTTGAAGTCCCCTACTATGAATATGTTACTGTCAATTTCCCCTTTTATGGCTGTTAGTTTTTACCTTATATCTTGAGGTGCTCCTATGTTAGGTGCATAAATATTTACAATTGTTATATCTTATTCTTGGATCGATCCCTTGATCATTATGTAATGTCCTTCTTTGTCTCCTCTAATTTTCTTTATTGTAAAGTCTATTTTGTCTGATATGAGAATTGCTACTCCAGCTTTCTTTTGGTTTCCATTTGCATGGAATATCTTTTCCCATCCCCTCACTTTCAGTCTGTATGTGTCTCTAGGTCTGAAGTGGGTCTCTTGTAGACTGCATATATATGGGTCTTTTTTTTTCTATCCATTCACCCAGTCTCTGTCTTTTGTTGGGAGCAGTTAATCCATTTACATTTAAGCTAATTATCGATATGTATGTTCCTATTCCCATTTTATTAACTGTTTTGGGTTTGTTATTATAGATCTTTTCCTTCTCTTGTGTTTCTTGCCTAGAGAAGGTCCTTTAGCCTTTGTTGTCAAGCTAGTTTGGTGGTGCTGAACTCTCTCCAGCTTTTGCTTGTCTGTTAAGGTTTTAATTTCTCCATCAAATCTGAATGAGATCCTTGCTGGGTAGAGGAATCTTCAGTGTAGGTTTTTTCTCCTTTATCACTTTAAATATGTCCTGCCACTCCCTTCTGGCTTGCAGAGTTTCTGCTGAAAGAGCAGCTGTTAACCTTATGGGGATTCCCTTGTGTGTTATATTTTGTTTTTGCCTAGCTGCTTTTAATATGTTTTCTTTATATTTAATTTTTGACAGTTTGATTAATATGTGTCTTTGTGTGTTTCTCCTTGGATTTATTCTGTATGGGACTCTCTGTGCTTCCTGGACTTGATTAACTATTTCCTTTCCCATATTAGGGAAATTTTCAACTATAATCTCTTCAAATATTTTCTCAGTCCCTTTCTTTTTCTCTTCTTTTTCTATAACCCTTATAATTCGAATGTTGGTGTATTTAATGTTTTCCCAGAGGTCTCTGAGACTGTCCTCAGTTCTTTTCATTCCTTTTCCTTTATTTTTCTCTGCAGTAGTTATTTCCACTATTTTATATTCCAGGTCACTTATCTGCTCTTCTGCCTCCATTATTCTGCTATTGATCTCTTCTAGAGTATTTTTCATTTCATTTATTTTGTTGTTCAATATTGTTTGTTTCATCTTTAGTTCTTCTAGGTCTTTGTTAAAAGTTTCTTGCATTTTGTGTATTCTATTTTGAAGATTTTGGATCATCTTTACTATCATTATTTTGAATTCTTTTTCAGGTAGACTGCCTATTTCCTCTTCATTTGTTAGGTCTGGTGGGTTTTTATCTTGCTGCTTCATCTGCTGTGTGTTTTTCTGTCTTCTCATTTTGCTTATCTTATTGTGTTTGGGGTCTCCTATTTGCAGGCTGCAGGTTCGTAGTTTCCATTGTTTCTGGTGTCTGTCCCCAGTGGCTAAGGTTGGTTCAGTGGGTTGTGTTGGCTTCCTGGTGGAGGCGACTAGTACCTGTATTCTGGTTTTTTTTTTTTTAAAAAAAATAGGTAAGATAGAACCGTAGGAGAAATGGTGAAAACAAAGCTATACAGACAAAATCTCACACAGAAGCATAGACATACACACTCACAAAAAGAGGAAAAGAGGAAAAAATCTTAAATCTTTCTCTCAAAGTCCACCTCCTCAATTTGGGCTGATTCTTTGTCCATTCATGTATTCCACAGATGCAGGGTACATCAAGTTGATTGTGGAGATTTAATCCGCTGCTTCTGAGGCTGCTGGGAGAGATTTCCCTTTCTCTTCTTTGTTCGCACAGCTGCTGCGATGCAGTTTTGGATTTGGCCCCGCCTCTGCGTGTAGGTCGCCGGAGGGCGTCTCTTCTTTGCTCAAACAGGACGGGGATAAAGGAGCAGCTGATTCGGGGGCTCTGGCTCACTCAGGCTGGGCGGGGGGAGGGGTATGCAGTGCGGGGCGAGTCTGCAGCGGCAGAGGCCGGCGTGACGTTGCACCAGCCTGAGGCGCACCGTGTGTCCTCCTGGGGAAGTTGTCCCTGGATCCCGGGACCCTGGCAGTGGCGGGCTGCACAGGCTCCCCAGAAGTGAGGTGTGGATAGTGACCTGTGCTCGCACACAGGCTTCTTGGTGGCGGCAGCAGCAGGCTTAGCATCTCATGCCCGTCTCTGTGGTCCGTGCTGATCGCCAGAGCTCGCCCCCATCTCTGGAGCTCCTTTAAGCAGCACTCTTAATCCCCTCTCCTCACACACCAAGAAACAAAAAGGGAAGAAAAAGTCTCTTGCCTCTTTGGCAGGTCCAGACTTTTCCCCAGGCTCCGTCCCGGGTACCTGTGGTGCCCTAAGGCCCTGCAGGCTGTGTTCACGCTGGCAACCCCAGTCCTCTCCCTGCGCTGCGACTGAAGCCCGAACCTCAGCTCCCAGCCCTGCCCGCCCCGGCGGGTGAGTAGACAAGCCTCTCAGGCTGGTGAGTGCTGGTCGGCACTGATCCTCTGTGTGGGAATCTCTCCGCTTTGCCGTCCACATCCCTGTTGCTGTGGTCTCCTCCATGGCTCCGAAGCTCCTCCCCTCCGCCACCTGCAGTCTCCACCCACGAAGGGGCTCCTAGTGTGTGGAAACCTTTCCTCTTTCACAGCTCCCTCCCACTGGTGCACGTCCCATTCCTATTCTTTTGTCTCTGTTTATTCTTTTTTCTTTTGCCCTACCCAGGTACGTGGTGAGTTTCTTGCCTTTTGGGAGGTCTGAGGTCTTCTGCCAGCATTCAGTAGGGGTTCTGTAGGAGTTGTTCCACGTGTAGATGTATTTCTGATGTATCTGTGGGGAGGAAGTTAATCTCCGCGTCTTACTCTTCTGCCATTTTCTCCCCTCCCTCCTTTGGCTTTTTAACATGCACTTCTCTTAGGTTTGCATTCACATCAAAAAGTCTGTGTCTGACTGACTCAGAAATATCATTATCACAATTTTTTTCTTTCAAAGCAGTACAGTGCAGATCTCAAGGCACCAATTATCCTTCTATCCCTCACATTATTTTTACTGTACGCCTCATCCCTCAGCTAGAGTAAAATCAACAGTTAAAGGTCTGCCCTTCACTTTCTCTCAGGTCTATGGGTTGTTCAACTTTAAAGGTCAATTTTTTGCTGCCTCACTTTGTTTTTGGGGAAGCTAGTGATACTATTGAATAAAACTCCCATCTGAAAAACACCTATTCCTCATACTTTTTCTTGTTTTTAAAACAAGTGTTATTTGCTGAGATTAATATTGACACATACTCATAGGAGATAATGTGCAAATTGAAGGGTAAAGGAAAATGTCGAGATTGCCCATAACCCCACCACAAAGAAAAACAACCACATCTTCTTGCATTTTATTGAATTTCTTCTAAATCATATATTCTTACAGTTAAGACCAGTTACCTTTCTATTTCCAGCTTTTTATATGACACTGTATTTTTGCATGTCCCTTAAAATTATTTTTAATAGCCGAAAAATAATCCATCATATAAATATGTCAAATTTTATCTTAACAGTTCCCAAATTTCTGGTTATTTATTTTGTTTCCAGTGTTTTAGATGTAACAAATAATGCTGCAGCAAATAATGCTTCAATAATGTCTACACTTTGGATGAGAAAATTCAGATTCCCAGGTATGGAATTTCTGATCTGAAGGAAATAAACTTTTTAAAACATAGAGCAATTTCTCTCCCTTTTTTCTATGCATTTTTACTAAGTTGAGAACATACTACACATATGTACCTCTTTTGCTTTTTTTATTTCACATTATACTTATACTACTTATAAGTTCCCCAAATGTGGGACATTCCACTTTTTTTTTTAACATCTTTATTGGAGTATATTTGCTTTACAAAGGTGTGTTAGTTTCTGCTTTATAACAAAGTGAATCAGCTGTACATATACACATATCCCCATATCTCTTCACTTTTGCATCTCCCTCCCTCCCACCCTCCCTATCCCACCCCTGTAGGTGGTCACAAAGCGTAGAGCTGATCTCCTTGTTCTATGTGACTGCTTCCCACTAGCTATCGGTTTTACCACTTTTGATGATACTTTAATGAAAACCTGTGAGCATAAATTTTGTTACATCCTTATTATTTCCATAAGACAAAAACAACAGAGATGGAATAATTTAGTAAAAGGGTCTGAATGAGAGAGAGCGAGAAAGAGGGAGGTGGTTTTATTGCATTCTCATTGCTCTGTCTTTAGTTTCCGTAATCACCAAAAATATTGGACATTTTTTCGTGAGTTTTTGGTGTATCGTTTCCCAGTCTGACTCTACTTTTACTAATTAAGATATGGTTCCTGGGGCTTCCCTGGTGGCACAGTGGTTGGGAGTCTGCCTGCCGATTCAGGGGACGCGGGTTCGTGCCCTGGTCCGGGAGGATTCCACATGCCGCGGAGCGGCTGGGCCCGTGAGCCATGGCGGCTGAGCCTGTGCGTCCAGAGCCTGTGCTCCACAGCGGGAGAGGCCACAGCAGTGAGAGGCCCGCATACCGAAAAAAAAAAAAAAGATATGGTTCCTGGATGTCAGAACACATAGAACATTCATATTATTTTTTAACAGCTGTGTAGTTAACCCTTTGTATGACTATACTATAGTTGATTTAACCATGCATCTACAGGTTGACATTTGTTTCCAGTTTTTGATATTTCAAGTAATGCTGCAATGAAATCTGTATATGTATGGCATATGTATTTTTTTACATTCCTGATTATGACTCCTGCCTATATATTTTTTTTGTGGTTTGTTGTTATTCTACATTGATTTGTAAGAGCTCTCAGATACACACACACACAAACACACACAGACACACACATGCTTCCCACTCTGTTCCTTTTTTTAAAAAAAGTATTTGTTTATAATATGTTTCACTGGATAAATGTTTAAACTTCTATGCAGTCAAATCTGTCGGTTTTTCCATTTAAGGCTTTTAGTTTTGAATCATGCTTGGCAAAGATTTCCCCTTTTCAAGATTATATTACTATTCTCCAGTACTTTATCCTAGCACATTTATAGATCTAATTTTATATGTACATATTTGGAATATATATTTGTGCATACATAAAATAGAGATCTAACTTTATTCTCCTCCAAGTGGTTAGCCAATTATCTCCACATAATTTATTGAATAATACATCCTTCTCTCACTGTTTATTATGCCTATATTTGCATATACACTTGGACTTTTTATTGGGCTCTCTTTTCTTATCCACTAATCTATTTGTCTATTCTTTATACTTCTTTAAATTATATAAGCTATACAGTCATTTATATTCTGATTAGGCAAGTCTTGATGTTTAAATATTCTGTTTCAAAATGGTTTGCCTAGATCCATCAAGGAGTGCTAAAATTAGTAAGCCAAATTTAAGCAGAAATAGAATATTTGCATAGTCTCAAAGTATCTGCTCCCAAATATTTAGTAATTGAAGGAGGCAAATAATAAATTTATAGTGGAGAATCCTGGCAGATAACACTTACCCAAGTGATCAAATTTCACATCACCAATAATACATGTCAACATCACATACCCCAATATGACACACAGAGAAGTGAAAATCACCTCTGAATCATCCTTCCCATTAATGCATAATCTCAATCTAATCATGGAAAACATCAGACAAACCCAAATTAAGGAACATTCTAAAGAATAACTAACCAGTAGTCTACAAAAGTGTCAAGGTCACAAAAGATAAGGAAAGACTTAGGAACTGTCATATATTGGAAGAAACTAAAGACACATGCACATAAATGCAATGTGGGGTCCTGAAAGAGCCAAAGGTTGTTAGTGGAAAAACTGGTGAAATCTGAATACATTCTGAAAATTTAGTTAATAATATTATAGCATGGTTAATTTCTTAGTTTTGGTAACTGTTCTATGGCTATATAAGATGTTAATGTAAGAGAAAACTGGATATGAAGGCTATAAAGGAAAAACACCACTAGTTTTGCAACTCTTTTGTAAGCTTAAAATTATCTCAAAATGAAAAAAAAATTTCTCATCTATTTTAATGCGTGTATTCTATCCAGTGAAATTTTACTATCCTTTGTCAAGCTCCCCTCTCACTAATGTAAAGTAAAAACATAGGCCTTAACATTCTCACTGTGATTGTGTTGAATGTGTATGCTAATTTAGGAATATTTGGCATCTTTACAGTGTTTAAGCTTTTATTCAGAAGAAGCATATTTATTTTTCAGATTTTATTTTATGTTCATAATACTATTGTATGCTTCTTTTTAATTTACTTATATAAGTTTTGCTGTAATTTTAAGTTGAATAACAGTAGAGAGTGTAGGTATTTCTGTGTTATTTCTGACTTTAATGAGAATTCTTATAGCTTTAAACCACTAAATAAGTTTATTATTTATTTCTGATTATACATTATCTTCTGTAAGAGGTTTCTTTCTATTTACCTAGAGATGTAACAGGAGTTAATACCAAATTTTATTTTAAAAATTCAACTTCTATTGGATAGGATCACAGTCTTCATTTTTCTCTTTCTTTTTTAAGATAACAAATTATGAGACCAGATTTTCTTTTCTTTCTTCTTTTTTTTTTTTTTAGTCACGCCTTGTGTCTTGTGGGATCTCAGTTCCCCAACCAGAGATTGAACCCGGGCCATGGTAGTGAAAGCCTAGCATCCTAACCACTAGGCCACAAGGGAACTCCCCACATTTTGTAATGTTGAGCCAACCTTGCACCTCTGGGATAAAGCATCATTAATCAACTTAATCACAGTGTTCTGTTCGCTTCACATTTTATTTAGGATCTAGGGAATTTTGTTTATATGTGATAGATATGTGTTAGTACTTGCTTTTAAAAACTTGCTCTTGAATAAAACTGTCGGTTTCTTGAGGGCAGGAATAATATTTGGCAAACAGACTCTAGAAAAATATTTTGTTAAATATTGAAGAGTCTCCCAGTTTGTTACAGATGTGGGAATTGGGGGCATTTGCTGAGTTATTGAATGGGTGTTGGTTCCAGAGACTTTCTCACTTCCCAAAACATAATCTTCAAATTTTTAGGGATTCTGTCTTTCAGAGGTCTCAAACTCAGCCCATGAAATAAATTTGTCTTGTCAATATGTTACATGGCCACACGGTGTTTTGAAAATGTTTGATTTAACTGCTAACATTTAAAAATAAGATCTGGGCTTCCCTGGTGGTGCAGTGGTTGGGAGTCCGCCTGCCGATGCAGGGGACGCAGGTTCGTGCCCCAGTTCAGGAGGATCCCACATGCTGCAGAGCGGCTGGGCCCGTGAGCCATGGCCGCTGGGCCTGCGCGTCCGGAGCCTGTGCTCTGCGGCAGGAGAGGCCACAACAGTGAGAGGCCCGCGTACAGCCATAAATAAATAAATAAATAAATAAATAAAAATAAGAAGAGCTTACAAATAAATCTAAATCTCTGGTTTCTCTTGAAAAATCATAGTTATAGAATGTAAAATTACTGGACTCCTATTATTCAAGAAATTGTAGTCCAGCTGAAAAATCTAAGTGTCATGCACAGGGACACTTAGTCGTACCTGTCAGTGGTAAAGGTTTGCAGAAGAGAGGGATTGTCCTGGACAGGAGAGGTGAAACAAAATTTCATAGAGGAGGTCAAATTATGTAATCAACAGTGGGCATGAATAGAACCTCATGAATAAATAACTTCTTCGTCATATGGCTGAAAAAAGCAACACACCCTAGATGAGGTACAGATGAGACATTTGCTGATTTATAAAATTTGTGATTAAATGGCCTTTAATGTATTGAATAACAGTGAAATGCTTAAGTTAGTCTTGATTTTGGCTTTAAATATTTTTAAGCCACAGGATATCCAACTGGTTGACTCTTGTTCTCACGCAGCTGTACCCAAAAAGGCATACAAGACTAAGACTGGAAAGGGCTTTTGAGGTCACTTATTCTAATTCCTTCCCATTTTACAGATGAAGAAACTGACAGTCAGAATGGTGGAATGATGTAAGTTCACAGTTTGTATATGATAGAATAAGGCTCGTGATTTTATTGCTAACCAGTCATTATCCATTCTAATGACATCATTGCTGCTCTACAATGGGGATGGAGTAAGTAGATTTCTAAGGTCCCTTCCATTCTAAGACGTGGAAGGAGAAAGCCAACCAAAATTGATAGCTCAAGCCTTTATTAAAATCTTCGATATGGGAACAACTCAAGATTAGTATTCCACAGAATACCAGTGGTTTGAAGAGTTTATAAGGAAATCAGGGAAGGTCAGTGAGTGTTCATATTTGTTCCAAGAATTTTTCACTGAGGAAAATAAGATTGTCCTGCTCTTGGGACAAGATGTAGGGATGGCAAGACTAGGGCTGAAGTTTAATAGTTCTTGTGGGTCAGTTTGGGTTTAGTGAGCAGGGAGCTAGGTAGAAATGTTCAGTCCTTCAGTATTTTTTTACAATGATAAGAAGCACTCAGGACTGTGTTATATTATGTATTTATTTATGTATTTTCTCTTTCCCCTACTAGAATGCACATCAGCAAGGGTGGAATGTATTTGTTTCCTAGGACTTCTGCCACAAATTACCACAAACTTGTGGCTTAAAACAACAGAAATTTTTCCTCATCATTCTGGAGGTCAGAAGTTGTAATCAAGGTGTCAGCAGGGTTGACTCCTTCTGAAGGCTTTGGGGGAGAACCTGGTCCATAGTGGCTACCAGCAGCCCTTGGTGTTCCTGGCTTATGGACACATCACTCCAACCTCTGCCTCCATCTTTGCAGTGCTCTCTTCTCCCTGTGTGTTTGTGTGTCCCTTTCTGTCCCTTATGAGGACACTCTCATTGGATTTAGAACCCACCCTAATCTAGTATGGTCACATCTTGATCCTTACCTTAATTACAACTACAAAGATGCTAGTTCCCAATAAATTTACCTTCTGAGGATCTGGGTGGACATGAATTTTGGGGAGGACACTATTCGACCCAAGACAGAAGGGTTTTATTTTCTTAACCATGGAAGTCTCAGTGCCTAGGAGACTGGCAAATATTTGCTAAATGTTGAAAAAAACTTAATTGGAGCTAGGTATTGGCTGCTCCCTATACATGACATTGTCTATGGACCTCCTTGTATGACCTGCATCTCTCATTCATGTCACCTGTTGGGCCTTAGAGGCTATGGGTTTAAGACTTCTGTTCATCTGGTTTAAAGTACTGCTCATTTTTTCTCCCAATAAAATAGAGAGATAGGATGAAGGGCAGTGGAGAGAGGAGGAGCGCATTTGAGAACACAGGAGCGTCATTGTAAACCACAGCCAGCCAGCCTGGAATCATATCTTGTTTTTCGTTTTTTTGTTTGTTTTTTGTTTTTTTTTTTGCGGTACGCGGGCCTCTCACTGTTGTGGCCTCTCCCGTTGCGGAGCACAGGTTCCGGACGCGCAGGCTCAGTAGCCAGGGCTCACGGGCCCAGCGGCTCCACGGCATGTGGGATCTTCCCGGACCGGGGCACGAACCCGTGTCCCCTACATCGGCAGGCGAACTCTCAACCACTGCGCCACCAGGGAAGCCCTGGAATCATATCTTGAATCTACCACTAACTCATTGTGGATCTCACCCATCTCAGTTTCTCCATCTGTAAATGGAAATAATAATAGCACCTCGAGTTTGGTTGTGAGGATTAAAGAAGTTGATAGACATAAAGTACACAGTCTAAAGGTACCAGTAAAGTGCTATAAAAATGTTAGCTATTATCCAAATGTCTCAGTGCCCAACTTTGAGATAATCTCACATCCTTCAGGCAACATTTACATTTTAAATGAGGACCACACCAGCTTGCTTCCTTATAATCACCTCCAAATGAGAAAGGGATTTTCCTTTTAACCAAATATTTATTCATATTACAATCATATTTTAATTATTCTAGGGAAAGGTTTTTATATAAGAAACCAGAGAGCAAAGTGGTTGGATGATGTGTTTGTATTTCCTATTGAGATTTTCTCCTTTTAAATTTTTTAGTGTCTATCTCATCTTTTTTTTTTTTTTTTTTTTACCTCTCACTCCCAATTTGCCGATTATTAACTTTAGAAGCAATTTGGTGGAGGTTGAAAGGAAGCAGAAGAGAATAATATTTGAGTACCAGACATTCTGTTTAACAGTTTGCTAACATTTTTCATTTAATCTTATAAAATGTGTATTATTACTTTCAGTTTACAAATGAACAACGTAAGACTTAAAGTTGCTCTGAGATGTAACTTGCCTGAAGTTAGCCAAATATCATGTGATGAAGCTGTTCTTTTCTATAGTCTGTCTGATTCCAAAATCTCTTGTATTCCTAGTATAATGCCATGTCCAGAGGTCATGATATAGTGCTGTAGGTGTAATTACATACACACACACACACACACAACATGGATTTTACCCTAGTATTTTGGTCCATTTGAATGCAACTTCTGTTATTAAGCTGATTTCAACCAGTTGCCTTATATTTGAATAAAGATAAGAAAACACAAGAAAGGTTAGAATGCTAGCTCGGGCAATATTTATTTTGCAAGGAAGATAATGCCCATTTGAGATTAGCTCTTTTTGTCAAGGTGAAACTGAGCTAGGTCCCATGTTCCAAAAGCCTTATCACATAAGCAAATTAATTTTAATAGGGCACATTGGCACATATTGCTATTATTGTGCAAATATGTTTTGGGTTGCCACTTTAAAAGGAAACAATCTGGTTTTCTTCTCCCTATCCTTCTTAATTTTCTCTGTGCTGGAAACAAATGTTCTAATACTGAGTATATAAAGGAATCAGAGAGAACCCCAGAACGACACCTTTCTAAACTTCCAGTTAGAGGAAGCAAACTCTTGGACCAAAAATGAGCAAACAATATAATTAATACAAAGAATTACAAGCGATGGGATAGCTGTCTGTAAATTAAGTCATGTGGAAAAGTTGCTTATATTTATTTCCTGAGGCCTGCCAAAGAGGACAGACTAAGAATACTAGTTGAGCTAAATTTACTGGGACTCAGAGTCCTTATTACATGTATATGAATATTTGTACTCAATAAAAGTACAAATTTAATGAAAATTATCTGTCCAACAATAAAATAACCTGCCTCGGGAAACTGCCAATGTCCTACCATTGAAGGTGCTCAAACAAGGGCTCTTTACCTTTTGGGAATGTCCTGTAGGGGAAGCAAATACTCTGTGAAGGTTATTCAAGGCCAACAAAGACTCTGAGATTTCTTCCAAACATAAGATTCTCTAATTCACACACCAGTGGGCACATGGTCATCTATGCCAGTTTTTAATTTATCACTCCATTTTCACTAGCAACCAACTGCCCCTAATGATTTGATCCCTTCACTGTTAAACCTCTAGATCAGGTACCTGCACACTACAGCCCATACTCCCAATCTGGCTGGCCACTGTTCTGGTACAACCTACCAGCTAAGAATAGCTTTTACATTTTCAAATAGAAAGAAATCATAAGAAAAACACTATTTTGTGGCATGTGAAAGTTAGGTGAAATTCAACGTTCAGTGTCCATAAATAAAATTTCATTGGAACACAGCCATGCTCATTTGCTTATGTATTATCTATGGCTGTTTTTATGTTACAACAGAAGGGTTGAATAGTGGTGAAAGATACTGAATGTCTGGCAAAGTGGAAAACATTTATTATCTTTCCCTTTACCAAAAATGTTTGCTGACCCCTGCTTTAGAAAATCAACTTCTGACAGCAGGGGTGTAGTCGTTTTTGTTTATCTCTGTAGCCCTAATGTTTGGCACAGAGTGCCTTTAATATTTGGTTGTTGAATGAATAAATGAATAAAGGATGATTGTGTTCAGAATTTATGGAAAGTCATTAAATTTGCCTATAAATAATTTCTTCTTCTAGAGACCAACAGAGATTTATATCCCTGTTCCCAAACAATGCAGAGGTACATTGTATGTGAACAAAAGACTCAACCAGGGCTAATATTGAGGTTAATGGACCTGTACAGAATAATGTCTACCTTCTATTCTGATTGGTCTGGGCCATACCTCCCTAGTCATTAATAATTTTGGAAACCACCCCTGGACACACTATAGGTTATTACCTTAAAAACTTATGACTTATTCAGACTTTGGTGAATTCCTAAAATAACCTTGAGAAACTTTGTCTTTTCTTGTCTTAATCAGTTGGAAAATGTAATGCTCCTTGGAGGAATAAATGTGGGGAATTATTCTTTCCTTTCAACACAGAGAAAGCCAGCTCAGCAATTCAATGACATTTGCTGCAGGTTAGATGAATGTCAGCACCTTGCTCCCTCCTCCACACAAAGAGAACATTAATATATTAAGTCACGTTTAGAAAAAAATCCCCCAAACATTTCGCCTGCAACATATTTGGAAATCCATTTTAGAATGTTAAAGTTTGTTAAAGATGCTTACACTGATTCTCATCCCCCAACCCATATTTTTTAAAACTATTAGCTGCACAGTACTAATTATCCAGCTGGAACTTCTTTCAGCAGAGGGTTTCCAAGTTGCTTCCCCAGTTTGAAGCTGTCAGGAGAAAGTCTGAAGACTTGTTCTTCCTCCTACAGCTTCATGCTCTAACTAAAGCAGTAAATATGGTTCCCTCCAAGGAAGAAGTAGGCAGGGAGGAAAGTAGTTGTAGGATTTAAATTCCAATTGGCATAGAACAGTGCAAGAACCTGTACACACAGATAGAAGAGGAAAAAGAGGCAGCTGGTGGGGTGAGGAAGGAGCAGAACAGCCTCAGTCCCAAGGTCAGAGCAGAAAGTAGATGGGATGCCCTCTGAGGGGCAGAGACAGATATCTCATGTGTTTTCCCATTTCTCATCAGTTAAGACCAGCCTGATAGGATTTAGAATTAGAGAAGTCTCGACAGTCATTAGGTCACAATTTAGCCTGTGGAATAAGCCACACAATTTTATTTATGTGTTTGTTTCATAATTGGCTTATTTTAATTTTGAAGAAGAAGGAAACTTGGTTAAACTTCCTGTAAAGTTATTATGTGATTATTATAATAATTTTAGCCATGGAGAACAGTACAAAGAAGAAAGTTCCCATGTCATCTTAAATCTTCCACCAAGAAATAGCCATTGTTTTTAGGGAGACACCATTTCAGATATCAGTTTTTATATATACAGAGAATAAGAAATAGATATGAAACTTTAAAGAATAGGAACATGCTATGATATTTTTGCATAAAAGCCTTCACTTAATTTAACTTGATTTTAATGGAAAGGAGAAAAGTACAAAGTGACCTTATTTCTTATTTTCCCCAAATATCTCTGTCAGGCTGATAAAAGATACTGTGAAAAGTATTAAGTTGTTGGAGTCATTGTGTCTTTGATTTTTTTAAATAAACTTCAATTTTTACCCTATTAATCAACTCTATCAAAAAACAATCTTGGGCTCTCCTGGTGGCACAGTGGTTGAGAGTCCACCTGCCAATGCAGGGACACGGATTCGTGCCCCGGTCCGGGAGGATCCCACATGCCGCAGAGCGGCTGGGCCCGTGAGCCATGGCCGCTGAGCCTGTGCATCTGGAAAAAGAACAATCTCATTCCTTCTCCTACAACCTCTGCTTCTTTAATTTTAAATGTAATTTTATTATCTTTATTATTATTTTTATTATATTTTGTCATATGAGTAATCTGTTATGTAAATACAATTTACATAATTGTTCGTTTTAGTTTTAAAAGAATTCAGTATACACACTAATATTTTTACTGTGCCTCTTTCAGTTCTGATTTAAATTTTTTGCTTCATTTTTTCGTTAGCTGAATTTGTCATCAAGCATATGTGTGTATTTGTTTGTGATAAGAAGTGTTGCTGGGTGCTAAAATGCTTCATGTTTGAATATATCTAATTGTCATCTTTATATTTGAAACGAATATTGGCTGGATTCACTTTTCTTAGTCACACTGTCAGAAACTTTGTAGGAGGCTTTTACAGTTGAATGCTGCCATGGGAAAGAGTAATGCCAGTGTGATTTCCCCTTCTTGGTTCCTGCAGATATTTGAGTTTGTGACATCTGACTTTAGTCCACCTTTTCCTTAAACAAAAAATATAGAAGCCAAATAATTTTTCATATGGATTCCCACCAAGTGTATAAAATAGTTAATCTATGCCATTCTGATAAAGAAAACCATTTAACACTATTGGTTTAATTTGCACGTTGTTGATTCCTAGGACGGGATGAACATCTTTTAGATGTTCAATTATAATTTTAGAGTAATTGATAACTGACTATTGATCTTTACTAAATTTAGCAGATCCCTGTCTGATCATTCACACATAGATTATATATGTAAATTAACATAATAATAATGTAACTGGATCAATTTAATGGAGCCACTTTGTGAAGGTTAGGGTGCCATGTTAACCTGACAAGGTCATGCTGACCCTTACAGGGTGATTTGGAGTTTTGCTAATAGCAAAATACATAGAATAATGGTATTCCAAAATTGGAAGAATGGCAAGATATTCAAGTTTACTGGATTATAAACAGTCAAATTGTTTTTTAAACAAAAAACTTTTAATATAACACCTAATAAATAAGCCAAATAGAACTGCTCTAGATAAAGTGAAGTAGGGCAGGGGGTAGAATAGAATTCAGCCTGTGTCTTTTTTTTTTTTTTTTGACTCCCAGGTGACTTGGAAAACCACAAGACCCAATGTCTCACAATCTGAAAACCAACCAAGATGGCATGATAGTTTTATACTTTGAAACTGTCCTCTGCTTGGAACACAGAACAAGGATAGTTAAATCATTTAGAACATGTTCTCTGACAACAGTAGAATGAAGTAAAAAATTAAAAACAAACATCACTAGAAAATTCCCACTCTTTGAAAATTCAGCAATGTGTCTAAATAATCCAAATGTCAAAGAAGAAAAAACAAAGAATATTAGAATGCATTCTGAACTGAATAATGATGAAAGTACAGCCATCAAACTGTGTGAAATACAGCTAAAGCTGTGCTAAGGGTGAAATTTATAGTCAAAGTGCATATATTAGAAAATATGACAGGCTGAAAATCAATTACCTAAGTGTCCAAATCCAAGAAACTGAAGAAAAAATTAACCCCAAGAAAGTGAAGGAAATCATAAAAATAATGTGAAGAAATTAATAAAGTAGAAAATAAATTTATTAATACAAAAATAAAAAAACAAAAATTGTTCTTAGAACAGACTAAGACAATTAATAGACTTCTAGCAAAGCTGATCAAAAAAGAGATGGGGGGCTTCTCTGGGGTTGAGAGTCCGCCTGCCGATGCAGGGGACACAGGTTCGTGCCCCGGTCCGGGAAGATCCCACATGCCGTGGAGCGGCTGGGCCCGTGAGCCATGGCTGCTAAGCCTGCGTGTCCAGAGCCTGTGCTCCGCAACGGGAGAGGCCACAACAGTGAGAGGCCCGCGTACCGCAAAAAAAAAAAAAAAAAAAAAGAAAAAAGAGATGGGAAAATCCCCTAATATCCAGATATTAAAATGAGGACATCATTACAGATATTGCATATATTAACAGATAATAAAGGGATATTATTAAAGATTTTGCATGAATAACTTTGAAAATTTTAGTGAAATTGACACATTTTTAGAAGTTTCCTAATTGCCAAACTGAAACAAGGAGAAATAAAAGATACAAATAATCCCATATGTATTAAATAAATTGAATCTAGTATTTAAAGCCTTTCCATTATAAAATCTCAAGGCCTAGGAGGCTTTACTAGTGAATTCTCCCTAACATTTAAAGAAGGAGTAACAATTTCTCACACTCTCCACCAGAGATTAGGGGGAGAAAATATTCAGAGGTGGGGGTGAATGGGAAAGTTCTCTTGTCAATTTGTTTACCAGCATGATTTGATATTAAAATTTAATAAGAATATTACAAAAAAAAGGGGAATTTAAAAGCCAACATCCCTAATGAAGACAGGTACAAAAATCTTGATCTAAATATTATCCTCTTGAATTCAGTGATATATAAAAGGCTAATATAGTATAATCAACTAAGGGTAATCCAAGAATGCAGGCATATGAGTTATAAATTGTGACAATAATGATGTTTAACAAATGACCCTGAAATTCAATGGCTCAAAACAATAACATTTGTTTAGCTTACAAGTCTGCTAGTGAGTTTTGTAGTTCTTCTGATCTTGGCTGACTTTCTAAAATGTCTCCAAAAACTGCTGGTTGTAGTGTTGATTGGTAAAAAGACTGATTGTTCATAGCCATACTATCTGCAATAGCTACATCATATAAATTATCAAAATACCCATCAAATGTAGAATGAACATATAAATTATGGAATTCATACAAGAGAATTCTATTTATCAATAAAAGAATTGCTATAAACAACAATACCTATTATTGAACAAAGGAAGTCAGACTACATTTCTACCCCCCAAAAAAAGAAGAAAATAAAAAAAGTTTCATTTCATTTATATTACATTCAAAAACACAAAAATTACTCCATGGATTGAGAAGTAATGTTAGTGGTTACCTTTGGAAGCCTGTGACTAGAAAGGGATGCAAAGGAGACATGATTTACTCATAATGTTCTGTCTTTTATCTGGGGTCTGAGCCCATGTTTGTGTCCAGTGTGTGAAAATTTGAGTTAAACATTTACATGTGCTTCTCTGCCTCTGTGTTATGCTCAATTTTTAAAAGGTAATTTTATATCATTCAAAATACATGGAAAATATAAAATAGAGAAATATATAGAAAAAGTCATACAGAGTAAAAAAAAAAAAAGATGCTATGAGGGATTGAGATGGCAAAGCACCAACTGAAGGAAGACCAAGTGAGGAGGAGGTATATTTTCTGAAATATACATCTGTTAAAGAACTCCTGTCTAAAATATACTAAAGAACTCCCACAAATCAAAAGGAAAAGACAGAAAATGAACCTCTCAAATAGCTAAAGACTTGAACAGGCCCTTCACAATTGAAGAAATCCTCATTCCAATAACATGAAGAAGATGTTCAATTTTATTAATCATCAGGAAAATATATATTAAAGTCACCATGAGATTCTGCTACACACATACGCCAGAATGGCTCAAATGAAAACAATTGTCAGTATCAAATGGCAGCAAGGCTGTGGAGCAACAGGAACTTTTATGCATTGCTGATGGGAGTGTAAATTGGTACAAAAATATGGAATACTGTATAGTACTATCTAGTAAAGATGATATATGCATATCCTATCACCAGCAACTCCATTAGTAGACATATGTCATGCAGAAGTGTTTGGCTTTGACAATTTCTCCAAAATTACATAAAAGAATGTTCATAGAAAGACAATTGGATTAAACAAAAGCCATGTCCATTAATATTTGAAGGGATAAATAATCTGGATATAGTTAAAGAACAAAATATTGCATAGTAATGAGAAGGAACAAGCTATTACTTCAAGCAAAACACAGATGCATTTCACTAGATATATTGAATGAAATAAGTCAAAGGAAAAGAATATTGTGCTTTATTCCATTTAAATGAAGAGCAGAAGACAGACACAACTAATTAACAGTGTTAGAAGTTTGAATAGGGGTTACCTTTGAGGGAAGGTCTGATTGAGAAGGAGCAGGATGAGGCCTCTGGGGTGCTGGCTACATAGATGTGCTTATAATGCTCTGTTCAATTTCCTGCACATAGTGTTTCAACAAGGTTTTTTGAAAAGTAGATACTTGTGTAGGAACACACACACACACACACACACACACAAAATTAAAAGACAAGCCATGAACTGAGAGATAATATTCATACATATAATTGACCACAGTTTAATATCCACAACATATGAAGAATTCTTATAAATCAGTAAGAAAAAGACAACTACTACTCACAAAATGTACCAAATATATAAACAGGTAATTCACAGAAGGTAACCAAAGGGGCCAAAAACATATTAAAGAATATTCAGTCTCCCTGGCTATTGGGGAAATGTAAATTAGTACCATAATTAGATATCTTTTTATATTGGTTAGATTGGCAACAACCAGAAAATGCCAAGTGAATGTGGAAAGAAGATATGGGGCAATGAGAAGTTTCATAAATTGCTGGTGTCTTAGCTTGAAGTACTATAACAAAATACCATAAACTGGGTGGCTTAAACAACAGACATTTATTTCTCATGGTTCTGAGGGCTGGAAGTCCAAGATCAACATGTTAACCTACTCAGCTCTTGGTGAGGGCTGCCATCTTGTTGGGTGTTGACATGACCTTTACCTTGTGTGCATGTGGAGAGAGAGAGAGTTCTCATATCTTTTCCTTTTCTCATAAGGGCAATAATTGCATCATGAAGGTCCTACCTCCATGAGCTAATCTATACCTAGTTACCTCTCAAAAGCTCCACCCTAAATACCATTACATTGGAAGTTAGGGCTTCAACATATGAATTTTAGAGTGGGGGGAAACACAATTATTCAACCCCTAATGGCTTGTTGGATTATAAATTGGTACAACCACTTAGAAGAGCAATTGGCAATATTTAACAAAGTTGAAGATGTGCAGGTTTGTTTATTCATCCAACAGTTCTTCTACTCTTAGATGAAGATGCTAGAGAAATACTCATATATGGGTAGAAAAAACATAAAATGATGCTAAATACACTAGAAATAAGGGATTGGAAACAACCAAAATGTTCATCAGTAGAACAGATAAATTAATTATGGTATAGTAAAATCCCTCTATAACAATAAATAAGGTCCAAATATTCAGCCAGGTAAAATGAGGCAGTTAAACTATGAAGTCTTGCAGTTCCTGGGATCTACTGTCTAGTTTGGCAGTACATGCTGGAGTTGTATGATACAGTTTAAATATCAATAAAAGTGATTCGAAGTACTATGTTTGGAGAGGAATTCCAAGAGAGTGGTCACAATGTTGAGATCTTCCCAGTTAACTGTCACCTTTTATGAAGACCACGTTCAAGGAAATTAGGCTGAAAGAAACTGGAGACAAGGGGGCATATTTTGGTCTTATTCTTCAAAGATAAATCCCATTGTACCTGAATTTCACACTTATTCCAAGGTTTCAGTGTATATTAATGAAACAGAATAATACACAACATTTAAAATGAACAAACTAGAGCTACAAATGTCAACATGGGAATATATCAAAAACATAAATTTGAGTGAAAATAGAAATTGCAAGATAATATCTAGAGTTTGATACAATTCGACTCAAATGCTAAAACCAGTAGAATAATGCTACATTTTGTTTATTGATCCGTAATGTGTAATCAAGTCTAACACAATAATGGAAGGACACATACTACCTCCAGGATTGTGAAGAAGAGCAGGAAATGAGATCAGGATAGTACATAAAGGAATTTTTAACTGTAGTTTATTACATGTCACTTCTTTTAAAATGTCAGATGTCAATTAGGTTTGTTGATGCGGATGACTATACATAGGTTCAGTATACCATTTTGTATGTTGAAAATATTTTGAAATTAAAAATACAATCAGAAAAGAAAACCATTGCTTTGATCCAACACACCCCCTAATTTCATCATGAAGGAAACTGAGAACCCAAGAAATAAAGAGGTTCCCCCAGCCTGTATTTTATTTTCTGTCATTCTTTAAGGAGACATGTCATATGTATGCATTTTAAAAGCAGCTACCATTGTATGTTCATTGTATAACAAGCAGTTTAATAAGCACTTATGTTCATGGTTTTATTTAATCTTCCAAAAAGCCACACTCCTATGAGACATATCCTATCTCTTATTTTATAGATGAGAAAACAGATCGAGATATTAAAGTGATACAATTTGATCAAGATTACCAACTAATTATAATCTATATAATTTCAGAGCATGGTTGCATTATGAATTAACTATTAATCTTATTGTTCACCTATATGTGGTAATTCTCCCCACCCCTTATCCCCAAGTCATTTATAACTTTCTCTTTATTATTCTTTTTAAAAAATTTTTCTCTTTGCTTTTCAGCAATTTAAATATGTTGTGAATAAGTGTGGTTCTCAGCCCTTCTTCCTGCTTAGAACTTGTTAGTTTTAATATTTAAGATTTGCTATTTTCATCAAATTTGAAAAGCTATTATATAAAAATATCATGTGTTTTTTCAGATATTATTCTGTCTCATTCTTTTCCTGAGACTCTGATTACATGTATATTGTACTGCTTGATATTTTCTCATAGTGATGACATTCTGTTCTGTTTTTATTTCAGTCTTTTCCCTTTGTGCTTCATTTTGGGCATTTTAAAAGTTGGACTGTCATAAACTTCACTGATCCTTTCTTCTGCAGTGTTCATTCAGATGTTTAATCCATCTAATGTATTTTAGAGTTTAACATTTTTTTGTTTTGATTTATAATCTGTTTGAGTTAATTTTTGTATGAGGTGTTAAGTTATTATCAGGGTTCATGTTTCTTATCTATGAATAATTGTTTCAACAAAATTTTTTGCCACTGAGTTGCTTTTGCAACTTTGTCAAAAGTCTGTTGGTCATATTCATATGAGTCTATCTCTGGACTCTCCTTGTTCTATTGATCTATGTGTCTAACCCTCTACCAAAATTATACTGTCTTAATTGCTTTAACTATATAGTAAATCTTATAATCATATAGTGGGATACCTTCAAATTTATTCTTCTTTTTCAAAATTGTTTTCAGCTATTCTAGTTTCTTTGATACATATTTTAGAATCAGCTTGTCTTTATCTGTCAATATGTTGCTGGAATTTTTCATAGGAATTGTATATCAGCTTAGGGAGAATTGACATTTTTATTGTGTTTTATCCATCCATAATCATAGTATGCTCTCTCCATTTATTCAGGTTTTCTTTTACTTCCTCATCTAGTGCTTTGTAGTTTTCAGCATATGTATTCTGTACATATTTTGTTATATTTACATGTAAATATTTTATTTGGTCAGGGCTATTGTAAATACTATTGTGTTTTAAAGGCTCATTTCATTTTGTTAATAATATTAGTATATAGAAATACTAGTATATAGAAATAGAAATTAGTATATAGAAATATAGTTTATTTTATACACTCACAGAAAACTATCTAAAAAGGAAATTTGGAAAACAATCCCATTCACAATAGCACCAAAAATAATAAAATACAAAGGAACAAACTTAACTAAGAATATGAAAGACTTGAATACTAAAAACTACAAAATATTGATGCAAGTAACTAAAGAAGACACAAACAAATGGAAAGACATTGCATGTTCATGGATTAGAAGACTTATTATTGTTAAAATGTCCCTGCTACCCAAAGCAATAAACAGATATACAGATGCAATTCCTATCAAAATCCCAATGGCAGTTTTGCAAAAATTGGAGCACTATTCACAATAGCCAAGATGTGGAAACAACACTAATGTCCACTGACAGATAAATGGATAAAGAATATGTGGTATATACACACAATGAAATGCCATTTGACTTTAAAAAGGAATGAAATTCTGCAATATTCAACAACATGGTTGAACCTTGAGGACATCATAAGCCAGTCACAGAAAGACAACTACTACACAATTTCACTTATATGAGTCTAAAATAATCAATTCATAGAATCAAAGAGTGGAATAGTGGTTGGTGGGCTGGGGGGAGAGGGAAATGAGGAATTACCAAACAATGGACATAAAGTTTCAGGTAAGGAGGGTGAATAAGTTCTAGAGATTGGTTGTAAAATACTGTGCCTATAGTCAACAATACAAGACTATGAGGAAATTTGCACAAGCCTCTTAGATAGCCTCATCCACAAGAGGACAGACAGCAGAAGCAAGAAGAACTATAGGGATTCCCTGGTGGTGCAGTGGTTGAGAGTCCACCTGCCAATGCAGGGAACATGAGTTCGTGCCCTGGTCTGGGAAGATCCCTCATGCTGTGGAGCAGCTGGACCCATGAGCCATGGCCATTGAGCCTGCATGTCCAGAACCTGTGCTCCACAATGGGAGAGGCCACGTACTGCAAAAAAAAAAAAAAAAAAAAAAAAAGAACTATAATCCTGCAGCCTGTCAAACAAAAACCACATTCACAGAAAGGTAGACAAGGTGAAAAGGCAGAGGGCTATGTACCAGATGAAGGAATAAGACAAAACCCCAGAAAAACAACTAAATGAAGTGGAGATAGGAAACCTTCCAGGCAAAGAATTGAGAATAATGATAGTGAAGATGATCCAGGACCTCGAAAAAAGAATGGAGGCAAAGATCGAGAAGATGAAAGAAATGTTTAACAAAGACCTAGAAGAATTAAACAACAAACAAACAGAGATGAACAATACAATAACTGAGATGAAAAATACACTAGAAGGAATCAATAGCAGAATAACTGAGGCAGAAGAATGGATAAGTGACCTGGAAGACAGAATGGTGGAAATCACTGCTGTGGAACAGAATAAAGAAAAAAGAATGAAAAGAAATAAGAGATCTCTGGGACAACATTAAACGCAACAACATTTGAATTATAGGGGTCCCAGAAGGAGAAGAGAGAGAGAAATGACTCGAGAAAATATCTGAAGAGATTATAGCCGAAAACTTCCAAACACAGGAAAGGAAATAGCCACCAAAGTCCAGGAAGTGCAGAGAATCCCATACAGGATAAACCCAAGGAGAAACATGCCAAGACACATAGATCAAATTGGCAAAGATTAAAGACAAAGAAAAATTATTGAAAGTAGCAAGGGAAAAATGACAACTGACATACAAGGGAACTCCCATAAGGTTAACAGCTGATTTCTCAGCAGAAACTCTACAAGCCAGAAGGGAATGGCATGACATACTTAAAGTGATGAAAGGGAAGAACCTACAACCAAGATTTCTCTACCTGGCAAGGAACTCATTCAAATTCGATGGAGAAATCAAAAGCTTTACAGACAAGCAAAAGCTAAGAGAATTCAGCACCACCAAACCAGCTCTATAACAAATGCTAAAGGAACTTCTCTAAGTGGGAAACACAGGAGAAGAAAAGGACTTAGAGAAACAAACCCATAACAATTAAGAAAGTGATAATAGGAATGTACATATCAATAATTACCTTAAAAGTGAATGGATTAAATGCTCCAACCAGAAGACACAGTCTCACTGAATGGATACAAAAACAAGACCCATATACGGTGTCTATGAGAGACCCACTTCAGACCTTGGGACACATACAGACTGAAAGTGAGGGGATGGAAAAAGATATTCCATGCAAATGGAAATCAAAAGAAAGCTGGAGTAGCAATACTCATATCAGATAAAATAGACTTTAAAATAAAGAATGTTACAAGAGACAAGGAAGGACACTATAAAATGATCAAGGGATCAATCCAAGAAGAAGATATAACAATTATAAATATATATGAACACAACATAGGAGCACCTCAATACATAAGGCAACTGCTAACAGCTATAAAATAGGAAATAGACAGTAACATAAAAATAGTGAGGGAGTTTAACAGCTCACTTACACCAATAGACAGATCATCCAGGCAAAAATTTAGAAAGGAAGCACAAGCTTTAAATGACACAATAGACAAGATAGATTTAATTGATATTTACAGGACATTCCATCCAAAAACAGCAGATTACACTTTCTTCTCAAGTGCGCACGGAATGTTCTCCAGGATAGATCACATCTTGGGTCACAAATCAAGCCTCAGTAAATTTAAGAAAGTTGAAATCATATCAAGTATCTTTTCTGACCACAACGCTATGAGGTTAGAAATCAGAGAGGAAATCAAAATATACCTAGAGGCAAATGACAATGAAAACACAGTGATCCAAAACTTATGGGATGCAGCAAAAGCAGTTCTAAGAGGGAAATTTATAGCAATACAATCCTACCTCAAGAAACAACAAACATCTCAAATAAACAATCTAACCTTACACTTAAAGGAACTAGAGAAAGAAGAACAAACAAAACCCAAAGTTAGTAGAAGGAAAGAAATCATAAAGATCAGAGCAGAAATAAATGAAATAGAAACAAAGAAAACAATAGCAAAGATCAATAAAACTAAAAGCTGGTTCTTTGAGAAGATAAATCAAATTGATAAATCATTAGCCAGACTCATCAAGAAAAAGAGGGACAGGACTCAAATCAATAAAATTAGAAATGAAAAAGAAGAAGTTACAACAGACACTGCAGAAATACAAAGCATCCTAAGAGACTACTACAAGCAACTCTATGCCAATAAAATGGACAACCTGGAAGAAATGGACAAATTCTTAGAAAGGTATATCCTTCCATGACTGAAACAAGAAGAAATAGAAAATATGAAAAGACCAATCACAGTAATGAAATTGAAACTGTGATTAAAAATCTTCCAACAAACAAAAGTCCAGGACCATGTGGCTTCACAGGTGAATTCTATTAAACATTTAGAGAAGAGCTAACACCCATCCTTCTCAAACTCTTCCAAAAAATTGCAGAGGAAGGAACACTCCCAAACACATTCTATGAAGCCACTGTCACCCAGATATCAAAACCAGACAAAGATGCTACAAAAAAATAAAATTACAGACCAATATCAGTGGTGAATATAGATGCAAAAATCCTCAACAAAATACTAGAAGACAGAATCCAACAACACATTAAAAGGATCATACACCATGATCAAGTGGGATTTGTCCCAGGGATGCAAGGATTCTTCAATATACACAAATCAATCAATGTGATACACCATATTAACAATTTGAAGAATAAAAACCATATGATCATCTCAATAGATGCAGAAAAAGCTTTTGACAAAATTCAACACCCATTTATGATAAAAACTCTCCAGAAAGTGGGCCTAGAGGGAACCTACCTCAACATAATAAAGGCCATATATGACAAACCCACAGCAAACATCATTCTCAATGGTTAAAAACTGAAAGCATTTCTTCTAAGATCAGGAACGAGACAAGGATGTCCACTCACCACTATTATTCAACATAGTTTTGGAATTCCTAGCCATGGCAATCAGAGAAGAAAAAGAAATAAAAGGAATACAAATTGGGAAAGAAGAAGTAATGTTTATTGCAGCACTATTTACAATAGCCAGGTCCTGGAAGCAACATAAATGCCCAGTGACAGATGAATGGATAAAGATGTGGTACAATGGAATATTACTCAGCCATAAAAAGGAACGAAATTGGGTCATTGGTAGAGACATGGATGGATCTAGAGATTATCATATAGAGTGAAGTAAGTCAGAAAGAGAAAAACAAATATCATATATTAACGCATATATGTGGAACCTAGAAAAATGGTGCAGATGAACCTTTCTGTAGGGCAGAAATAGAGACACAGATGTAGAGAACAAACATATGGACACCAGGGGGGAAAGTGGTGGGGACGGTGGTGGTGTGATTAATTGGGAGATTGGGATTGACATATATACACTAATATGTATAAAATGGATAACTAATAAGAACCTGCTGTATAAAAAAATAAATTAAATTAAATTAAAAAAAGAATTCACAGACTTGAAACAAGACAGAAAAGATGAGATAAAATAAATACAAGACTATATTGTACATTTAAAAAATTGAGGGTAGATCTCATGTTAAGTGTTCTTAAAATGAAATAATTTTTTAAAAGCTAAATTAAAAATATATATATATATTGTCATTGTAGGTAAGATCCTATGATAAATTTTTTTCAAATTGAAGAACAAATTCAAAAAATGAAAAGAAAGAAATACGCTTGGTATTTGTGTTGATATTGTGTTCTTTCACCTTGCTAAATTTACTTATTCGTTTTGGGACTAGAAGTTTTTTTCTTTTTGTAGGTTCTTTGAGACATTTTTTATGTACACAATCATATCACCTGTAAACAGGGACAGTTTTATTTCTTCTTTTCCAATTGGCTTGTCTTTTGTTTCTTTTCTTACCCTGTTGCACTGGCTAAAACTTCCAGTACCACGCTGAATAGAAGTGATGCGTGCAGACATCCTTTTTTTCCCCAGTCTTTTGGGGAAAGCAGTCAGTGTTTTATCATTAAGTATGATGTTAGTTGTAGCTTTTTTATAGATGTCCTTCGGCAGTTTGATGAAGTTTCTTTTTATTCTTAGCTTTCTGAGAGTTTTTGTCATAAAAAATTTTGTCCAATGTGTTTTTTTTTTTTGCATCAATAGATTTGATCATTTAAACTGTTTGTATATATATATATAAACTTTCTTATTTAAACTTATTTATATATATTTATAAATATATATAAACTATATTACATAAACTAAAATCCAACTGTATAAGTTGGATTATACTGTTAGATTTTTTAAAATTCTGAACCAGCCTTATGTTCCTGGAAAAAAATCTTCCTGGTTATGGTGTATTTTTGTTTGTTTTGTTTTGTTTTGTTTTTTGCGGTACGCAGGTCTCTCACTGTTGTGGTCTCTCCCGTTGCGGAGTGCAGGCTCCGGACGCACAGGCTCAGTGGCCATGGCTCATGGGCCTAGCCGCTCTGCGGCATGTGGGATCTTCCCAGACCGGGGCACGAACCCGTGTCCACTGCATCGGCAGGCGGACTCTCAACCACTGCACCACCAGGGAAGCCCTATGGTGTATTTTTTAGTGATGGGTTCAATTTGCTAACCTTTTTTTTTTTTTTTTTTTTGAGAATTTCTGTATCTACAAAAAGGATGGATAGGAGTCTATGGGTTTGTTTGTTTGTTTTGGTACTGTCTATGTCTGGTTTTAGTGTTAGGGCAATGTTGATTTCATAAAATTTGTTGAGCTTTCCTCCTATTGTCTGAAGGAGATTGTGTAAAATTAGTGTTATTTCTTTTTTAAATGTTTGGTGGAATTTGTCAGTAAAACCATATGGACCTGGAAATTTCCTATCCAGCCATATAACATGTACTTTTTAAAATTTTAGCTATTGTATTTTCCAGCTCTAGAATTTCTATTCTGGCTTTTTTTCATAGTTTCCAAATGTCTCCTGGGATTCTTTGCCTATTCATTTACTTTCTTTATCTTTTCCCGTACATCCTCAAACATGATTACAATGATATAAAAATCCTCATCTTCTTGTTGCAACATCTGGTTCATCTGTGGGTCAGGTTGTTTTTTTTTTTTTTTAATTTTTTGATGATGAATATTTTTATGAAACTTCTTTATATGTCTCATAATATTTTATTGTAAGAAGTTGTATATATAATTACATGGAGATTGAATTATACTCTTATTTTGTTTGGTTTATCCCAGAGATTGTAAACTCTTTTCTATGTGTGATAGCTAAAGTCGAGAACATGATCGTTTACATTTTACCATGTGATACGTTGAACCAGGATTGATCCCCAGCATTAGAAAGCTGAACACATTTCTTGTTAGCTCAATTCCCAACTTCCAGTTCTACTGCAGTAGGCACTGATGATTAAGTGTTAGTCTCTTCTTATCAGTGTTTGATCCTGAAGCCAGGAGGGGTGGGCTGCAGTATCACCCTTGGAGTGATCAGTTTCAGGCTTACTTCAAAGTCCCACAAAATGCTTAAGACTGTTCAAGTTCTTACTGTTTTTTGGTTCTGCTTTCACTGCCATTCTTACAACAAACTTTGGAGGTGATAGTTGGAGAGCATCATTATTTCAAGCAAATTATTAGTGCATGTGGGGTTTTCCTGATTCTAATCTGTCCCATCTGCTCCCATCAGTGCCATTATCTCCACTGGTTTTTATGGACCCAGTAAAGGGAATGCCTTCTTCTCCCCTTGCTTGTACCCAGATTCAACAGTTTACCATCTTTCCGGAAGCTACCACAACTTGCTGCTCACCTGTGAGGTACTCTCTCTCTCTCTTTGTAAGTTAGCTCAAGGCTTCCTTACATACACTCCTCTTTGACTGTCTGATAGATAATGTGATGGTTTATTTTATGTGTCGACTTGACTGGGCCACAGGGTGCCCACATATTTGGTCAACCTTGTTCTGGGTGTGTCTGTGAGGGTGTTTTGGATGAGATTAACATTTGAATCGAAGACTGAGTAAATTGCCCTCCCTAATGTGGCTGGCCCTCAACCAATCAATGAAAGCCTGAATAGGAAAAAAGTTTTCCTCTACCTGAGGTACCAGGAAACCTCTCCTGCTTGACTGCTTTAAGCTGGGACATCAGTCTTTTCTGGCCTTCAGACTTGAACTGAAACATTGGCTCTTCTTGGGTCTCAGGACTGTCAACTTTCATGCTGGAAATACACATCAGCTCTCTTGTGTCTGCAGCTTGCCAACTTCAGATCTTGGGACTTCTCAGCTCTATAATCATGTAAGCCAATTTCTTATAACATAAGGAACACACATATATATGTGTTCCTTATATATACAAGCATACCTATATATACACGCATACCTATATATACACAGGCATACTTTGAAGATATTGCTGGTTCAATTCCAGACTACCACAATAAAGTGAATATCATGATAAAATGAATCAGGTGAATTTTTTGGTTTCCCAGTGCATATAAAAGTTATGTTTGCACTGTATTATAGTCTATTAAGTGTCCAATAGCATTATGTGTAAAAAAATGTACATACCTTAATTTTAAAATATTTTATTAATAAAAAATGCTAACCATTATCTGAGCCCTCAGTGAGTCATAATCTTTTTCCAGATGGAGGGTTTGAAATATTGTGAGAATTACCAAAATGTGACACAGAGACACAAAGTGAACAAACGCTGTTGGAAAAATAACACCAATAGACTTTCTTGATGCAGGATTACTGCAAAACTTCAATTTGTAAGAAAACACTATATCTTCCAAGAACAATAACATGAGGTACGTGAAGGGTTAAAGAAAGAAACATACCTATGTAAAAAATTAGAGAAATGATGGATATATGATAATGTAAAAAAGTAGATTCATATTTTTCAATTATCATGCCTAATTGGATCCAAATTAGTCATCAAAATTGTGAAAGTTTCAAAGCTACATCTATGGGAATATTTAACAGAGAGAAAAGAAGAACTGGAAAATGAGAGCTATTTTCAAATGATTGTACGACTGTCCTTATATGAGATGTTAAATTTGTTCTTTGCTGTTCTAGAGAGCAGAACTACAGCCCATGAGCCAAAGTTGAGGGAAGCCTATTTTGTCTCAGTTAATTTATTCAATAAATAAGATTTGAGAAGTTACTGTATTCCAGGCACTGTTCTTGACAGTTGAGATATATCAATGAAGAAAGAAAACAAAATTTATTTCCCTGTCTAGAAAGGGAAATCCAAGTAAGGAGAAATCTAAGAAATCAATGGAAGGAAAATGTTGAACAGTTAAAAGTGGAAAAACTGACTGGATTCCCTGACAGAAACTTGATAATTATTTAGCATGTTTTTGAGGAGATTCCTAAATTAGAAGAGAGTTGAATCAGATGTCCTCAGAAGTTATTCTCGTTGCAGGATGCTCTGAGTTTCTGACAATTCAAATTATCTGCAAGCAATATCATGGACTTTGCTACCAGTATTCATTGAAAATTAGAATGGGTTAAGTTCTTCCTTGGATGTCAAAATATGGCGTCACTGTTACCATTCTAAGTCAATAATTTGGTTTCAACCTCTGGCCTTTACACATAGTATGCTACTCCCACATACCTCCCGGTCTTAACTAAAACATCACTTCCTCATTCCTTGACTCAATTCTAAATTAGGTCCTTTTATACTTGATCTTCATTGCTTTTTATTTTTCCTGCCTAGCATTCCTCTCACTTTGTAATTACTTTCTCTCTCTGTGCGATTATTTGTGTAGCGTCTGTATCCCCACTAATATGCAAGCTTCATGAGGGTAGGGACGGTGTCTGTTTTCTTCACCACTTGGTATGAATGACCTTAGCTCAGTCCTTGACGCAAGATCAAGGGCCATTAAATATTTATTTGGTGGTGAATAATGATTAATTAAGTAGGATCCCTGGAGAACAGGAATTGTTTATCTTCAAGTTACCAAGAGGGTTGAGTGACTGGCTTTGTTGGGAGAAACCACAAAGAAAAGAGGAATTTCCCAAGGGTTGGATCTTTTTCATAGATTTCTCTATATTGTTGAACCTAGAACTCTGGAATACCAGAGCTGGAAACTTATCTAATGCCTCCTTTGACAGAGAAGAAACCTTGAGCCTACCCAGAGGAAGAAGCTATGAATATGCATGAATCCATGGATAGACTGGGAGCATTTTAAGAGTTACTTTCAGAAATATTTTGGAAAACACACACGCAAACAAAAACAACTATCCAACTTAAGTTTGAAATTCACGCTCAGCTGTTGATCCGAAATTGGCTGAAGATGGGAGAACGTGTGTAGAGGGAGTGCGGAGCCAGTAACCGCTGGAGGCCCAGCCCCCCACGGGGACAGGGTTTCCCCACGTGCACAGGGTCCTCCCCCACGTGCACAGGGTCCCTAGGGGCCGGGGCGCTGAAGGAGCCTGCAGGGCCTCCCGGTGCAGAGCTGAAATGCTGACAGCCTTCTGATTGCAACTGTCACCACAGTAACTTTCCGAAACCTCCCACGGCGGGGGTGGGGGAGGGGAAACCAAAAATCCCAAATATAATTTAATTTCCAGGGTAAACACTTTCATGCAAAAATGGCCAAGGCTTTCCTCGAGGCGAGGCTGCCTTCTTCGGCATGACCACACTGCCCCCTTGAGCATTCTGCTGAAACCCTGCACAGAGACGGCTTCAACTCCACAAGCAACTGTCTAGAGCCGGAATCTGGCAGGAGAGGTGACGAATGACAGCGAGGAGGCTGAAGTGGCTTCTCCCTCTCAAGAGGGCCAAACGCGGATAACCAAAACGTGAATGGTTAGGAACATTCGCTTGATCTTGAAAGACCTATGAGCCAAGTGCACGGTAAGTGGTCGAAATCAGGGATGCCAACTGGCAGATCTAAAAACTAAAAGGGTCACCCTGCTCCAACACCTCCCCCGGCATCCGGCTCTAGTAAACTGTTCAGCATTTAAGTGTTTACTACATGTCAGAGGCTGTGCGAAGTCCATTATATCTATTCCCTTATTTAATCCTCATAACAATGCTGTCAGGTGGAAGCTCTCATTTTCTAGTTTTGAGGGAGAACAAGGCAGAGGCTCTGGAAGCTTAAGTGGTTTTCAACAACCACGTGAGCAGTAAGTGGCTGAGTGGGGGTTTGAGCCCAGCTCTGAGGGGCTATGCTGTGAGGTCCAGGAGAGCCCAGTTGCCAGTTCTGCCTCTGTCAGCTCCATGACTTTGAGCGGGTTATCTTCTATCTCTCCACCTTCCATCTCTCCTCTGCAAAATGAAGGGATTGCATTAAACCCCCTCTAAGGATTAAAACTCTAAGTTTCTATGAAGCTATGGCATTGACAGCCTAACAAGAATTAGGTCAATATAGATTAGCAAGTCAGCTAACAGCACTGAAAGGAGACAAGATAGGAAGTGATGGGCAGTGGTGGAGGGATGGATGCCTGCTTTACACTGGGCACAGTAGTGGGGAACCCGGAGCCTGGGAAAATGGGGTGGAGCACTAGACAGAGGGGCCAGGGCCAGGTGTGTGTCCTATAATCACAGATTCCACCTGCTTCCTAATTTGGACACAAAATAGCCTTGCACACATACAGATAATGTTGTTAGCTGGTCCATCTTAGATCAAAGGCAAAATATTCTGCCATGATACAATTTGATTGATTCCATTTATAGAACAGTGATTTGAAGTTGTGGGGATACAGTGTTTAAAAACTGTGGAAATAAATGAAATCAAAAAGCTATTTATCTCTCCCTCCCTGCCAAATCTGTCTGTCCCCTGCAGGGTTATGGAGAAGACAGTATGACCCAGTAACTGCTCATAATGAACTGCTGAGGTTGGAAAATTCCTTCTTATAATAATGGTTATGACTTATTGAGCCTCATCTCTGTTACCAGCATTAGTTAAGTGATTGCCAAGAAGCTGCCAAGTTTTCATTCCTTTACTTATGGATATTGCAATATTTGAGACCTTCAGTGCTTTAATTCAAACTATATCTCACTCTGTCTCTCTGTCTCTCTCTGTCTCTCTCTGTCTTTCTGTCACACTCACACAGTGATCCACTATATATGCTGGGCACTACAATCCTATTCTAGAAGCTGTGGTATAAGTTCATTTCAACTTTGCCCTCAAGAAATTCTTAGTTTATAGCATAAGAAAACAAAAAGGGCAACCATTACATGACAAACTGGCCATGAGAGAGTTACGCAGTGTGCTGTGAGGCTCAACAACTCAACATCGCCTGGAGGATAAAAAAGATTAGGAGAACTATCATGAGGAATTGACAAATCTAGCCTAGTAGGTGAGAGTAGGAAGCATATTCTAGGCAGAGGAACTATAATGAGCAAAGATACTGCTGCATAGAACAGTGTGAATTATTCAGGGAGATGCATGAGGTTATGCTGGCAGCCAGGAGGATGACTGTGGGAGAGCAACAGAAGATAAATTTGGAGAGGTAGGCAGGGGACAGATCAAAAGGACTTTGTAATATTTTATAAGCCATTTAGTTCATCCTAAAGGAATTTTATCCTAAAGAAATTTGGAAGCCACTGAAGGATTTCCTGCAATGCAATCATCCTTAAATAAAATCAGAAAACATTTCAAAGGCCTCAGTGCTCAAGACCTAAAAGAAACAAAACTGAGACTAAGAGAAATAAGATAAGATGACAATGAGAATTAATACGAGTGACTAGAATTTTTTTAAGCTGTTGACAATTTCTGCATTTTATCATTGCAGATAGTATGTGTAATATAATCTGTATTTGATTTTTAATGTGTTTACAGGGTGGTGATAGCATCTATGAATCAGCTTCTTTGGTTTAGAATACTTTCTTACAAACAGTAAATGATACCATCTTCTTGGTGTCATCTCCACTTTGACAGGATGTGGTCAAACCACTTGCACTTTCCAGGGCCCATCTTGTTTATGTGTTTTCCCCACTTTAAAGTTAGCTGGTTAATCAAAACAATTGTTCCCAGGATTTTGGACGGGGTGAGCCCTTCTTTCACCCACTTTATCTGTGAAATTCCAGTATCATCTCTCGTTTGTGTTTGGAAACAAAAGCCCCTAAAGAATATCTTTAAAGAGTCTGAAATTCATAAAAAAGAGAGCAACATAAACTGAAAATAGAACAGAAAACTTATTTGTTCTTTCCCTGGAGCTCTTTCTTGTCTGTTTGTTTTTGTTTTTTGAATTTTATTTATTTATTTATTTATACAGCAGGTTCTTATTACTTATCTATTTTATACCTATTAGTGTATATATGTCAATCCCCATCTCCCAATTCATCCCCCCTCCACTGGAGCTCTTGTGCAGACAAGGAATTATGATGCAACCTCACAGGCTGACCATAAATTGTCCAATTTCTTCACGCCTCCAAGCTGACGCCAACCTGTCATCAGGATCTGGTCTTGATCTTTCCAGTCTGGTTCTTCACTTTTTAAACTAAAGGCTGGCTCTTTCCAGTCTCTTTCTGATTAACTTAGGATCTGGCTTTTTTCAGGCAAACTTCTGCCCTTTCAAGAACTGATCTAACAATGCTGGGACTTGCAGCAACTCAATGAAAGTCAGGCAATGGAAAAATCATGTAACTTAAACCAAACAGTTCCCATTTGCTCTGAGACTTAGGACCCTCTCCTGGATAATATACACTCCTACTTAGGTGTCACTTCACTGAGGACTTTCCTGATCACCTTATTTACAATTGCAACCTGCTCCACCCCCATTCCAGTTGCTCCACCCTAATTCTTGTGTACCTTTTGTTGTAACTTGTTTATTTTATTTATTGCTTGTTAGCTGTTTCCCCCCCATATACGTATATGTGTGTATAGTAAGAGATGTATAAATGGACACACACACTCACACCTATATTTCAATAAAGACAACTAGCTAGATAAATAGAGATGAAGATATAGGTAGCTAGTAGGTAAGTAGGTAGAGATGCCTTTGTGTTTATGTGGGTGTAGAGGAAGTGACATAATGAGAGATAGAAAACATTAAAACAGAGTCAGCCAGAATGAGGATCACCATGTGTATGCTTCTAGACACAATGGTTTCTGAAGAAATAATAAACATATCCAATCTAACAATTATTTATGGAGTCCCGGGAGAGGATTTGGAACTGGGACTCTTCCAGGAAATCCAGGCTGGTCTCTGGTGCTCATTACTTAGACCTCAGCTGAGGTATGGCGGCCCCCTCCTCACCTGGGATATCAGGCTGAGATCCAGAACCATCTATACAGAGAGCAGCATCCAAACCACAGACCTTGTCATCAGTCTTCCGTGGTGGGGTGAAGTAGAGAACTGGAGGACTCTTCTTGGTGGCAGTGCCAAAGGGTGGCTTGGGGGACTTTTATCATACTCCCATCTCTAACCCAGTAAAAATGTAATCGAAGTAAAAACCATGGTGAGACTTCAAATATTCTGAGACATCCCCATGGGTACCAGACCCACCCCAACCTTCTGACCGGATGGTCACTCTAAACCTTTCCTCTATGGAAATTCTAGAACCACAGTGCTCTTCTATTTCCCCTGAGTGGTCCACAACCTACAAGGTAGTTTCCACTCTGGTAATCTCTGGGGCATCAATGACACAAGTACTTCAATAATCACTTTGGAAACTTGAATCCTGAAAGGAGGCCACTATTTAAGTGGATTTCCCTCCAGAAATGTCCATATCTATGATTCTATGATTTCTTTCTCTGTTGCTGTCTTTCTCTTTCTCTTTTTCTCTGTCTTAATCTCTCTCTCTCTCTCTCTCTCTTTCTCATACACACACACACACACACACACACACACACCAATTGTTGGTTATTTTTCTATGGCCTCAGTGAGCACATCATTCACTTCTGGCTGTCATAGATTCACTGGAATAATCATCTACATGGATGAAGAGCCCTGTTTGTGCAACCATGGACTGGAATTATACAAGCTTTTTCTCTTTTTAAGTAAAGTTGCACAAATGTACAGTTTATTCCATTTTCCCCTAGGGAATCTACATATTCATGTTGTGTGCAATGAGCATGTTGCTATGGTAACGATTATGGCTTTATATTAAGTAACAAGAAAATCAGCATCAAGAAAACTGGCTTTATTTACTATTCAGTCATGCTCCCTCCCTCCCTCCTTTCCCCCTCCTTTTCTCTCTCCCTCCCTCCCTCTGCAATCACTAGACCCCAAAGTCTGCCAGAATTCCTTGCTACAAGTATAATTCAGCTATGACCCTGATCTGGGTGGCCATTTTTGGCAATTGTGAGTGGTGCAAAATACAGTCTGTTAAGTTACTGCTCCTACTTTTTCTCGAAGGGTTAAAATGACACATGATAATAGAATAAACACAGTCAAGAGAGGTTTAGTTTCTATCTGTGCTCTGTTGTGGATGCTCTATGTGAATTTATATGCATTTTTATTTTCTTAACTTTGTGTCTCAGCTTCCTTCTCAGCAGGATGACAGTGTTTTTGACAGCGTTCCCATATGCTTTCCAGATACCCTCTAGCCTTAACATTCTGATATATTGGAAATGGCACCACCTGCAGAAACAGATAGACCTAGATTTTACTCCTGGATAGACACCGCTTATCAACTCTATTATCTTTGACAAATTCATATCTCTGAGCTGAAGTTTTCCTTATCTTTAAATTAAAAAAATATACTAGTTTTCCAGGTTCTGATAAAGCCTGGGTTAAAATGTGTAAAGTGCCTGGTCCATATTAGATATTCAACAAAAAACACCATTTGATATGTATTTATTTAGTCACCTTTCATTCAACAAATACCATTGAGCTTCTATGAGGATCTGGGCTACATGGTGAAAAAAAAGACAAAAAAACAGTTACTTCCCTCATGGAGCTTGCAATCTAGTGTGTGAAAGAGAAAATAATGAGCTGAGATAAATACAAAGTTGCAATGGCAATAAACACTAACATGGAGCTGAAGGATGCTCTAAAAGGATTCAACCTGCTTGAAAAAGTCAGAAGAGGCTCCTTGAGGAAGTGACCCTTGAACAGAGAGATGATGTAGGAATATAAGTTAACTAAGTGAAGAGAATAGAGCAGAGTATTTTGAGCAGAGGGGAAAGCAGAGACAAAGTCCTGTAGCAAGAGAAGTTCCATGCAGTCAGTGGACTCAGAGAATTCACTGTGACTGGAGCAGAGAGAGATGAGGTTGAGGGAGGGTTAAAGACTAGACATTGAAGGGGCTTGGAGGCCATGTTAACAAATTCTGTCTGATCTTGAGAGCAAAGAGAGTTGTAATGCAGGAAGGTGACATGATCAAATATGCATTTTGAAAAATATCACTCTGGTGTGGAGATAAGATTGGAGGGGAGAGAGCAGAGTGGGGGTGACTACATGAGAGAAGAGGCAGTGGTTCTCTGAGCAAGAAGTGGCTTGGGCAGATGGCTGTGACAGAGATGGAGAGATATGATAGATTTGAGGACTATTTGGGGGGTAGAATAGACATCTTTGGTGAAGGATTTACAATGGGAGGTGAGAGGGAGAAAGAAATTCATGGACTCTAGATTGCAAAAGCAAATGCATGCTCATATTATTTGTCAAGACATGCAACAAAGGTTTGGGATTTTATGGGAGGAGGGCGGCATTGAAGAACACCATGAGATGGTTTTCAGACACATTGAATTTTAAGCCTCTAAGTCATCCAAGAATTGCATTTTACCAAAGACAAGTATCATCATAGATACCCAACAAGGGTAGGTGCCCATTGACAAGACAACATCACACGAGTGCACAGTAAGAATCTTGCACCATTCATTCCTGTCCACAATCCAATAAGCACACAGAGCCAGAATAGCCTTTACCAATGCAAATCTATTTGGGTTGTTACTTGTTTAAAATCTTGCTATTACCACCCACTGCTTGTAGTATTATGGCACTTAGAATATGGGCCAGGGTGGCAGGTCAGTAGGCATGGAAGGGCTAAAGAGCACTGTATTAACTTCCTAGGGCTGCCATAACAAAGTACCACACACTGGATGGCTTAAAACAACAGAAATTTGTTATCTCAGATTTCTGGAAGTAGAGGTCTGAAATCAAGGTATTGGCAGGGCCCTACTCTCTCTGAAGAGTCCAAGGAAGAAGTCTTCCTTGCCTTTTCTAGCTTTTGGTAGCCCCAGATGTTCCTTGCCTTGTGGCCACACTAGAATCTCTGCCTCCAGCTTCATATAATTGTCTTCCTTTGGTGTCTGTGTCTGTGTCCAAAATTCCCTCTTCTTATAAGGACACAAATCATATTGGATTAAGGACCCACCTTACTCCAATATGATCTCATCTTACCTTAACTCATGACATCTGAAATGACCCCATGCTCAAATAAGGTCACATCCTGAGGTACCAGAGATTGGGAATTCAACATATCTTTTGAGGAGGTAGGGAGGGGGACACAAGCTAATCCGTAACAAACACTGACCTTTATAACTATCATCTGGTAAATTCACTCTTTGTATTCCCCTGTTCTCTTTCCCTTTTCCATGTCCTCTCCACCTTTCAACAGAAAATTTCCTTCCAATTCAGGGTCCTCAAACTCTGTCTATCAGGTTAACTTCCAGCCATCCCCTCTTCTCAGAAAACTATCTATTTACCATCCACACCATTACAAGTGTGGGGATCCCAAAGGCCATGTTCCTGCACCCAACACACAGCTGATTGACTTCAGGTGAAGAGCTGATCCTACTTGGGCTGAAATCCCCTTTCTGAAACTTAGAACTGAGACTGGGAGAGACACACAGGCTCTTTCCTAGTGGCTGGACCTGTTCCATCTGAGAGCTGCAGCCTGTAGCCAGCTTCTCCCATGGGACTGAGAAGCAGAGAAAGCCAGTGTTCAGCAAGAAGGGAGAACAAAATGGGTTCCTGGAGCAGAGCAGAGACAGGAGGCAAGCAGGATGGCTGTGGGCATTCCAGTCCCTGGTAGAAAACCTCCCATTCCATTATACTGAATTCTCCCACTGTTTCTTTACCACTAGCTTCAATAGGTTTCAGTTACAAGCAAGCTATAAATACATTATAAATACATTCTATCAAAATCTAATCTTAAAGAAAATGTTGTTAAGGTTGTACAAACTGATATGTGAAGGATTTGAAGGTTTAACACGCTTTATATTCCAGGATATCCTAAAGCTAGAAGTCTTAATCCAAATATATAAATCTAAAGAGTGGAAGTTCCAGGCAACAGCAGGCAGAAGGCAGGGTCTTTTGGAGAATGGGGAGTAGTCTAATTGCTCCTAAAATCACATTGTTTAAGGAGAGGCCAGGATCCTTCAGTGGTTCTCAAACTTGAGCATGCATGAGAGTTACCTGGAAGGCTTGTAAAAATTCAGAGAGCTGGAACCACCTCTAAGTTTATGACTTGGTAGGTCTCGAGTGGAGTGTGAGAGTTTGCTTTTCTAACAATATTCCAGGTGAGGTTAATGCTGTGGGTCAGGGACTACACTTCGAAAACTACTCACTTTGAAATCCGGAGTTATGTCAGAGCCAGATGCTGTATCAGAGTGGGGGCGTCCTCAGGCAACCCAATAGGGGAGGATGCCTCCCTTACATGGGCCAACACCTCAGATCAATTGTTCGTTTTTTAAAAAGCATTTGGAGAAATTTAGAGGAGGTATGTAGGAAGCATGATTTAAGTTCCTTCTCTGATTATTCCTAGAAATAGAAATCAGAAACTCCTGGAGGGTCCTGGTGGTATTCAGAAAAGAGTGCTGGCTTCCAAGTTTACGTATATGTCTTTGGGTCTCAGGTTTCTTACCTATCGAATGACAGTGTTGAATTATTTTATCTCCTAGGTCCCTCTTGGCTCTAACCTCCTAAGGTCCATGGTTTTGCTTAGCCTTTGCTCCTGAAACTCTCATGAGTGATTTTTCCTAAGAGAACACATCCAAAGACCAACTTTAACTGCCTCAGCCTGCTGAGGGCCAGAGTGGCAGTCAGCGTGAAGCAGGTAGTACCATGCAGTGGTCTCTGGGGAACACATGACAGAAAAGTAGAACCGAGAGGAAATGTTCCCTGAGGGGAACAACCGTCTCTTCAAACTCCTGAACCATTTACACTGAATTGTGATGAAGCTGTTACAGCCCTTTAGAGCCCCCCAGACACTCAGCTTAGCTGGTGGCCCTGATCAAAACACATGCTTTGCTGTAAATCACACTCCAATGGCCTGGGCCCAGCAGAACACAGCAATAATTGATATCTAGCAAAAATTTGCTACCCCACCAAACCTATCAATCAATGGAATATTCCTGTGTGCCCAGATGGCTCAGACAAGATATAATTTGACAGAAGCACAGATAAGTCTTATTCTTAGGAAATACACACAGCAGTTCTCAAAGGCCTAGGAGCATAGCACATCTTGCACATTTAGAAAATGCACTCAGGTTGAGTCCACATTGTTCAGCCAGGCAGTCTTGCCTTTGAAAGTACCACAAAGAAAAGAAATAACACAAATGTGCATGCAGGCAAGAGACTTCTAAGAACTGGGACTGGGGAGAAGGAGAGGAAAACAATGTACTGTTTGTTCTTCATTCCAAGGCTTCCTGGACTAGAAGTTTCTATTCCTCTTTCCCTCTTCCAATGTCCTGAGACAGTAACCATATTAGAAGAAGAATGAGTCTGAATGTTAAAAATAAATAAATAAAATGGATAATAGTGTACTCTGTGCAAGATGATGTTCTAAACACTAGGGAATCACAGATGATTGAGACATAGACCTTGCTCTCAAAGATCTCACATCCTCACCTAAGAGAGACATTTAGAGATACTCCAGGGGGATAATGATGGAAGCATTACAGCATGTCATAAATGCAGAGAGGAAAGAAAGGGACCCAGCTTCCCTGGGGTGTGACTGACTCAAAGGCAAAATGTCTGACGCAAGGGGTTAAAATACTCCTCTTGTAACTGAGCTTAATGTGTTGGCTGCTGAAGAAGGAGGGGCGGCCAAGATAGCTGCTCTCAGGCTGAAGTTCTATGTGGCTGGGAGAGGGCTTCTCAGAAGACAGCCATGAGCACCTGTTCATGGACATTTCATTCTGAGACCTGGGCAGTTATTCTAAAAGAGTGGAGGAGCACACATCAGCTGCACCAGAATCACCAGGGGCATTTGCTAACCACTCAGAGTCTTGGACCTCTCCGTAGATCCAAAGAGTCACACATTGTACAGGAGAATGAATCCTGACAAAGAACTGAGAGGTAGAATGGGGAACAGAAGGATCATGAACATGTATCTCCATCAGTTCCTCAGCTGCATAACCTATATCAAGAAGGCTGGAAGCAAAGTGAGGATCAGAACTTGCAGTGTTTTAAAAGATAAATATTTTCATTCTCTTTACCCTCTCAAAGACAATGAAGAAAAATACATACTGCTAGACATAAAGAAAAAATATATGCTTTACATGACGAATTTTAACAGCATGAGTGTTTGAAGTATAAAATGTATAAGAATAGTCAACATAAGATATAGACCTGTGTCTATATATATAAATGCATTCCGTTTGAAACTACTAGGTAAAATAGATTTCTTTACTGCCAAAAATCTTAGAACATTTAACAGGTTTTATGTTTCTTGTGAATAACCAAGAGGCTGTGCTTCAGTCAAACCCAGCTGCAGATAACAGAATCACTCTGGTCATTTTAATTAGCCAGGGATTTGATACAGGGAGCTGGGAACTTACAGTGTTGCTGAACACTAACAAAGCAAGCTCCATAGCGGGCCTCCAGGAGCGACTTTAAGAACCACAGCAGAGACCTCGCTTGCTAAGGGAACCCAGGCACAGTCAGGAAACCAGGCATTCAGGAAGTTGCCACCATGACCATATACCATGCCATTTAAGTGGATGTCTCCCTGCCCAGTTACTTCAATCCCAGGTGCACAAATGCATGTTACTGGGAGCCCAAGTCATATCTGGACTCTAGTGCAAAGGAGTTTGGGAAATGTAGTATTAAAGTAATAAACCAGAAGGCTGCTGGGGCAGACACTTAGTGAGGCCATCTATTACCCACACCACAAGCAGGCCTGGTACACAGCATTTCCAGAAGTTATTTAAGACTATGGTCATTAAATAACCATTTTCTGCAGAAACATCTTAAGAGACTGTTCCAGGGAGCACATTTTTGGAAGTGCTGACCCAGTTCTGCCTTCTCATTGATGAGGAAGGAAACTGGTGCCCAGAGAGGCACCTTCTTGGCTGACACCACCCAGTGGATTAGCAGCAGAGCAGGGATAGGACCAGGTCTCCCCGTTCCTGAGTATCTAGCCTTGCAGCTTGCACTGCTTTCTGCAGCCCTCCCTCCATCCTGAAGTTTTCTGCAAAAATGGACCATTTGGAAAAGGGTCTTTTGAGACCAAAAGCAAAGCAAAGGCTGTTAAGGAAGCCTGAACTGAACTCCTGAATTATGCAACAATAGAGCAAGCTAGTAAGCTCTCCTGAACCTCCAATGAAGTACAAGGATAATTACACCCTGGTGTTAGGAGGGCAGCTGAGACTGGGAGTATTACAGGAACTGTGAGTAATTGAACCACTTTTGAAATCTGGCGTTTCATCCTTGCACCTTCTGAGGCAGAGGAGGAGGAGGAGAGGAAAGTCATTTGGTCTCAGCTCTCTTTGGACAGCCTGTAATAGATTAAATGAACTCTTCTCCTGTTTAGGCTGAAGGGAAGAAACCCGCTGCCCCTGCTGTACAAACTGGACTGGAAAAGAAGGCACTCACAGCCAACAAGAAGGTTTTCTGTTAAGAACACATCTGCCTTTGTACCATCAGTTTTGACCTCAAGCTTTTAACCACTCCTTTCCAAAGTCTGAATTATCTCCTACAGGGCAGTTTCACTGCTGCCTTGGCAGCAGCCAGTCTGAGTGGCTCAATTGTTCCTAGGTGTGTTTAAACCCTCTCCCAGAAATCTTCTCTCATCACGGCCACCTCCATCTACCCCCCTTCCCCGAATGATTGATATTCTCGGTCTTTTTCTGCTCGGCACTTTCAAATGTGTTTTGCACAACTGCATTTATTCTGATTTATTTATATCATGTGTTATCCTACCGTGCAATTGTGGACCTCCTAAGATACCTGAGATTATTTAAAAAATAAAAGCAGTTGTTTCAGTGGTGGAAAGGAAACGCTGCTTCGGATTCGCAATAAAGATGTTATTTTTCCCATCAGAATTCAGAATTTCTCAACTAAGTTTTGTTTTTAAGATGACAATCTCAATTTCATGTTGCAAGCTGAAAATGATCAATTAATTGATCAAACCTGACAAAAACAAAGTGAAAAAAAATCACTGAGTAGCCAGAAAATTAGACTTAAATCAGCATGTTTCTAGCCCATGGATAAAAATTGTGCTGCAGGTAGCAGCTGTCAGAGGTAAACAAAAAAAGAAAGAGATAAAAAGGGAGCAACCCAGCCGTCAGGCACAGCAGCAGGATTTCCCACCAACACACACCACACCATTAAGTCACCTGGGAGCTGGGAAAACACTGATGCCCGGATCACAGCCTATATCAACTAAACTGGGATCTTTGGTGGGGGGGGGGGGGTGGTAGGACCTCGATGTCAGTATTTTTTTTAAAGCTTTGCAGAAATTTCCCATGTACAGGGCTCGTTGCTGATCACAAATTATTATCAATAGCAGTTCAAGTAATGTCAATTCTCATACTTAATTCAACATGTTACATCTCTTTGATATTTTTAAAGAAATAGACATGCCTGAAACACTTTACAAATATAAAACACTTTATAAAATAAAAAGCAATTTCACATGGGGTTAATCTTCCCATTAACCCCATGACTTATGGCCCGGTTTTGTAGATGAGAAAGCCAAAGCTCAGAAAAGCTAAGTGCACTGTGTGAGACAGCACAACCGAGAAGTGGGAGAGCAGAAACCAATCATGGATTCTGGCCTCTATCACAGCAGCACCCTGAAACTTAGAAAGTTCTTTCACAGCCTTGCAGAGGGTGTGTGTGTGTGAATGTGTGTGTTTAAAATTATCATCCAACTTGTATAGATGAGGCAATGGAGGCTCAGAGGTGGAATGATATTTGCCCAAGGTCACAGAGTTTGGATTTGAACTCTGAGAACCCCTGTACTGAACTGTCTGACTTAGTAGATAAAATGTAAGCACATAATATTGTTTTCCCACTTACTGTCCCTGAAGGTCCCTTCCCCACCCCTTGATCACTTCTTGGGCAAATCTCAGACCTGTATGTCCACTCAGGTTTCACAAAGTCTGGTTCAGCCTGATCCAGTTTAACATGTCAACCTCATACTAAGCCCAGCCCTTCCTTTCACCTCCCTTCCCTCTGCTGTGGCTTTTCCCGTGGCTCTAGGACCCTCAGTGGGGATTGGAACTGTGGCCTGATCCTTCATTCCTGGAACACAACCTCTGCTTCCTGTGTCTCTTCCACCTCCAACAGGTAAGGTCTGGGAGGGAAGAATGAGGGAAGGTGGCAGGAGTCATTTGACCTAACTGGGGCCGTTTATAGTCCTCTCTTGGCTATTACCCGACATGAGGCAAGAGTCCCCCTGCTAGTTTTCTCGTGGTGCATTTGTACTTTCTTCAGGAGGCGCTGAAGGGCAGCATGACCTCTTCCCACTCCCTACCTCGGCTCCTGCCATAGTCATAAACCTCTCAGCTCTTACTGCTGGATTCCCTCACCCAGCAACCAACCTTTAGGACACTGTTTCGGGTTGGATTGTCTCCCTCCGTTCCCCCCGCCCTGCCAAGTCTTAACCCCCAGTACCTGTGAATGTGACCTTATTTGGAAACAAGGTACTTCCAAAAGTAATCAAGTTAAGATGAAGTCCTTAGGAGGGGTCCTAATCCAATGACGGTTGTCCTTAGAAGAAAAGAGAAATTTGGAAACCAGCAAACAAAGACAGGAGAACGCCATGTGAAGACACAGAAGGAAGATGGTCATGTAAAAATGGAGGCAGAGCTGGGAGTTATGCTTTCACGACCCAGGAGCATCTGCAGCCACCAGAAGCTGAAAGAAGCAAGGAAGGAGCCTTTGCCAGCAGCTTCAGAGGCAGCATAGCATTTCAGATGGCTTAGTCTTCAGAAGCATGAGACAATAAATGTTGGTTGTTATAAGCCTCCCAGTTTGTGGTAGGTTATTACAACAGGCCTAGGAAACAAATACAGATACTGTACTGGCAAAATAGTTCAAGTCCAGCTACAAATTTCCCTCTCCCATAAGGAACCTATATACCTCTTTGCCCCTCTAATGAATTGTAGAAAAGATTAATAGACTAATTTTCTGTCCCTTTGTCTACCATCACAGACTGCTCCAGAAACTGCCTTCCTTCAGAATTTCCCAAGTGAGGAATAGGAAAAGGCTCTATTTTAACTTAACATTCTCAAATTCCCTGGCATGAGTCAGCTTCTGTCAAGAGCTCTTCCATCATGCTTAGCTCTTTGGGTAGCAGTGGAGTGGTCCTATGGGATCTGCAGTTCAACAAGACACGGAGTGAGATTCTCAGTCCCCTTTCCTGCAGGTCCTCTCTCCCACCACCACCAATGCCTACAAAGTGATTTTCTCAGAACTTCTTCTTAATTGGTCTGGACTATTAGTGGAAAAGCCTCTGATCTTTTCCCTGAGGGGCAGAATGGAGTGAATTCTTACCAAGAACTCCCTCGAAGCCTCTAACTCCTGATCCCAGTAATGTCTCTTCTACTGTAGAAATTTCTGGTTTGGAAGTAGAGCCAGTTCTGCCACTTCCTCAGTAACTCTTGCTGGAGTATGTCTAGTAGAGCTCTTTAAATGTATGTGTGTCAGTTAGCTGATGCCACATGACAAGTTGCCCCAAACTTTAGTACCTGAAAAGAATCAGTATTTACTAATGCACACAATACCGTCTGCTGGTATTCTTGCTGATCTGGGCCAGGCTTAGCTGAATTCAGCTGTGCTTACACATGCTTCTGTGGTCAACTGGTGAGTGGGCAGGGGGCTGGCTGAATGCTGAACTAGGATGGCCTCACTCACATATCTGGGGTTAGTTGGGGTGCCTGGACCTCATGTCTCTCTTCATTCAGCAGGTTGAGGATTGTTATTGTGGTGGTTGGACAAGATCCTAAGAGTGACAGAAGCAGACAAAACCTCTAAAGGTCTAAACTCCACAAAGAATGTTCCTCTTTGCATTCTACTTGGTAAAAGAAGTCACAGGTTTGCTCAGATTCAAGGGGTAGGGAGATAGATTCTACCTCTTTAGTGTGAGAAAATGCAAAGCTGAATTGCAGAAAGCCTGATGCAAGGAAATGTGAAGCATCTGACTGTTTTTTTGCAATTTCCCACCCGAAGGATACTTACCATATATTGTTGTGTATCAGTCAGGCTAAGTCACATTGAATGCTGTAAAAAACAAGCCAAAAATCTCAGTGGCTTTTTTTCTTGTTCACAGCCCAGTCCAATAAAGTCTAGTGTGTGTTGGAGAGAGAAGGATCTCTGCTCTATGTAGTTTTTCAAGGTCCCAGATTTGATTCCACCTTCTTCTAAAACCTCAGAGTTACTCTTTGATTTTCCATATGTAACCTAAGGTGAGAGAAAAAGAGTGCATAAAATATCATGCAGGAGGTTTCAGAGGTCAGACCCAGCTTACATCATTTCCATTGACCTGAACTTGGCTTGGATTCCATTGACTATCTAACTGCAAATGGCAGCTTCTTTGGTGCCAACGAAGAAAATGAAACAAGTTGTCTCCATTTTCTCATCTTTAAGGCATCAACCCAAATTCCAAGGCAGCAGAAGTCCCATTCTCTATTCTGGCCACCAAATTCAGTGTTCTTCCTCTCAACACCAGAGGGACTGCTAATGCGGTGCTTAGATCATCTGTTTTTCTTTTCTTCCCTTCATCCCCTTTCTGAACCTCACTTTCCTCATTTCTTATACTGGGATGACCCCACCTTATGGTGCTATAGTGAGGACCACCATGACAGTTAAGCACCTAGTACAAAGTAGGCAATCAACCATAGTATTTCCCTTCTTTCCTCACCCCAACCCCAGGTACCATGTGAGTGGAACAGCAAGAAGAGGAATGTGCCTGGAATTAGAGCTTAATGATGCTTCTGTGAAGAGACAAGGTTGTGGACAGACACAGGGAGGGGTGCTATAGAACTTGGTCTCTGGCAACACCTGAAATGTGTTAGGGAAAGTGGAGTTATATTTAAAGAAGCCAAGTTTTTGTTCCAATGAAGTTTTAAAAACAAAAGCAGAAATATCATAGACAGAGAGATTTAGGATTTCATATGAGGCCATGCACTGTTCTCAGAGTTGTGAAGAGTAGACTTTTTCAAGAGGTACTGTCCTCTGGTACTTAGGAGATGACCCAGATGTCACTTCCATTCCAGAGCTTGCAAAGCTGTGATAGACGGTAAGGTGATGCCACTGTCTTTGCAACAAAAATATGACTCTTCACCTTCCCCTGGAAGCCAAGTGTTAAATCATCACTAAAATCATCACTAGATGGCAGTAACATTCAACACTTAATCTTAATGAATGCATCAAACCATTTCATTTTCTTTTTTAACTTTTGCTTCTCTATGTCAAGCAAGCATTTATTCAAGATAAAATAGAAGCAGCCTTACACTTCTCACATCCTTACTTTAACGTGATTTGGAGAATCACAGAATTATAAAATGAAGGGATGGCCATTCCTCAATCTATAAGGAACAGGCTACTCATTGGGTTCTCAGAGCTCATATTAAGAGACGTCAACCTTCCTGGACATGGATGAAAAGATAAATATCTAGTACTATCTGTGCTTCACAAAGAGTCATATACTTGACCCAATTGCTCTCTTTCTTAAATAAGAAAAAAAAGACAAACAAAAAATATTTACACAAAACCCACCAGACCTAACAAATGAAGAGGAAATAGGCAGTCTACTTGAAAAAGAATTTAGAGTAATGATAATAAACATGATCCAAAATCTTGGAAATAGAATGGAGAAAATACAAGAAAAGTTTAACAAGGACCCAGAAGAACTAAAGACCAAACAAACAGTGATGAACAGCACAATAAAATAAATTAAAATTTCTCTAGAAGGAATCAATAGCAGAATAACTGAGGCAGAAGAATGGAAAAGTGACCTGGAAGATAAAATAGAGGAAATAACTACTGCAGAGCAGAATAAAGAAAAAAGAATGGAAAAAACTGAGGACAGTCTCAGAGACATTTGGGACAACGTTAACTGTACCAACATTAGAATTATAAGGGTCCCAGAAGAAGAGGATAAAAAGACAGGGACTGGGAAAATATTTAAAGAGATTATAGTAGAAAACTTCCCTAATATGGGAAAGGAAATAGTTAATCAAGTCCAAGGGGCACAGAGAGTCCCATACAGGGTAAATCCAAGGAGAAACACACCGAGACACATATTAATCAAACTATCAAAAATTAAATACAAAGAAAAAATATAAAAAAGCAGCAAGCAAAAAACAACAAATAACACATAAGGGAATCCCCATAAGGTTAACAGCTGATATTTCAGCAGAAACTCTGCAAGCCAGAAGAGAGTGGCAAGACATATTTAAAGTGATGAAGGATAAAAATCTACAACCAAGATTACTCTATCCAGCAAGAATCTCATTCAGATTTGGTGGAGAAATTAAAACCTTTACAAACAAGCAAAAGCTAAGAGAATTCACCACCACCAAACCAGCTTTACAGCAAATGCTAAAGGAACTTCTCTAGTCAGGAGACACAACAGAAGGAAAAGACCTACAATAACAAACCCAAAACAATTAAGAAAATGTAATAGGGACATACATATCAATAATTACCTTAAATGTAAAAGGATTAAATGCTCCAACCAAAAGACATAGACTGGCTGAATGGATACAAACACAAGACCTGCATATATGCTGTCTACAAAAGACACACTTCAGACCTAGGCACACATACAGACTGAAACTGAGGGGAAGGAAAAAGGTATTCCATGTAAATGGAAATCAAAAGGAAGATGGAGTAGCAATTCTCATATCAGACAAAATAGACATTAAAACAAAGACTATTACAAGAGACAAAGAAGGACACTACAAAAATATCAAGGGAGCAATCCAATAAGAAGATATAACAATTGTAAATATTTATGCACCCAACATAGGAGCACCTCAATACATAAGGCAAATACCAACAGCCATAAAATTGGAAATTGACAGCAACAAAATCATAGCAGGGGACTTTAACACCCCACTTTCACCAATGGACAGATCTTCCAAACTGAAAATAAATAAGGAAACACAAGCTTTAAATGGTATATTAAAAAACATGGACTTAATTGATATTTATAGGATATTCCATCCAAAAACAACAGAATACACATTCTTCTTAAGTTCTCATGGAAATTCTCCAGGATAGATCATATCTTGGGTCGCAAAACAAGCCTTGGTAAATTTAAGAAAATTGAAATTGTTTCAAGTATTGTTTCTGACCACAGCACTATGAGACTAGATATCTATTACAGGAAAAAATCTGTAAGAAATACAAACACATGGAGAGTAAACAGCACAGTACTTAAAAACCAAGAGATCACTGAAGAAATCAAAGAGGAAATCAAAATCTATTTAGAAACAAATGACAATGAAAACACGATGACCCCAAACCTACGGGATGCAGCAAAAGCAGTTCTAAGGGGGAAGTTTATAGCAATACAATCCTACCTTAAGAAGCAAGAAACATCTCAAATAAACAACTTACCCTTACACCTAAAGCAATTAAAGAAAGAAGAACAAAAAAAACCCAAAGTTGGCAGAAGGAAAGAAATCATAAAAATCAGATCAGAAATAAATGAAAAAGAAATGAAGGAATCAATAGCAAAGATCAATAACACTAAAAGCTGGTTCTTTGAGAAGATAAACAAAATAGATAAACCATTAGCCAGACTCATTAAGAAAAAAAGGGAGAAGACTCAAATCAATAGAATTAGAAATGAAAAGGGAGAAGTAACACCTGACACTGCAGAAATACAAAGGATCATGAGACATTACTACAAGCAACTCTATGCCAATGAAATGGACAACCTGGAAGAAATGGACAAATTCTTAGTAATGCACAACCCTCCGAGACTGAAACAGGAAGAAGTAGAAAATATGAACAGACCAATCACAAGCACTGAAATTGAAATGGTGATTAAAAATCTTCCAACAAACAAAAGCCCAGGACCAGAATGCTTCACAGGCGAATTCTATCAAACATGTAGAGAAGAGCTAATACCTATCCTTCTCAAACTCTTCCAAAATATAGCAGAGGGAGGAACACTCCCAAACTCATTCTATGAGGCCACCAACACTCTGATAACAAAACTAGACAAGGATGTCACAAAGAAATAAAACTACAGGCCAATAACACTGATGAGCATAGATGCAAAAATACTCAACAAAATATTAGCAAACAGAATGCAACAGCACATTAAAACGATCATACACTATGGTCAAGTGAGGTTTATCCCAAGAATGCAAGGATTCTTCAATATATGCAAATCAATCAGCATGATACACCATATTAACAAATTAAAGGAGAAAAACCATATGATCATCTCAATAGATGCAGAGAAAGCTTTTGACAAAATTCAACACCGGTTTATCATAAAAACCCTCCAGGAAGTGGGCATACAGGGAACTTTCCTCAAAAAAATCAAGGCCATATGTGACAAACCCACAGTCAACATCATCCTCAATGGTTTAAAACTGAAACCTTTTCCACTAAGATCAGGAAGAAGACAAGGTCACCCACTCTCACTACTACTATTCAACACAGTTGTGGGAGTTTTAGCCACAAATGAGAGAAGAAAAGAAATAAAAGGATTCCAAATTGGAAAAGAAGAAGTAAAGCTGTCACTGTTTGCAGACGACATGATACTATACATATCCTAAAGCTGCTATCAGAATCCTAAATATGCTACCAGAAAACTACTAGAGCTAATCAATGAATTTGGTAAAGTAACAGGATACAAAGTTAATGCACAGAAATCTCTAGCATTCCTATACACTAATGATGAAAAATCTGAAAGTGAAATTAAGAAAACACTCCCATTTACCATTGCAACAAAAAGAATAAAATATCTAGGAATAAACCTACCTAAGGGGACAAAAGACCTGTATGCAGAAAATTATAGGACACTGATGAAAGAAATTAAAGATGATACAAATAGGTGGAGAGATAGACCATGTTCTTGGATTGGAACAATCAACATTGTGAAAATGACTCTATCACCCAAAGCAATGTACAGATTCAATGAAATCCCTAACAAACTACCACAGGCATTTTTCACAGAACTAGAACAAAAATTTTCACAACTTGTATGGAAACACAAAAGACCTCAAATAGCCAAGCAATCTTGAAAAAGAAAAATGGAGCTGGAGGAATCAGGCTCCCTGACTTCAGACTATGCTACAAAGCTACAGTAATCAAGGCAGTATGGTACTGGCACAGAAACAGAAATATAGATCAATGGAACAGGATAGAAAGTCCAGAGATAAACCCACACACATATGGTCATGTTATCTTTGAGAAAGGAGGCAAGAATATACAGTGGAGAAAAAAACAGCCTCTTCAATAAGTCGTGCTGGGAAAATTGGACAGCTACATGTAAAAGAATGAATTTAGAATACTCCTTAACACCCTACACAAAAATAAACTCAAAATGTATTAAAGACCTAAATGTAAGCTCAGACATCATAAAATTCTTAGAAGAAAACATAGGGAGAACACTCTATGACATGAATCTCAGTAAGATCATTTTTGACCCACCTCCTAGAGAAATTGAAGTAAAAACAAAAATAAACAATTGGGACCTAATGAAACTTAAAAGCTTTTGCACAGCAAAGGAAACCATAAACAAGAGCAAAAGACAACCCTCAGAATGGGATAAAATATTTGCCAATGAAGTAACTGACAAAGGATTAATCTCCAAAATTTACAAGCAGCTCATGCAGCTCAATAACAGGAAAACAAGCAGCACAATCCAAAAATGGGCAGAAGACCTAAATAGACATTTCTGCAAAGAAGATATACAGATTGCCAACAGACACATGAAAGAATGCTCAACATCATTAATCATTAGAGAAATGCAAGTCAAAAGTACAATGAGATATCATCTCACACCAGTCAGAATGGCCATTATCAAAAAATCTAGAAATAGTAAATGCTGGAGAGGGTGTGGAGAAAAGGGAACCCTCTTGCCCTGTTGGTGGGAATGTAAGTTTATACAGCAACTATGGAGAGCAGTATGGAGGTTCCATAAACTCCTAAAAATAGAACTACCATAGGACCCAGCGACCCCACTACTGGCTATATACCCTGAGAAAACCATAATTCAAAAATAGTCATTTACCAAGTGTTCATTGCAGCTCTATTTACAATAGCCAAGATATGGAAGCAACCTAAGTGTCCATCAACAGATGAATGGATAAAGAAGATGTGGCACATATATACAATGGAATATTACTCAGCCATATAAAGAGGCAAAACTGAGTTATTTGTAGTGAGGTGGGTGGACCTAGAGTCTGTCATGTAGAGTGAAATAAGTCAGAAAGAGAAAAACAGATACTGTATGCTAACACATATATATGGAATCTAAAAAAGAAAAGAAAAAAAAGTGGTTATGAAGAACCTAGAGACAAGACAGGAATAAAGATGCAGACCTACTGGAGAGAATGGACTTGAGGATATGGCGAGGGGGAATGGTAAGCTGGGACAAAGTGAGAGAGTGGCACGCACATATAGACACTATAAAATATAAAATAGATAGCTAGTGGGAAGCAGCCGCATAGCACAGGGAGATCAACTCGGTGCTTTGTGACCATCCAGAGGGGTGGGATAGGGAGGGTGGGAGGGAGGGAGAAGCAAGAAGGAAGAGATATGGGGATATATGTATATGTATATCTGATTCACTTTGTTATAAATCAGAAACTAACACACCATTGTAAAGCAATTATACTCCAATAAAGGTGTTAAAAATATATATATTTAGGCACTTGGTGGGAATGTAGCCTACCAGGTGGCTCTTTTCCTAAGTTAATAGCCATCTGGTTTTCTAGACAAGCTTCTTCTTAACTTTACTTTCACTTTCTCTCCCAAATGCCTCTTTCCCATTTGCAAATTCATTTGTACATCCAAAGTCAGGTTTTTTCAATGAACTATTAGAGTAGGGGGTGAAAGAAAAATATGGGAACATTAAAAAGGACTGGTGATGATTGAAATCCATGCCATGCTCTAGGAACACCAAAGAATCTGGAGCTGTGGATCGTAGGATATTCCATTAGATAGTTTCATCGGGTCTTGAATTAGTCCCAGAGAACTTCCAGGACACTCAGCTTCCAAAGTCTTGACCTCCTTCAGGGAACTGGGATAAATATGAAGCCTAGGTCTGTCTATTTCTATGATCAGGAACCAAGTGACCTACAGAATGAGTAACAGCTAAAAAATATTGGCACCAAAAACTTCCCTCCTTACCATGAGGTAGCTCCAATAATAAATTACCACTGCTTGATATTTGGGCCTTAGAAACTTTATACTGATGTCTACAATATTGTCAGGTGGGCTGAGACATGCACACTGAGGTGAGACAAGGGATAAATCCAAAGGTGCAAGAAGCCAAGTCATGTTCCGTGCTGCTCGGGCTGTACCTGTCTCTATAGTCACTTTGGAAATGTCTGTACCAACAACTTTCATTCAGTCAATAGAGTTAGAATTAGACTGGTGGACACTGAGAGTCTAACAGGCCAGGTGGACACCTCTACAAAGTCTTGTTCAAAGCAAGAATTTCCAGGTCAGGAGCTGGGTCACTACAGCTAGAATCTGGACTAGCGAACTAGGCAAGTAAACTGATTGGACAAAGGAGAGGGCATCAAGACTGCAGCTCTAGTCTGTGAACTGGTGAATGTAGGGGAAGAAGGTAGAAGAAGTGAACTGCAACTGATTCTTTCCCATCCCTCCTGGTAACCAATCCTGCTAGTAGATCTCAGACCTAATTAGTGGCAAGCAGTGTGAGAGCCCCTCAGTCATCTGGGGTCAAGATTCTTGGGTCTGGGATAATATAATACCAACCTGGAATGGGAGTCATGTTGCATTATTCATCGCCATCTGCAGTAGTTGAGGGGGCTGAGGCTCTAGCTGGGGAGAATCAGCAGAACCATCTGTGAGCAGCTGGGGACTCAGAAGCAGTGAAAGCAAGGCTGGGGATTGCTTTCTAATGCAGCACTGAGAAATTTGGACCTGTTAACCTGTCCACAGTGATTACCATACAAGAGCTCTGTTGATAACTGCCTGGACTAGAATCCACTAAAAACAACGTTTCCTACCAGAAAGCATTCATATATGACATTGACATGCATAAATGGAAAGAAGGGGAGACTGGGAATCATCCTTTCAACTTGAAGCAAAAATACAAGGTTAATTCTTTTACAAGATTCTCTTTTATATCTATACTTTCAAATCTTGGTTTCTCAGTGAATAAAATATATCTGATGATGAGAAAGCAAGATGAAGGAAAGACATATCCAAGAAGATATAAGCACTTCCCAGTCTCTATGTTTTAGTCATGTGGGAAAAAATTATTTTAAAGATGTATCTATTTGCTTTCCCTTCTTAGAAAATTTAACTTTGGGCACAAGATATTATGTTAATGATAAAGAAAACATACTCCATCTGGAGTAACAGTGGAGGTTAATGTTAAAATTATCAGCAAAATAGAATAAATATTTGTAATACTAGGGTAAAAAGTCTGACAGGGGGGCTTCCCTGGTTGCGCAGTGGTTGAGAGTCCGCCTGCTGATGCAGGGGACACAGGTTCGTGCCCTGGTCCGGGAGGATCTCACATGCCGCAGAGCGGCTGGGCCCGTGAGCCATGGCCGTTGAGCCTGCGCGTCCGGAGCCTGTGCTCCGCAACGGGAGAGGCCACAACAGTGACAGGCCCGCGTACCGCAAAAAAAAAAAAAAAAAAAAAAAAAAAAAAGAAGTCTGACACGGGATTACAGCTGCATATATGAGAAAAAATAATAATTTCTAGCCCCTTTTTTACCAACTCAACAACTGACTTAAAAAATTTAGTAATTTAATATTATATTTCCCAAATGACAATGTTTTGGTTTTTTTTTTAATCCATTGGAATGAGAACTCCAGGAGGACAGGGAATTTTATCTATTTTATTTACTGCTGTCTTTCTAATGTATAGAGTGTAGCAAACACTCAGTAAACACTGTGAATAGATGAGAATAACCAATTTGAAAGCCTTATATCTGCACATGGACAGCCTCACACCCATTTCAGTGTTTCAACAAGGGCTCAGCTCTTCCCATGACATCATCCTTGTCCTCCCCTTCCTTCCACTCAACCTATCATGGAGAGTTTGGGATTACTGACAACCAGAGGACGGCTCTCTGATCCTGAGCATCCCATTTTGTTCTGCTCTAATTCTTTTTTTTTTTTTTTTTTTTTTTGCGGTACGCAGGCCTCTCACTGTTGTGGCCTCTCCCATTGCGGAGCACAGGCTTCGACGCTCAGGCTCAGCGGCCATGGCTCACGGGCCCAGCCGCTCCGCGCCACGTGGGATCTTTCCAGATCGGGGCACGAACCCGTGTCCCCTGCAGCGGCAGGCGGACTCTCAACCACTGCACCACCAGGGAAGCCCTGTTCTGCTCTGATTCTAAAAAATCCAGTGGAAAAACCAAAAGGTGAGATGAGGCTATAAAAATTCCTGGAAATACTTTAGAATGCAGAGAATAAGGGTTTGGGGCCTGTCATGGAAAGACAATTTCCCTTTCAGTTTCTGCTCTTTTCTTAAAATTAATTTTATTGGAGTAGAGTTGATTTACAATGTTGTGTTAGTTTCTGCTGTACAGCAAAGTGAATAGCTATACATATACATATATCCACTCTTTTTTAGATTCTTTTCCCATATAGGTCATCACAGAGTATTGAGTAGAGTTCCCTGTGCTATACAGTAGGTTTGTATTAGTTATCTATTTTATATATAGTAGTGTGTATATGTCAATCTCAATCTCCTAAGCCAGCCTCTGCTCTTGATCACAAAGAGCGAAATAGAAGGATACATTGTTTCCCTTTAGGACTTAAATTCTGATACTTCAGTTGATTTTCACTCTCTTTCTCAAAAACTCTGTTATCATAACTGTGTTTGTAGTTAATACCCCCATTGAAATTTCCATTGACAGGAGGTGCCATTGTGCCACCTCCCACAAAATAGTAATCATGCCTGTGGCTTCTCATGGACTTGGATCATTGCAAGTTGTTCAGTCACCTTTGTCTAAGAAATAAGGGGCACAGTCAAGGTACTGATTTTGCCAAGCTCAGTCAAACATCCTGAAATGTTTTCCGACATTGGGAATTTGACAAGATCCCAAGCATATTTGGCTCTGGTGCCCCTTTTCCCCTTAATTGCTGAGCGCAAACAGAAAATGTAATCCATCTGCTTCAGAGTCATTTTCCCAAAACTCATCCAAATTTTCATTGGTCAGAACTATTTGAAATCTCTGTCTTCATGAGCCTAACACCTTCCTTCACACATTTTATTTCTTGGAACTAGGAAGCAGACAGATCCAATAGGAACAGGACTCAGTTTCAAACACCAGACATAATCTGTAAAATCAGGTTCTTGGGGTGGAGGTTCCAGAGTCTCACTTCCAGAATTACAGCTGTAACACATCTGAGGGGGAGTTAAGGGAGTCTCTACAACAAATGTGTCCTAAGAAGGCCAGAGAACACAACTAACTGAGCACAGAGTCCTCTCCACCCCGTATCCAGCAGCAACTGGGACCCAACACCTCACCACTGTTCCCTGGTGGGAAAGTTGGGAAGCAGAGGTTTCACTAACTCCTGCTCTTTGGTGGTTGGTCATATTGTAAACACTGGACTTGCAGCACAGGAAGGCTCACAAGATCCACCTAAGACCTTTTAATAAGACCCTGACACCCAAAGTGGGACAAAAATGGGTCAGAGTCCTAACTCCTAACTATTATGGTACTTACTGGTTTTGTGACCATGGGCAAGTTCGTTAATGTCTCTGAACTTATGCTTTTTCATTGTAAATAAAGATAAGAAAACTTTCCTGGCATATATATTGTGAGACTTAGGTAAGATTACAGAGCTTAGCACAGTGCCTGGCATTTAGAGAGCACTCGTTAGTGACGACTATGTCTATCGTTATTGGTAATTTTTAGAACAGCATTATTGAGGTATAATTCACATACCATACAATTTATTCATTTAAAATGTACACTTCAGTGGCTTTCGGTATATTCATAGAGTTGTGCAATCATTACCACAATCAATTTTAGAACATTTTATCATCCGAAAAAGAAACTCCATATCCATTAGTCACTCACCATTACTTCCCAATCCTAGGCGACCAATAGTCTACTCTTTGTCTCTATGGATTTGCCTATTCTGGACGTTTCATATAAATGGAATGATGTGGTCTTTTGTGACTGACTTCTTTCATATGACTTAATATTCTCAAGGCTCATCCATGTTGTAGCATATATCAGTATTTCATTTAAATATATGTATAGTGTGAAAACATTTTCTCCCATTTTGTGGGTTGTTTTTAATTTCTTGATGATATCCTGTGAAGCAGAAAATTTATTACTTTTGATGAAGTCCAATTTACCAATTTTTTCTTTTGTTGCTTGTGATTTTGGTGTCATATCTAAGAAGTCATTGTGAAATCCAATACCATGAAGATTTTCTCCTGTGTTTTCTTCTAAGCATTTTATAGTTTTAGCTCTTACATTTAGGTCTTTGATCCATTTAGAGTTAATTTTTGGGTATGGTGTGAGGTAAGAATCGAACTTCATTCTTTTGTAAGTCAATATCCAGTTGCCCCAGCACTGTATATTGAAAAGATTATACTTTCCCCATTGAATCTTGTGGCACCACCTGTGGAAAATCAGTTGATCATAAATGAGAAGGTTTATTTCTGACTCTCAGTTCTCATCCATTGATCTATGATTGTCCTCATGCCAATACCACAGTGTCCTGATTAATGTCAATTTGTAGTAAGTTTTGAAATCAGAAGCTGTAAATCTTCAAACTTTTTGTTCTTTCCAAGATTGTTTTTCTATATTCAAGGTCACGTCATCTACAAATAGAGATAGTTTTACTTCTTCCTTTCCAATCTTTTATTTCTTTTTCTTGGCTCCAGTATAATTTTTAATAGAAGTGACAAGAGCAGACAACTTTTTCTTGTTCTTGATCTTAGGGGAAAAGAATCTTTCATCAAGAATGAGGTTAGCTGTTGTCTGCTCATGGATGACCTTTATACAGTTGAGGAAGTTCCTTTTCTTTTCAAGTTTGTTGTCTGCACTTATCATGAAAGAATGTTATTGTTACTATACAAAAATGCAACTGTTCTGTTTTCCCTTTTTTCTGACTTTTTCCCTGTTTTTTGATTTCTTTCCAGGGTCTGACAGGACATCAAGACTACATCAGGAAAGAGGAAGCCATGGGCTGCTGTGCATCCATTCCCTGAAGCGCCCTATGAGCAAGCATCTGCCACCCCCTCCCTCCTGTCTGCACTCCTGACCTAGTGGTACCCTTGTTCTGGCACAAGCTGCATCCCTCCCACTTTGATCTACTTTTCTGGCCTACTGTCTCCTGTTTCTGGATCCCTGGCTTCCTGTCACTCTTCTTCAGTGTTCAGGTCCCATTTCTACCTCTTTCCAGGTGTGCTAGGCTGCTTTGGCAGCTACTGGTGTTTGGAAAGCAAGAGCCTGTTTTCCAGGCATTAGTTTCCTTTTCACTTGTATGCACAGTTTGATTCCACAAATATTTTATGAGAACTTTTAATGCCAGAAATTGTGCTTGTTTGATCCTGAGAATACTCACTATAACCCCATGATATTGTTCCTAGTTTGGTCCCATTTTTCAGAAGAGAAAACAGAGGATCTATGTGGCTAATTTGTCTGAGGTTACATACACAGTAAGTGACAGAGCCAGAATTTGATTACAGATCTCTCTGTTTGGAGCAAAAGGGAAGGGCATGTGTACAGTCATAATTGCTAAGACAAAACTCAGGACACCAGTTGCCATGTTGGAAGAGGCAGGAAAATCTAGGAAACTGGTATGTCTTATTTCAAATACAAGGGTTCTATTTCTCTGGCTTTTGCCTATTGGCCCAGCCCCATCTACAAAAAAAAAAAAAAAATGTCCACCCACCCAAACCATGCCAAACCACGTTAGGCTCTATTGCTGTACTTTTTCATAGGATGTATCTCTGCCTGTCTCTTCTACTCAGCTGCCAACTTCTAGATGCCTGGACAACTTGTATTGCTACTCAAGACCCAATAAAGGAATCCCTTCCCCTAGGAATTCTTTCTGACCCACACTAGGCTATGCTCCATCATAATCCATACTCACCTATGTCATAATGCTCTCCACATTGATGTTCTCCTCCATCTTCCCCACAACCTATAACCAATAAATCATAAGCAGCTTGAAGGCAGTGGCCATAGTTAGTTTTCTCCTGTTTCCCAGGACTCAGGATAGTTCCTAGTCCAATGCTTCTTGAATTACTTATTTAATCTTCAGGATGAGCTCCTACTGACAGATGTCCTCTCTGATAGGAGATTTAAATCACCTCTCCATCCAAGTAGAGGAATGGCTGGAACAGTTTCATATTTCCTTCCATTGTGGAGAATCTGAATCCTAAAACAAGTGGCTCAAGACCTGAAATTTGAACTTAAAACAGTAAAACTGCCTATCCATTCTGCAAAACACAACTCACAGTCATCAGGTCACCATGAGGCAGACCTTAGGAAAGATGATGATCCAAAAGAAGAAACCAAAAGCCTCACTTTAAACACAGGGCAAGAGTACCCTAACCTTCTTGGATACTTCTCAACATCCAGGGATCCAGAGTCAGTGCCAGAGACCATCTTTAGGTTGAAAAGCACAAGACATTCATGTCTTTAACTATTAAACAAAATGATCACTTAACTTCTGACTCAGTGCCAACTCAGTGAAAAGAAGCCAGCTTCAGTAGAGGAGCTTTCTGGATTCTTTGTCACAACTCTGAGAGCAAAACCTTAAGCAGTCAGTCACCTTTTGCTTTCTCCTCAAAGAGAAGGCTGTAAGGTCAGACCCAAGATGACAATGCCTAACAGCCCCTGAAAGGCTCTTGGTATTAGTCCTTGCCAATTTCCCTCCAAGCCCTGGCACATCTTGGGCTGAAATGCACACATGTTATTTTCATTTAAGCATGAATGCTGAACCACTGGGTATTTTTTTCCTAGGTTTTCTGTTAACTCTGTCTACAAAAATGTGGTTTTAAGAAATATTACTCCTGGTCATTTATCTAACAGACCATACTGTGATCTGTAAGCTCCATCCTTCTTGACACTTTCACGTTCTGTTAAAATGGGATCTCTTACCAGGAAATTTACTCAGACAGGGGAGTTCATTTGGGGTTAAAACTGTAAAGTGGCCAATTATCTCTCAGTCATTGGTTGCATATGATTTTACCCCAAGCTTTGGAAATAAAGACAACATTTAGCAAACGTTCTGCTCCAAAGCTAATGTTTGGAAAGAATAACAGCATGTTGGGAATAAATTACATGATCTTTAGTGTATTTTAGTGTTATTGCCTGTTAACACTCAGAGTGGTGTGCCAGCTCATGAGAGAACGCCAGTCTTCTAAGGAATTGATTTCTGAATTGCTGAGCTATGGCATCCCTGTTGTAAAGTTGAACAGGCTGGAAGCACGGGGGGCCGTGTTTGTGGGAGCCCACCTAGGGGAAGCTATGAATCATAGGTTGTCCTTACACGTTGATGATATCCAGAGCAGACTCTGATTAACGAAATATGAGACTTTTCATCTTGGACTATCTAGTTTCCCACTTCATGGGTTATATTAATCCTAAAACCAGGTTATCTAATTATACTTAATAAGGTAACTCATTTAACTAATTCACCTGCTAGGTTCAAGTTTTTTGTTTTTGTTTTGCCAGACTGTGGAAGAATAGCGGGATGCTTTAAAAGATCATTGATTCTGTTTCTATGAAATATTCAGAATAGGCAAATCCGTAGAGACAAAAATTAGATTAGTGGTTTCCTAGAGCTGGGAGGATGGAGGAACTGCAGAGTGCTGGCTTAAAGGATGTGAGGTTTCTCTAGGGGGTAATAAAATGTTCTGAAACTAATTGTGGTGAGGGTCACACAACCCTGTGTATATACTGAAAGCCCTTGAACTGTACATTTTAAGTGAGAAAATTGCATGGTATGTGAATTATACTCAATAAAGCCATTTAAAAAAACCACAAAACCTTGCCCTCACAAAGAGAGGAAAGATGTTAATACTTTCAGGTGGAAATAGGAAGAACTAAAGATAAGTACCACAGGGACTGAGGCAGATCTACACAGCACAGCTTCCTTTTAGCTTTGGGCTTTCCTTTCATATGGAACTGTCAGGACCTCTCCTGGTACATGTTTAGGTCTGGGAGGGTGGGAGAGAGGGACTTAGAGGAACAGGAAGAGAGCTTCTAATAACTGACTAGAAATGAAACCCATGGGAAGATGGCAAAGATGTCCTGGGAGGAGCAACACCAGACTCGAACCTCTTGGTGGGGTCCCATGCAGGTCCAAACTCCCAGACAGCTGGTGGCAAGAACAGTGTCTTATTTAAAGGGGAAAGAAGGGGAGGGTGACCTTTTTTCATCTGAGAGGTGTCTCCTGTAACTGTGACCTCTCCATTCTAAATCTCTCCAGAATATCACCATCCCCACTTTCACTCAGCCTCCCATGTTCCTGGGGAAAGGGCTCTAGAATCAGGGCTGTCTACAAAATAAATCAACAGGAACTAGCCCTGAAGCAACTTATATGTCTAAATATTTCCCCATACACAACACAAACCTGTATTTCAGGCCCCGCAAGCTGCCATAGAAATTCTTCAGGCAGACAAAGATATTTTATTGCATGTTTAAGGGATTTATTTTTTATTGGTGTGGGCTTATTTTCTTCTAAAATATCCATCACCATTGTCACCTTTACCATACACCCTCTTTGCCACCATTTTTGTTTGTTCCCCCAAATTCCCATATTTAGTCGAAAGCAAAATTATCAGGTATATTTAATATAAATAACTCCAAATAATTTCAAATGTGTTAACACTTTTAAAAATTTTAAACTGATTGAAATATTATAAATGATAAATTGCTGTTGTAGGCAACATGAAACTGTTGAGCAGTGCTGTATAAGAATTTTAAATAAAAAGTTCATCAAGACGCAGAAGTTAAGACACAGATGTAGAGAACAAACATATAGACACCAAGGAGGGGGGGAAGCCACGGGGGTGGGGTGGGGATGGTGGTGTGATGAATTGGGCGATTGGGATTGACATGTATACACTGATGTGTATAAAACTGATGACTAATAAGAATCTGCTGTATAAAAAACTAAATAAAATAAAATTCAAAAATTAAAAAAAAAAAGTTCATCAAGAGATTATTCTGGGACTTCCCTGGTAGCATGGTGGTTAAGAACCCGTGTACCCTACCTGCCAATGCAGGGGACACGGGTTTGAGCCCTGGTCTGGGAAGATCCCACATGCCGTGGAGCAACAAAGCCTGTGCACCGCAACTACTGAGCCCACATGCACACTACTCAAGCCCATGCATCTAGAGCCCATGCTCTGCAACAAGAGAAAACAGTGCAATGAGAAGCCCACACACCACAGCGAAGAGTAGCCCCCGCTCGCTGCAACTAAAGAAAGCCTACGCGCAGCATAGAAGACTCAAAGAAGCCAAAAATACATAAATAAGTTTATTTATTTAAAAAGAGAGAGAGAGAGATTATTCTTCAGGAGTGTAACTCTGAGTTCCAGGTTTGGTGTCCTCTGTACCTGAGGACCCCTGCTTCTTCACTCTGGCAATGAGGATTTGCCACCATTTTGTGCTGTTTTTGTCTCTACATTTTTGTGGTTGGAACAAAGGCTATGCTGAGTGCTGGTTAAGGAGATAGTGGGGCATGGGGCAGAGAGCCCAATCTTTCCTCTCCTCTTGGAAGTACCTGCAACTGGGTGATAGTTGTACAGGTTTCATACTGGAATTCTTTGGAGTTTGTGGGTCAAACTAAGCTGAGTGACGTGGTGTCATTCCTGCTCCTCTGATCCCCGTTTCCCTGGAAGAACCACGGAGAAAGAGCTCCCTTCTCCCGTGCATGCTTCCATCCACCTTCCATGACAAGGAAGCTGCTTTTGGGAAGCTGCCAAGATCCTGGGGTGGGACCTGAAACCTTGGCTTCTCAGGAAGATGTAGTGAAGCTACCAGCTGAGTGACACAGACCTACTTCCTGAGTCAGTGACTAAACATAGCCAAAGGAATGCGAAGCATTTCTTTCCCTCCCCTTGACCAGCCTTGGCGAGGCTGCTGGTGCAGCCAGAGGTGCCCTCCCCTGGGAGTAGCTGCTGGGCCACTGCCAAGGCTGCAGAGTGCAGAGCTGCTCCTCAGCTTGTTGGTGAGTTTCTTCACATTTAGTTTTCCTAAGTTGAAAATAACTAGAATGAAAGTTCATTTAAATAAACTATTTTGACCCATCTTTTCCTTCTCCCTTCTTCTTTCAAACAGCTGTCTTATTTTTAATGAGAATCATGACTACATGACAGAGTAGAAAAATTCACATTTCCCTGGATTTTCAGGCTTTCTGTACCCTCTGGAATGTATATGAATAAGCTCACACTCTAGAATAGAGATGCAAACATCAAAGATGTCATTGAAAACAAGATAGAAAAAGGTAATAGGTCCAGGTAATCCATACATTGAGTTATCTTCTGATAAGAAATATTTTCAAGAATATGGGACAACATGGAAAAACACTCACTCTAGTCTATGATCACAGTCACATAAAAATGGACAGTATATGAGCAAAGACTAGCAAGGGTCATAAAGAACCAATGCAGAATGTGAATATTTTCTTTGTTAAACTTCTTCTAATGTTGCTGTAACATTGTTTAAATGATGTCTTTTTTTAGTGAGGAGGGAAAGGAAAATGTGTCACAAATAATACATACACACAAAACAGCCCTGCTCCTTTTGGGTTTTGTGTGTTAATAACTGGATATAAAACTAATCCTCAGTTTGCCATTCCTTTTCTTTTTCCTTTTCTCCTTTGCCAGGCATGACTCTGTTCTCAGTCACTCTGCAAAGAGTTTCCACTATCTTCACCAGAAGGAGTGACAACCCCCATGGCTGCAGAGACACATGAGTGATTTTCATCCAGAAGTGGTGTCAGAACGCTACTAACCTAAGGGTCCTTCTCATATCTCAATGACAGGGTGGTGTATTTTCAAATACTTGGCAAAGCATCCAGATTTCCTCCCCAGTTGACTCTCAATCAGGTGGGATAAGAAGGATTTCTTGACACAGGTAACTGGCCTGGACATCCTGACCTCCAGGCCAGCTGGGGCTGCATCTCAATAACTCCATCATCTGCCCCAGAGTCCGCTTGCAGTTTTCCTAAGAAACTGCCTTAGAAAATGGAGGTAAATGTTGAGAATTGTGACTTTGGCTGAATGAGTTCTGCAGGCAATGTTGGCAGTCGGACCTATTTTTTCAAAGTGCTTGTCTCGTCTCTCTCTTGGTGCTCAGACTGAAGATATAGGGCAGGGGAAGAATCTAATCCAGAATCCCCACATTGTATGTTTATGTATAGCTGTATAGCTGTTATAACAGCTATAAAGACAAAATTCCTGGGCTCATATCTTGGTGCTATCTTTTGTTATCTTGGTCTAATGACTTAACATCTCTGAGCAGCATTTTAATTCTTTGTAACATAAGGGAAGTTAGTACCTACTTCACATGGTTGTAGTGAGGATGAAATGAAATGATGCTTGTAAAGTGTTCCCATAGTGCCTAGCACATAGTGAGAACTCAATAAATGTTAGTAGTGATGTTTGTTATTATGATCATCATCTTTATTATATTTCCCTTCCATTCTTCAGTTTGTTCATCACAAAGTGGGCTAGAAGCACCTTGATGCAGCAGCAATAGCAGGGAACCTGGAATCAGATCCCTTCCATTCTCGTAGCTGAATGACTTTGACAAGTACTTAGTGCATCTGAATCTAGTTCTCCATCTGTAAAACATCAACAGTGACACTCATCCCACAGAGCTCCTGGGAAGATCCACTGTAATAAGATACAGGTTAACGTTCGATGAATGCTAACTGCTCAGTAAATAATGGTTGAAGCAGGATTTCCATTTGGGCCACTCACTCAGTTTGTCTCTTTTTAGCTTAGATTTGCAACTAAAGGAGAAGGCATCCCACCCTCCCCTATCTGCTTCCAGCAAAAAGCAGCCGGACAGGAAGCCAAAACAGGAGCCAGCTTTTGACAGGCGCTGGACAAGGACTGTGATCACAACACCACTGTGCAGAACTTCTACAACTGAATGTGCAAATTATGATATTCAAGCTGAAATATCATCCAAGTGTGTTTTGGACCTGCAGTGACCACATCCCAGGTGGAGTGGTGAAGATGTCTAGCCAAGAATTTTATTATTTTATTTAAAAGTATGAATCATCAGACAAGCAACCCTCTCTATCCAGGTGCTGTATTCAGATTTCACATAACAGCTACTTCCTTGACACCTGAGCGAGGCAAAAATGCCTGGTGGAAATTGTTCAAGGCCTGGGGAGATCTCAGAGGTTAACATCTCAGTGGTTTAAACAAGGCGACCTTGGGAATATCAAACTCTATGACTCAGTTTCCTCATGCATACAATAGGAAAATAATAGGAAATACTGCATAGGTTGTTGTTATCAAGACCAAATGAGATGTGTGAAAAATTCTCAGAAGAGAACATGGCACATGTAAGACCTGAATATGTGTTTGCTATAGTGATAATGATTATCGTACCAAGGCCTTTGGGACTTTCAAAATGCATCACATTCTTACTTCTGCTCTAATAAGCATGTATTATTTCTGGAGAAAAGACTTTGTATATAACAAATGAAATGAAGATACAGAGCTGTTTGAAATACATGACAACTGAACAGTTTCCTTTAGTCCTATAGGCTGAAATCTGAGCCCTCTCCCTCCACCTGTGTGATTTGCCATCTTATGCCACTGCCTCAAGCTTTGTAAATTCAGAGTCTGCAGGGCATCCCAGTACGTGTGCTCCCATAGCTGCAATGGGACTGGCCTTGGCAGCTGTGGGATATGTGGGCACACACACATGGAGGTTGGACTGGGATCTAGGCTGCTTCCATACCTCCCACAGTCAGTCGAGGTGTATGACTACTGCGGTCCTGGTACCTGACTTTGATGGACATGAAGCAGCTGATCTGTGCTGATGGGTTTGTGAACACAGCACCTGAGGGACACCAGGGCTGATTGCCTGCATTTTCACAGTTGAGGTGGGGCTGAACGCAGTGCCAAGAAACAGTGTACTTTGTGAGCCTTCACAATGGGTGACACCACAGAGTGCATTCCCCTGTAGACAACTCTGACAGAGAAATCCTCAGTGGCTCCTCTCCCAGGAGGAGTATTCCAATACCACCTACCTCACACAGCAGCTAAGAAATGGATCTGGGGGCTTCTACTGCAACAACTGGGGATCAGACCCTGCCCCCAACAGGACTGTGACAACCAAAGAGCAAAGAGAAGGCCCCACTCAATATCCAGTTCAAACTCTGGTCACCACAACACCAGTCACACCCCCTATCAAAGTAATAATGACCAACACACACTGAGGAAAGACGTGGCAGGCATCCATACTAAAAACAGCCCTCACACCAAAAATATTAAACTCATGCAGACTAAACAGGGATGCACTCACATAAAAATAAACCTTCAAGACCACAGTAGACAACTGTTTCTCCTAAACTCATAAAGTAAGAGAAATATAAGTAAAATAAATAAACAAGGAAATCACTCCCAATTAAAAGATCAAGAGAATTCCCCTGAAAGAACAAACAATGAAACAGACCTCTTCAGTCTAATAGACACTAAGTTCAAAAAGGAGGTAATGTAAATACTGAAGGAATTGAAAAACTATCAATAGAAATGCAAATTGCTGTAAAAAGTAACTAGAAACTATAAAGAGAAACAAAAAGAAATTAGAAAACTCATTTGCCAAGATGAAAGCTGAGCTTGAGGCAATAAATAGCAAACTGAATAATGCAGAAGAATGAATAAGTGATCTGGAAGATAGAATGATGGAAATCACCCAATCAGAATAGCAAATGGAGAGACAAATGAAAAAAAATAAATAAAAACAATATAAGAGACCTATGGGATAATATAAAGCTTGCCAATCTACGCATAATAGGGATCTCAGAAGGAGAAGAAAAAAGAGAATCAAAAATGTATTTGAAGAAATTATGGCTGAAAACTTACCAAACCTAAAAAGAAAACAGACTTCCAGGTGCAGGAAACATAGAGGGTCCCAAACAAGATGAACCAACCCAAAAAGACCTACACCAAGACATATTATAATTAAAATGGCAAACGTTAAAGATAAAGAGAGGATTCTAAAGACAGCAAGAGGAAAACAAAGAGTTAATTACAAGGGAAGCACCACAAGGCTATCAGCTTATTTCTCTACAGAAATGTTGCAGGCCAGAAGGGAGTGGCAAGATATATTCAAAGTCCTGAAAGGGAAAACCCTGAAACCTAGGATACCCTAACCACCAAGATTATCATTTAGATTAGAAGGAGAGATAAAGAATTTCTCAGACAAGCAAAAACTGAAAGAATAGAGCAATACTAAACCTATCTTAAATGAAATATTAAAAGGTCTTCTCTAAATAAAAAAGAAGCAAGAATCTATAGGAAAGAGAAAAGTCACAATTGGAAAGTAATTCACTTAAATAAGCCAGTACACAGATTAAAAACAAAAATCAAAAAAATTCTGTGAAAGCAGTGATAACCACAGTGAACAGCAGAATGATAAACATGAGATGTAAAAAAGGACATGAAAATCATAAAATGTGGAAGAGGAGAGTGAGAAAATACAGATTTCTAAAAAACATGTTTAAGCCTATATGTCCACCAGTCTAAGCAAGTAGATATAGGAAGGGGTTAACATATTTGAAAAATAGGATAACCACAAAGCAAAAACATACAGTAAATTCACAAAAGCCGAAAAAAAGAGAACACAAGCATAATACAAAAGAAAACCATCAAATCACAAGAGGAAAAACAAAAAGGAAAAGAAAGGAACAAAGAAGAAATACAAAATCAACTGGAAAGCAAGGTTTAAAATGACAATAAATACATACTTATCAGTAATTACCTTAAATATCAATGACTAAATGCTCCAATCAAAAGACATAAGATGGCAGACTGGGTAAAAAAAAACAAGAGCCTACAATATTCTGCCTATAAGAGACCAACTTTAGGGCAAAGGACACACACAGATTGAAAGTGAGGGGATGGAAAAAGATATTTTATGCAATTGGAAATGACAAGAAAGCAGGGGTAGCTATACTCACATCAGACAAAATAGACTTTAAAACAAAGGCCATAAAGAAAGATAAAGAAGGACACTATATAATGATAAAAGGATCAGTACAAGAAGAGGATATTACATTTGTTAAGGTACATGCACCCAATATAGGAGCATCCAAATACAAAAACCAAACACTAACAGACAAAAAGGGAGATATTGATGGTAATACAATAATAGTAGGAGACTATATGTATAAAATAGATAACTAATAAGAACCTGCTGTATAAAATAAATAAATAAAATAAAATTCAAAAAAATAATGGTAGGAGATTTTAAGATCCCACTGACATCAATGGACAGACCTTCTAGACAGAAAAGCAATAAAGCAACAGAGATCCTAAATTACATAACAGAACAGTGAGACATAATTGACATTTTCAGGACAATCCATCCCCCCCACCAAAAAAATCCCCCAGAATACACATTCTTTTCAAGTACGCATGGAACATTCTCTAATACTGACCACACACTAGGACACAAAACAAGCCTCAGAAATTTAAGAGGTTAGAAATTAGTTCAAGCATCTTTTCTGACCACAGTGGCATGAAACTAGAAATCAACCACAGAAAGAGAAATGAGAAAAAAAAACAAAAAGATTACATGGAAAATAAACAACATGATACTAAAAAAAAACAATAGGTTAATGATGAAATCAAAGAGGAAATTTAAAAATACCTTGAGATACATGACAATGAAAACACAACCATAGAAAATCTATGGGATGCCAAAAAGCAGTTCTTAGTGGGAAGTTCAAAGCGATATAGGCCTTCCTCAGAAAACAAGAAAAATCTCAAATAAACAACTTAACCTACTACCTAAAAGAATTAGAAAAAGAAGAACAAAAAACCCTAAATGCAGCAGAAGGAAGGAAATAATAAAGATCAGAGAGGAAATAAATAAAACAGAGATTAAAAGAACAACGGAAATAACCAACAACACCAAGAGTTGGTTCTTTGAAAGGGTAAACATAATTGACAAATCTCTGGCCAGGCTCACCAAGAACAGAAGAGAGATGACCAAATAAACAAAATAAGGCATAAAAGAGAGGAATACTAACTAATACTGCAGAAATATAAAAAAACATAAGAAAATACCATTAATAATTACATGCCAAAAAACTGGAAAACCTAGAAGAAATAGACACGTTTCTAGAAACATACAACCCACCAACACTGAACCAAGAAGAAACAGATAATTTGAACAGAGTGATCACTAGAAGTGAAATAGAATCTGTAATAAGAAAACCCCTTGCAAACAATGTCTAGGACCAGATAGCTTCACTGGAGAATCCTACCAAACATACAAAGAACTTACACTGATCCTTCTCAAACTCTTCCAAAAGACTGAAGAGGAGAGAACACTCCCAAAGTCATTTTATGAAGTCACCATCACCTTGACACCAAAGCCAGAAAAAGACACTATCAAAAAAGAAAATTACAGGCCAATATCTTTGATGAATATAAATGCAAAAATTCTCAACAAAATATTAACAAACCAAATCCAACAACACATAAAAAAGAATATACACCACGATCAAGTAGGATTCATTGCAGTGTCACAAGGATGGTTCAACGTACTCAGATCAATCAATCTGATACACGACATCAACAAAAGAAAAGACAAAACCACATGATCATCCCAATAGATGCAGAAAAAACATTTGCTAAATTCAACATCCATTCATGATAAAAAAACTCTTACCAAAGTGGGTATAGAGGGAACACATCTCAACAGAATAAAAGCCATTTATGACAAACCCACAGCAAACGTAATACTCAATGATGAAAAGCTGAAAGCCTTGCCACTCAAATCTGGAACAAGACAAGGATGCCCATTCTCACCATTTCTCTTCAACATAGTATTGGAAGTCCTGGCCACAGCAATCAAACAAGAAAAAAGAAAGAAAATTTATCCAAATTGGAAGAGAAGAGGGAAAATTATCATTATATGCAGATGACATACTACTATAGATAGAAAACCCTTAAGACTCCACACAAAATCTACCATGACCTGATAAACAAATTCAGCAATGTAGCAAGGTAAAGATTAGCATACAGAAATATGTTGCATTTCTTTACACTAACAATGAAATATCAGAAAGAGAAAGTTAAAAAAAAAAAAGCACACACATAAAAAAAAAGCCCTTTTAAAATCACATCAAAAAAAATATTTTGGAAAAAACCTAACCAAGGAGGTGAAAGACTTATAGTCTGAGAACTATGAAACATTAATAAGGGAAACTGAAGATGATTCAAAGAAATGGAAAGATATCCCATGCTTTAGAGAACAGTCTTGTGGTTGCCAAGAGAGAGGGGCTTGGGGAAGGGATGGATTAAGAGTTTGGGATTAGTAGATGCTAACTACTATATATAGAATGGATAAGCAACAAGGTCCTATTGTATAGCACGGGGAACTATATTCAACATCCTGTGATAAACCATAATGGAAAAGAATATATATATAACTGAATCACTTTGCTGTACAGCAGAATCTAACACAACATTATATATCAACTATATTTCAATAAAATAAATTTTTAGAAGCTCATTAAAGTTGCACTCAGTGACAGAACTTCCTAAAAGCACAGACCACTCAGTGGGACAGTTCCCCCACAGCTGGTTGTGTCAGAAGTTGAGAAAACCAGTGTCTTGTATCTCACAGAACAGTGGGTCCTCACCTGTTCCCAGAAGTCTTCTCTGATGACTCTTATGAAGCTTCTATCATTGGTTTTCTCAGTCTTTCCAGGACTTAATTACAATGACTTTGTTTTCTGTTCTGAGTAATATCATTTATAGGCCAATCAGAAAGTAAATTTTTAGGTAGTAACAGTTTCATTAGTTTTGAGTTTCATTTTTTTATGATTCTGCATAGTGAATCTCTATGTTTAGTATGTATGGAGGAAACACAAACACACACCACACAATACAACAAGAGCAATAACAACAAGGGTATAAACAGAAGTGCTCTGAAGGTCTCTGATTTTGGAAAGCAGAGTCAGAACTTGGAGGCTCCAGTCCTGGCCCCAAGACTTATGAGCTGAGACATCTGGGTGTGTCACAAAATTTTCCAAGTTTCCTTCCACATCTATAAAATAGAGATGATGAAACTAACCCTGCTTATCCTAAGGGGTGTCATAGTGCCAACAGAAAACAGATGTAAAATAATACCCAGAGAACATTTCCAAATAAATGAAAAATAAGACTGAACTCAGTCTCAACTTCTAAGGAGTTTTTGTTTGTTTTAAGAATACTCTCTTATGGGAGGAGAAGAAAAAATGAAAATGACAACCACTATTTTGAGAACTATAAGAGGAAAATCCTAAATATTATTTTTTCATGTCAGTATTGTATTTTCTCATTTAGAGACAGAGAAGAAAAAATGGTACTTTTTGAAAGAAAAAGTATTATTTCATAGTCTTTTACCAAACATGTCTTTTTAAGCCAAGGTCGGAGAAAACTAATGATGTAACATTCAGGCCTGACTGAGTTGTTGCTCCCTTTGCCCTGACTTGATATTTCTTGGACACCACTGTCTCACCATGTATTGATGGGAAGTGAGTTGGAGCAGTTGCCTGATATCAGATTGGCTAAAGTCCATTAGGCTGGTCTCTTAGAAGCTACAGGTTAAATGAGCTGGGGAAAGAGGTTGTTCTCTGAGGAAGTGCAAGCTTTGGCTCATTCTAGGACTGACCTCTCAGGGTTCTCTTTTATCCCTTTCTCTTTGGACACCTTCCTTTAGGACATTTTATTCTCCATCACTATGGCAGGACCAAGGTCCAGTGCAGTGCTGTTAAGAGCTCTGGACAGAGAGAAAAGATTACACCCTGAGGGCTAATATGAGTGATCTGGAATAGTGTGCTGACATCAAAATATGGTGAAGCTCGGGTTACCATGACTCTTTTTGTTGCTTGCACTCCTCATGATTAGGATAAAGCATAAAATTCTAGTGGCCAGTATAGGAAAATGAAACACAGTCTGGAGAGTGTGTGCGACTTGCCAGACTTTTCTAAGTTGACTCATTTGATCTTTGCAACAACTCTTGAGGCAAGTACTTTTACCTCCTTTTTATAGATGAGTAAACTCATGTTAAATAATTTTGCCTAAAACCACATGGCTGTTAAAAGGCAGGGAATGTTTCCCAGAGGAGGTGAGGTTAATCCAAGTTCTGATAGAAGTGAGGTGCATTATCTCAGGAGGAGGAAGGGCATTTTATTCATCAGATTTGGCAATAAGTACATGAGTACAGGAGCCTGAGCCAGAAGACAAAACACTTAGATTCTAAAAGGTATTCTAGTATTTATGGGCTGTGTGACCTTCAACAAATCTCTTCAAATATCTAGGTTTTACTTCTCCACCTTATAAGATTGTTGGAAAGATTAAATGATGTAATATATGTCAAGAAACTATCACAAGACCTAGAATTTAGGAAGCATCATCATCATCATCATTAAAACCAATACTCCTACCAACACTGTAATTATCATTATCACTAATATCTACTTTATTTACTCTTAGCATTTTAGGAGGTTATAATAAGATAATGGATAGGCTTCCTACTAAAAAAGAAAAAGTTATAAATAGTTTAAAAATGTTGGAATTTATTTTACTCTGAGAGAGTTGAAAAATAGAATTTTCAAAATGAAATAAATTTAATTCAAGGTAATTGATGTCCATTTCACAATTGTCTTGATTCTCATCTACTCCAGAGTTTTAACTCCTGAGAATGCTAAATATGATTCAAAGTGAAAAAGGAAACACATTTCCCCAATCTCTCCAGACTGTGATGTTTGCCTTTATAATGATCAGCTGTATACTTATAGCTAAGTTAATCATCAGCTTCATGCAAAAGGTTTAACAATAAGGTCAATCAAATTTCCTACAGTGCATTTTATCAACATGGATGTGGTATCATCCAGAGATCTACTATCTTATACAAGACAGGGTTCTCTTAAACTTACAAATAGGAAAACAGTAAGTATCCAAGGATTTTCTTTGTGCCCAGAGGAGATGGGAAGGAAAAGAAGAGAGTCCATCTTCAACCAAAATTGTAGATATGGTTCTGATACTTATGTCAGTCTTGCCAGGCCCCATGTGACAAAGGAATACAGAAACTAAACTCCCAGAACACTGATAACTAGTTTCTGCCAGTAGAAATCTCTAAGTTGTATTAGTTCTATAAACACATGAGAGCTCTGCCTTTCATGAACACAGCTGCTGTAAACCCAGTGGTTTCCAAGTAGCAGTCATGGTGATGATGCTGATGATAAAAAAATCACCATAAGTCATCAGTATGATTTTATTGCCCTAAGGATTAAACTATTGTTCACAGCTCATTTTTGTAGACTCCATTATGGCCTAACTCCTTCATCAAAGGAAAGTTCTTGAAATGAAGAAGAGACTTCCACGATCAAAATCCCCTCATGGCTGTTCTTCACATGTTCTGATATACCTTGTTTTCCTATACATGTATGTAAATTTCATTTTCACACAGGGAAAAGTGTACCAAATGCCTCCTGAGTTATTAACAGAGTAACATTCATCTATGACCTGTGTGGAAATTTGAAATATAGAAAGTCACTACTTCTTAGGACTCAACTGGGGAATCCCTGTCTCTTCCACAAATCTATTTTTTATGATGAAGATGAAAATATTCTCCTTTTCCTTAAAATATATGAAATGCAAAGGACTCTTTTTATTACTTCCACGAAAACAAACACTGTAGCAGTGATATCCATACTCCCATCCAAAAGTCAGAATATCTTTACAGGTTCCTGTCCAGTTCTCTGGTTTAGGTAGGAGCCTTGCTTTCTTAATCCCCACTGCCCTCAGTAGGTGTACAGAGATCCCCTTGAGACATGAGAGAATTTTTAAGAATTGAAGAGAGTTATCTCCATAGGGTAGGGTGTTGTTTCCTACCCTATTGTAGAACAGAATAATAGATTGGGGTCTACTGTGGGCACAGGTAGAATGATGTTTCCAATTACACAATGACTGAATAAAATAGTGGCTGAATTCCAGTAATGAAGTCAGGTTCCCCAGTGGGTTGTGTCTCTAATAGGCAATCTACCTTGGCAAACAGTCATGTGACCAAGAGGATGGAGTTCTTTTCCTGGTCCTGTGTAGTCCCTGGGCATTAGACAGTAGTCCTCAAGCAGTGGTATAGTGGTAAATGTCTATAAAATAGCTTCCCTCAAAAAAGTCCTGATTTGTACCATTTGCCAATTTCTGTGTTGTGAATATTTCTACCACAGGTGATTTTAACCTACTAATGTGATGTTACTGAACTTATAGTTGGGAAGAGATGCACACAAAAGGTGCTTGGGAGGCAGAATGAACCAGTAGTTCCAGCATAATCCTGTGATAATCCTGGTGTACAACCTCTGCACTCTCCTAAGGGGGTCCCTCTTAGGTATGACATCCAGGTATCCAGATGTTTGAGTTCCGGTCCCTTTGTTCTTCTTTCCCATTTGCCTTTCTGAATGCAAAAGCTCTCATTGTGCTTCTATTTTCTAATAGGACTCAGTGGTCTCTTTTAAAGAACATAATGGCCCTTTGAAAAAGAAACTAGGCCTTTGCTTCTTGTCTATCTTTCCAGAATGGTAAGGAGAACACCTTCCCTAGAAACACTGTAGCCTGCTTCCTTTCACTTGAAGGAGAATAAAAATATTTTCATTATTCAGGATGTATTGCTCTCTCCAATGAGACCAAAGAGATTTCTCTAAAATCACACACACACACACACACACACACACACACACACACACACAGAGAGAGAGAAAGAGAGAGAGACAGACATACACCAAACACTGCTTGACTTATTATATGCTTTCTCAAAAACAAAACAAAACACAGGCAAATCTGGTACCAAAAGAATACAAATTTCCTAATTGTATAGTGCAGATCTATATTCTTAGTGAACGTGTCTGGCTTGTTTTTCACCTCTTGAAAGAGGTATATTAAAGCCTCCCACTATAATGCTGTGTTTGTCTATTTCTCCTTCTACTTCTCTCAATTTTTTCTTTATAAATTTTGAAGTGATATTGTTAGGTTCATGAAAATTTATGATTGTGCTATCTTTCTGGTGGATTGACCATTTATCACTGTGAAATGCTTTGAAAAAAATCCCTATTAATAATTTTGCCTTAAGGTCTAGTTTGTATGATATTCCTATAGCTATGCCATCATTCTTTATCGAGGCTTTTACTTTCAACTTTTCTATATTTAAACTGTGTTTCTTGTAAGCAGCATATAGTTGTATTTTTTTTGTATAAAATCTTTGTTTATTAGTTTGAATATTTAATCCATGTGCATTTCAAGTGATTGTAGACATATCTGGGATTAAATAAACATCTGTATTATTTTATTTCACTCATGCCATTCATTAATCACTATTCCAATTCCACCCTCTGTTACCTAGTTTATTGTACATTCTTTAACAAATTATTTCATGTATATCATTAATCATAAAACATGAATACTTGATTTATTAAAGTCTAATATAAATATAAATGTTTATGACTTTAATCAAGGTAAAAAAAATAAAACTACCTCTTTCTCTCTTTTGTGCTAGTGTTGTAATTTATTTTAATTTTACAGATATTTTAAACCCAATATGGTATTATTATTATTTTTACCCCATCAATATTTATTGAGATTTATTTAATTTAATTTTATTTATTTATTTTTTTTGCGGTATGCAGGCCTCTCACTGTTGTGGCCTCTCTTGTTGCAGAGCACAGGCTCTGGATGCGCAGGCTCAGCGGCCATGGCTCACGGGCCCAGCCGCTCCGCGGCATGTGGGATCTTCCCGGACCGAGGCACGAACCCGTGTCCCCTGCATCGGCAGGCGGACACTCAACCACTGCGCCACCAGGGAAGCCCTATTTATTGAGATTTAAACACAAATATAATCTTGTTTTGTTGCTATTCATTGTTTTCTGCATTTTCCTTTTTAAATCTGCAATCATTTTACCTCTATGCAAAGATATCCTTTAAATGGTCTATCTACTATGAGTTTGATGAATTCCCTAAGATTGTAGTTCTTGAAAGTGCTTTTAATATGTCAAATCTTTGAAGAATATTTTTCAGTGTGTAGAGTTCTCAATTAGCAGGTTTTTTCTTATAATATTTTTTTAAATGCCAATCAATTTTCACTGGCTTCCATAATTTCTGATGAGAAGTCACCTGTAAGTCTTAGGGTTTTTTTTTTTTTTAAGGTAAAGTATTTCTTTTTTTCCTTTGCCAGCTTTTAATATTTTATCTTGTTTCATCAGTTTATACTGTGATGACTTAAATTGTACTGTGGCTTTATTTGTATTTTTTCCTGTTTGTGACACTTCTTTAATCTATAGCTTGATGTCCTTCACCAAGTTTAGAAGTTTTTTCACCACTATCTTTTCAAATATTGCTTCCGCCTTACCATATTTTCTCACTCTTATGGTATCACAATGTACATATTTTATATTTTATCATCTTCTTCCGTATCTTTCTTGACTATTTTGCATTTTCCATTATTCTGTTATTTCAGTGACTCTACCTGTATGTTTTCACATTTTTTAATTCTCCTTTTACTTGTGTTTAATCTGTTGCTAAGTCCTATGTTGATTTCTTAATTTCAGTTTTATTTTTTCAGTTCCATGGTTTTATTTGATTTTTAAATATATTCTAGTTCTCAGCTAAAAATTTTCATCTTCTCTACTCTCAACTTATTTTTCTGCTTCTATTCTCTTTCTTAATTAATGACGGTTGCTTTCCCCAGCATCTGATCTTAAACTACAAACTTTATAAAGTCATCCTCTATTTTATCTTAAACTTCACATGATTCATCAAGTCTTCTATATGCAGTAGTAAAAATAACATATGATATTTTATAAGAGCATATTTAATATATTTAGTATATATAGTATAAAATATTTAAATATGCTCCCTTCACTCACAAATTGAGATTGCCATAAGTTAGGACTTATGATTTCTCACCTAGACTTTCCCAACATCCTGCTAGTTCACAGATGGCAAGTGCTTAGGTTATACCTGCTGCCACTTTCTCTTCTTTCTCTTCTTACACTAATAACAAGCATCACTTCTTTACATTAATGGAGACTTTCCTGCTGAGTCCAAAGGCAGTTCTGAAGTCCTTCTCAAAGCAGTATTCCATAGAGACACTAGTAGACTTGAGAAGCAAGTGGAATCCCAGTTGTCCTCTCCTCTCTATCTTTCTCCACCAGATGGTATGTAGATAGTATAGATTTGTCACCAGCGATATATCACTACAGGAAATCTGATTATGCCACTTGCATGTTTAAAAATCTATGGGAGTCTCCTATTGCTTACAAAAGAAGGTAACACCTCACTGGTTGAGTGTATAGGGCCATTTACAATTCAATTCTAATGTAAAATTTCAGATTTACTTATTGTATTACTGACACAAGTACTCTAATATTTCACGGCCACACATCTATCCCATTTCTGTAATCTGAAGATCTTTTATATTTCCTTTGTTCATGCCATAACATCACTCTAAAATTATCTTCCTTATTCACTACAAACCTGTTTAACTCCCGTTTAACTCTTATTCTTTCCTAAGCTTCTCTAAGCAGAATTAGTTGATCCTTCCTCTGGATCTCCAGAACACTTTTCTAAAATCTTTAATAGAGAACATAGCACTTTTCATTATTATGTTTTAAATTATTTACACATTTTTCTGGGAGAACATTCCCATTGACAACTGTGTCCTCATTCAATGCAAAATGCCTAGCAGGTGCTCCATTAAGATATGTTAAAAGAGTAATTTCAGTGGGCAACCCTCTTTTTTCCATGAGAACTGTGCCAACAATGTTTGCTTATTTTTCTTTAGTCATTTATTCAACAAATACATTTTTGAATACCTACTCTGTGTTAGTCATAAGCATCATCCATGAAATAAATCTGCAGTTTCAACCAAAGCATCACACTGTATCTAAAGCGACAGGAAAAAAGTGAGAACCACTTCGAGTAGCTTTTATGCAAACATTTCAATCTGTTGCTCTCCCTTCTGTGGGTGAAGGAACTGTAAATGAAGTATTTGGCTCTCAATAAGTATGGCACAATTCTTGGCTCACTTTGATAAATATTGATCTTGTATAAATTACTCAGGAGAGGCAGTTGATGGTTCTCTGAGCAACACACACACACACACAACCCCTACTCCCTTTTATGCAATGACATAAATTATTTATGAATAGAGCTCCACATGTTCTATGAATAAGTCCCTTGGATTCCAAGATGACTGATAATAGAACATTTTTCTCATTTGAGTGCAGAATTTGCTAAATTTAAGCAAGCAGTCAGATTACATGAAGTTACAATGCCCTTTTGTTCACTGTAGGGTGAGAGATGTATAATAGGTTTCCAAGGGTAAACATGCACGCTTCCAAATAAACACGATTAAATGCGACTGCACATTTGTGTCTTAAAAAAACTGAAGGCAAGTTGACAGATCTTTAGAAACATCTCATGTCATGATCATTCAATTTTAAGTTTTCGTTGCTGCTGGAAAGTGTAGTGTTAGTGTGTGTATGTGTCTGGAATTGTGCAGAATTACTTTTCTTTGACTACAGTTGAATCAAGTCTTTGGTTTCATTTGGAAAGTTGTGAATGGCACAATGAAGAGTCTGTGTGTGGTGAGGAGTCATTAAAATAAAAAAAAACAAAGGGCAGCAAACATTGGTTTTCAGGGATTCTAGTGGTAAGATTACTAATGAGAGTGTTTAACCTCTGGGGAATTCATCATTGAAGGGACAGGAGGAAGAGATAGAGAGACTAACAAATAGCTTGTGGTCACTTGGAAGGAGCTGGAATTTGTCATTTGAGCTCACACAAAGGATCAAAAATGTGGAAATTTCTTGGGAGAAATAAAGGAATGTGACTTATGCTTCTCAGTACCTTTATGTATGTGACTTTCCCCACCTTGAATAGTTTTTGCCCCCCAATTCCAACTTTTCACATTCTGTGCATTTTTGTCAGTTTCATATACAATTTAAAAGGCATACAACCCATGACACAAGAAATCCTATTTTTAGGAATTAATGGACAGAAGATCTTTAATGAAACTCAGAGATGTATATACAAGAGAATTATTGCAGAATTATTGAAGTTTAAAATGGCAGGGGGTGGGACTGCAGAACAATATTTATAGTGTGATTCCTTTTAAAACAAATAAAACAAAACCAGCATATGTATATATACACAGATATGGTTTATGATGGTTATGTCTTGCAAATGTAATTAAAGCAAGAGTGGGGTGAACTTTCACTTTTTGCATTAAATATGTCTGTATTAGTTGAATTTATTATAACACATAGGGTTGTTAGTTTATGTTTTTGTAACTGAAAATAATTCTTTTTAAAAAAGCTGATTTGCCTTTCAAATTCAAACTTAAATGTTATCTTATGTAGAAATGAATTCTCCCATTGCTGAAAAGCAGTAGATTTTTGTACCAATTTTTAATACTTGCTGCATATTGCTGCAATGTTTCAAATCCAATTCTGCCACTTTATAGTGTAGAGTCATCCTGGGAAGTGATATAACTTCTAAGCCTAAATTTTCCTTTCAGCAAAATAGGAGAAAGAATGCTAACTCCACAGATTCCTGGGAAGCATAAATGATAGGCATGCATATACTGGTTGGTTATTTGTGTGCTTATTTGTGTATCCTATAACATTTCAGTCCCCTTGAGAGCAGGGACTCCTACATTCATTAATTCATTCAGTAGATTCAGGAACAACTACTATGTGTCAGGCACTGTGCTAAGCTTTAGGGATAAGACAATAAACAAGAAAGATGTCATCTTCTGTATGCATCTTACAGGTAAGTGAAGAGAACACACATATAATCAGACAATTGCCAAACAGTGTAGTAAGTGCTATAATAGGAGAATCAGGAGACTTCTCCTGTAGGAAATGATATTTTCAACTGAAACCGAGAGGATGAATAAGCTTTAAGAGGCAAAGAAGGTAGATACATCAACTCAGCCATATCCTTGGTGCATTGCAGGCAAAGGGTCAGAGAGAGGGGTTTTATAAGCATCCAAATGCTGGTTGCTTAAAAATCAAGAAACTTCTGAATATACAGAAAGTTCTGGCATTAAGACAAATAAATGAAATTAAAAAGATATATTGCATTTGAGTACCATAATACAAAGGCTAAGAATCGTAGCATTTCAGTGCTCAAATTGGTTTCTTAAGGCACCTGGCTATCTCTCTCATTTCTTAGAGGATGAAACCTGATGCCCAAGGACCATGAACTCTAGTCATTTTTTCCATACAGCCTTCCATGAATTATCTCTAACAAGTGCCTACTGGCTGTTCCTAGTCCCATAAGCTGGGAATAGAAAGAAAGAAGAGTGCTTTCTTCTGGCAGCATGGTGCTTACCATCTAGTAGTAAACAATTTAAGGTGTTTTGAGATATGACACAATTCAGTAGAAACATCATAAGTAAAAGGTGGAAGAAGGGGTTTAGGAAGTTTTGCTGGAGGATTTAGCATTGAACTTGTTCTGAAGAAGTGCAGGTGCTTGGCAGGTTCGAAGCAGGAAGATAACACTGTAGACAGAGGAATCAGGACACACAGACAATATCATAAACATGCTAAATCAAACAGCCACTGGCAATAAAATATTTACAAAGTAGCAGCAATTTCAGACCACCTGGTCAGGATATGAATGGCATTTTCTTAACATCAATCCCATACCTGAACAAAAAGAAACTTGAAGGTGATGGATGAACTCACATCTTCTAACACCATAGTTGTTAGACAAAAGCATCTAATAATACATTATAGATTTGACTTTCTAAGAGTTTTATTTTTCAAAAGGTAAGAAAAGGAAAAAGCATGAATGAGTATTAATCACTTAATTCAGACTTGTAACGAAGGAGATAATTGTTATGTGCAAGATGGCTGAGTGGAAAAAGTGGTGAAAGAGGGGCAGATGCATTTTAAATACACTAAGAGATTATGTACCTAATTTTATTTACTTTTCAAAACAACTTAGGGTGTGAATATTACCCTATTTTAGGGATGAGAAAAATGGCAGCTCAGAGACTTGTCAGGTGACACAGAGCCAGCAGGTGCTGGGCTCTGAGTTTGAGTCCTAGTCCATCTTCACTGTGAGTGTTCTTTCTATTATGTGACATGGAACAGGAATAAATAACCTATGGTCACTGGACCTGGTATATAGTAGCCCTAAAATAAGTATTTGACAAAGGAACCTAAGCACCATCAAGGCAAATATATATTCATTTTATTTACCAGGAAAATGACAGACATGGTGTTCATCGGGTTTTCATTCTAGTAGGGAAGCCAGCTAATAAATAAGTATATAATATAAATATAAGTGCGATAATTTCCTTACAGAAAAATGCAGATGGGTAAGGGGATAAAGGATAATGTGTGATGAGTTTTGTTGGTTTGGTAGGTTTGGGAGGTGAGAGAATCCAAAACAGGGAAACATTTGAGCAGAAACCTGAGTGAAGTGAAGCGGAGGGTTAGTCACCTATTGCTGTACCAAATTATGCCAGAACTTACGGGCTAAAAACAACCCTTCTTATCTCAGGGCTTCAGTGTGTCTGGGCCCTAGGTGTGGCTGAGTTGGTCCCGGTGTCTGGCTCAGTGTCTCTCACAAGACTGCAGTCAAGTTGACCTCTGGGACTGCAGTCCTTGCAAAGCCGGAGAGGACAGGGAAGGATCCTCTGCAGTCTCACTCAGGAGATTGTTGGCAGGACTCAGTTCCTCCCAACCTGTTGGATGGAGGGTCTCAGCTCCTGACTGGCTGCGGGTCAAGTGACCACCCTCTGTTTTTTGTCACATCAGCCTCTCCAGAGAGCAGCTCACAAATGGCAACTCGCTTCATCAGAGCAAGTGAGAAGAGCCACAGAGAGGGAGAGTGAGCAAGAAGGACATCACAGTCTTTCATAACCTAATCTCTGGATGACATCCCATAGCTGTTGCTCTTCTTTAGAGCCGGTCTATTCTGGTCTTTTCTTTAGAAGCAAGTCACTAGGCCCAGCTCACACACAAGGGAGGGGATCACACAGACATGAATCCCAGGAGGTAGGTCCCTGGGAGTCAGGGAAGAAAGCTGCCCCCCACAGGAGGCCGCTGTTCACACATCTGGGGAAAAGCACAGCAGATGTTGGGAACAGCGAATGCAAAGACCAGGACTTGTTTGAGGGACAGTGAAAAGGCTGGAGAGGAAAAAGAGGAGAATGTGGAGCTTATAAAGTAGGTAGGGGTCAGATCCTAGATCATATGGCACTTTTTAGGTCTCGGTAATTTGGATTTGATTATGAATGTGAAGAAAATTCCTTGGAGGGATTGGAGTGGAGGATATTAAACTAACCTTTGTTTTATGAGATCACAGTAATAGCAAATGGTATATGCATTCCATTTTTTAATTTGTTTGTTTTGAGTTACTTTTAGTGACCTTTCTAAGGGAAAGCTGGCCATTCCATAGCTATGTTCCTTATATTAAAAAATTGTTACCTTACTGGTTCTTACAACCCTGAATCTGACAGGGTGATATAAGGTGATAATTTGACATTAGACATTTTTTAGGATTTGAGCTCCCCTATGTTTTTCTGGGGAAGAAGAATTAGTTGATTTATTATTAATAATTATTACTATTTCATTGCTGTTCTTTGCAAACAATTGAGCTTGTCCCACATCAACCTCAGGCAAAGTCAGGAAAACAAGGAGTTGGAATGAGAAGCAACATGGTGAACTTGATCCTGACTGTGCATGGGGAGCCATGGAGGAGGGTCTCCTAGTGCCCATTGATAGTCAGCGATTACAGGGTCTAATTCCTCCTGGAGAATAAACACACCTTAAGTTGCTGATTCCTTCTCCTTAGTTATCTGGGTCAGTTAATCCCAGCACAGAGCTGCCAGCTGAGCTCTTCCCTGGCCAAGCTGCTCTGCTTTGAAATTCTCCCACAGGCTACCTCGCCCAGTGATGTCAGAGGGGGTGAGTGCCCGCCAGCCCTCCCCTCTCACGAGATGCTGTGTGTGCTGTCTTTGCTCAGGAAACATCTGGTTGATCTGTTAGTCTTCCATCGTGTTGCTGGGTGTTTCATAAATTAGTGGAGCAGAATAGGATGGGAAGACATGGAGCTTCAGCAATTATTCAACCCCGCCAGCAAGTAACAAACTAAAATGAGATGTGAGGAAACTGCCTCCCTGGCAGGCCCTCTCCAGGGACCCGGCACATTGGCTACACAGTCACATTTCCTCGCTTGTGATGGAAAATGAATGCTGTTTACAAGAGCTTGAAGTGGCTGGAAGGGGACAGGAGCCAAGCAGTGTAGTGGAAGGAGAGCTCCTACTTGGACACTTTCAGCAATCCAGCAGTTATTCAACACCGGCTTAAAAGAAGGCTTCTAATGACAAGTATTATTTACTGTCCCTGGGACAGTGAAACTCCACATTCATTGGTAAACAGAATCCATGACCACTTAGAAACAGACCCAGCCCTTCCTAAGCTGTTTGACATAGAACAAAAGTTGCTGTGTGTCCTTCACTGAGCTCTAAGTACACTTTTTGTCCTCCTTGGTTTCTGTTGCCTTTTTTCTCGGTTTATGAACCACTAGAGAGGAATCAAATAAAATAGATAAAAGAAAATGGGTTTGGGGTGCTATCTTCACCCCCACCAACCTCCATATCTGTCTCTGGGGGGATCAGGTTTTCTTAACTTCCAGGATCCTGGCCTACAAATGAAAAGCTTTTCTCTTCTCCTGCTTTTCCTCCTGCCACTCTCCCCTCCTCCAGTTACATCAATGATACCTTTCTAGTGTATCAACTTCTAGACCTCTGTATAAGTCCTCCAAAGGCATTGAATCAGAATGGAAAGGCAAAAAAAAAAAAAATTAAAAAAATTTTATATTATAACATTAGGGAAAACAACAACAACAAAAAACTGAAAGACAAAATAATTCCAGCTTTTAAAAAGTCTAAAAATTTATTTGTTCTCAATGTTCACTCTTCTGGTGTTAATCAGGTGGAAAACAAGATTAAGTGTAAATTTTTGTACCCATCTTTCTGCCACAGGGTCAAATTGAGATCCTGGAGCTTTAGGATTGCTGCTCCATCATTGATTCATTCATTCCTTTAGCAGAGAGTTTGAGTACTTTGTGTGTTTTCTACATTGAGTGTATAGCTTGGAACAAGATAAAATTCCATGCTCTCTTGGAGACTTTATACGTACACAAGAGTGAGGATGAAATGACCTAATGTGTGTGAAGTGCTCAGCCTGTGCGTGGCATTTAGAAAGTGGTCAAAAAATGTTCACCATTATTAGTTATTACCCCCAATTACAAATATCTTTCTGCCTCCCAGTCTCCCTACCTCTGTGCTTGGACTCAAGTTATTGCTTTTACCTCCCCAAGTTTCAAAGGAAATCCCCCCCGCATGTTGTCAAACTTCTGTCCATATTCAAGATTTATAGTAAGGAATTGTCTCTCGTGATTATGTAGGCTGAGAAGTCTCAGAAAGTTTTTGGAGATCCTTTTTAAGTAGACATAGCATAAAACATAACTTGTTGAAAATTATATTTACAAACTTTTTTTTTTGATTTTTTTAACATCTTTATTGGAGTATAATTGCTTTACAATGCTCTGTTAGTTTCTGCTTTATAACAAAGTGAATCAGTTATACTTAATTCACTCTGTATGACAGACTCTAGGTCTATCCACCTCACTACAAATAACTCAATTTCATTTCTATTCAAGGCTGAGTAATATTCCATTGTATATATGTGCCACATCTTCTTTATCCATACTTCCGATGATGGACACTAAGGTTGTTTCCATCACCTGGCTATTGTAAATAGAGCTGCAATGAACATTTTGGTACATGATTCTTTTTGAATTATGGTTTTCTCAGGGTATATGCCCAGTAGTGGGATTTCTGGGTCGTATGGTAGTTCTATTTGTAGTTTTTAAGGAACCTCCGTACTGTTCTCCATAGTGGCTGTATCAATTTACATTCCCACCAGCAGTGCAAGAGTGTTCCCTTTTCTCCACACCCTCTCCAGCATTTATTGTGTCTAGATTTTTTGATGATGGTCATTCTGACTGGTGTGAGATGATATCTCATTGTAGTTTTGATTTGCATTTCTCTAATGATTAATGATGTTGAGCATTTTTTCATGTGTTGGCTGGCAATCTGTATATCTTCTTTGGGGAAATGTCTGTTTAGGTCTTCTGCCCATTTTTGGATTGGGTTGTTTGTTTTTTTGTTATTGAGCTGCGTGAGCAGCTTGTATAATGTGGAGATTAATCCTTTGTCTGTTGCTTCATTTGCAAATATTTTCTCCCATGCTGAGTGTTGTCTTTTTGTCTCGTTTATGGTTTCCTTTGCTGTACAACAGCTTTTAAGTTTCATTAGGTCCCATTTGTTTATTTTTGTTTTTATTTCCATTTCTTTAGGAGGTGGGTCAAAAAGGATCTTGCTGTGATTTATGTCATAGAGTGTTCTGCCTATGTTTTCCTCTAAGAGTTTGATAGTGTGTGGCCTTACATTTAGGTCTTTAATCAATTTTGTGTTTATTTTTGTATATGGTGTTAGGAAGGGTTCTAATTTCATATTTTACATGTACCTGTCCAGTTTTACCAGCACCACTTATTGAAGAAGCTGTCTTTTCTACACTGTATATTCTTGCCTCCGTTATCAAATATAAGGTGACCATATGTGCATAGGTTTATCTCTGGGCTTTCTATTCTGTTCCATTTATCTATATTTTTGATTTTGTGCCAGTACCATACTGTCTTGATTACTATAGCTTTGTAGTATAGTCTGAAGTCAGGGAGCCTGATTTCTCCAGCTCCATTTTTCATTCTCAAGATTGCTTTGGCTATTCGGGGTCTTTTGTGTTTCCATACAAATTGTGAAATTTTTGTTCTAATTCTGTGACAAATGTCAGTGGTAGTTTGATAGGGATTGCATTGAATCTGTAGATTGCTTTGGGTAGTAGAGTCACTTTCACAATGTTAATTCTTCTAATCCAAGAACATGGTATATCTCTCCATGTATTTGTATCATCTTTAATTGCTTTCATCAGTGTCTTATAATTTTCTGCATACAGGTCTTTTGTCTCCTTAGGTAGGTTTATTCCTAGATATTTTATTCTTTTTGTTGCAATGGTAAATGGGAGTGTTTTCTTGATTTCACTTTCAGATTCTTCATCATTATTGTATAGGAATGCCAGAGATTTCTGGGCATTAATTTTGTATCCTCATATTTGACCAAATTCATTCATTAGCTCTAGTAGCTCTCTGGTAGCATCTTTAGGATTCTCTATGTGGAGTATCATGTCATCTGCAAACAGTGACAGCTTTATATCTTCTTTTCTGATTTGGATTCCTTATATTTCTTTTTCTTCTCCGATTGCTGTGGCTAAAACTTCCAAAACTGTGTTGAATAATCATGGTGAGAGAGCAACCTTGTCTTCTTCCTCATCTTAGTGGAAATGGTTTCAGTTTTTCACCATTGTGGATGATGTTGGCTGTGGCTTTGTCATATATGACCTTTATTATGTTGAGGAAAGTTCTCTCTATGCCTACTTTATGCAGGGTTTTTATGATAAATGGGTGTTGAATATTGTCGGAAGCTTTCTCTGCATCTATTGAGATGATAATATGTTTTTTCTCCTTCAATTTGTTAATATGGTGTATCACGTTGATTGATTTGCATATATTGAAGAATCCTTGCATTCCTGGAAGAAACCCCACTTGATCATGGTGTATGATCCTTCTAGTGTGCTATTGGATTCTGTTTGCTAGTATTTTTTTGAGGATTTTTGCATCTATGTTCATCAGTGATATTGGCCTGTAGTTTTCTTTCTTTGTGACATCTTTGTCTGTTTTTGTTATCAGGGTGATGGTGGCCTTGTAGAATGAGTTTGGGAGTGTTCCCCCCTCTGACATACTTTGGAAGAGTTTGAGAAGGATAGGTCTTAGCTCTTCTCTAAATGTTTGATAAAATTCGCCTGTGAAGCCATCTGGTCCTGGGCTATTGTTTGTTGGAAGATTTTTAATCACAGTTTCAATTTCAGTGCTTGTAATTGATCTCTTCATGTTTTCTATTTCTTCCTGGTTCCATCTCGGCAGGTTGTGCATTTCTAAGAATTTGTCCATTTCTTCCAGGTTGTCCATTTTATTGGCATTGTGTTGCTTGTAGTTATCTCTCATGGCCCTTTGTGTTTCTGCAGTGTCAGGTGTTACTTCTCCTTTTTCATTTCTAATTCTCTTGATTTGAGTCTTCTCCCATTTTTTCTTGATGAGTCTGGCTAATGGTTTATCAATTTTGTTTATCTTCTCAAAGAACCAGCTTTTAGTTTTTTTGATCTGTGCTCTCATTTCCTTCATTTGTTATTCATTTATTTCTCATCTGATCTTTATGATTTATTTCCTTTTGCTAACTTTGGGGGTTTTTTGTTCTTCTTTCTCTTACTGCTTTAGGTCAAGGTTAGATTGTTTATTTGAGATTTTTGTTGTTTCTTGAGGTAGGATTGTATTGCTATAAACTTCCCTGTTAGAACTGCTTTTGCTGCATCCCATAGCATTTGGGTCATCGTGTCTCCATTGTCATTTGTTTCTAGGTATTTTTTGATTTCCTCTTTGAGTTCTTCACTGATCACTTCGTTATTAAGTAGTGTATTGTTTAGCCTCCATCTGATTGTATTTTTTACAGTCATTTTCCTTTAATTGATGTCTAGTATCATAGTGTTGTGGTCAGAAAAGTCATTTCATTCGATTTCAATTTTTTTAAATTTACCAAGGCTTGATCTGTGACCCAAGATATGATCTATCCTGGAGAATGTTCCATGAGCATTTGAGAAAAATGTGTATTCTGTTGTTTTTGGATAGAATATCCTTTATATATCAATTAAGTCCATCTTGTTTAATGTATCATTTAAAGCTCGTGTTTCCTTATTTATTTTCATATTGGATGATCTGTCCATTGGTGAAAGTGAGGTGTTAAAGTCCCCTACTATGATTGTATTACTGTCGATTTCTCCTTTTATGGCTGTTAATATTTGCCTTATGTATTGATGTGCTCCTATTCTGGTGCAGAAATATTTACAATTGTTATATCTTCATCTTGTATCGATCCCTTGATCATTATGTTGTGTCCTTCTTTGTTTCTTGTAATAGTCTTTATTTTAAAGTTTATTTTGTTGGATATGAGAATTGTTACCCCAGCTTTCTTTTAATTTCCATTTGCATGGAATATGTTTTTCCATCCCCTCACTCTCAGTCTGTATGTGTCTGTAGGTCTGAAGTGGGTCTCTTGTAGACAGCATGTATATGGGTCTTGTTTTGTATCCATTCAGCCAGTCTGTGTCTTTTGGTGGGAGCATTTAATCCATTTACATTTAAGGTAATTATTGATATGTATGTTCCTATTCCCATTTTCTTAATTGTTTTGGGTTTGTTATTGTAGGTCTTTTCCTTCTCTTGTGTTTCTTGCCTAGAGAAGTTCCTTTAGAATTTGTTGTAAAGCTGGTTTGGTGGTGCTGAACTCTCAGCTTTTGCTTGTCTGTAAAGGTTTCAATTTCTCCATCAAATCTGAATGAGATCCTTGCTGGGTTGAGTAATCTTAGTTGTAGTTTTTTCTCCTTTATCACTTTAAATATGTCCTGCCACTCCCTTCTGGCTTGCAGAGTTTCTGCTGAAAAAGCAGCTGTTAACCTTATGGGGATTCCCTTGTGTGTTATTTGTTGTTTTCCCTTGCTGCTTTTAATATGTTTTCTTTGTATTTAATTTTTGATAGTTTGATTAATATGTGTCTTGGTGTGTTTTTCCTTGAATTTATTCTGTATGGGACTCTCAGTGCTTCTTGGACTTGATTAACTGTTTCCTTTCCCATATTAGGGAAGTTTTCAACTATAATCTCTTCAAATATTCTCTCAGTCCTTTCTTTTTCTCTTCCTCTTCTGGGACCCCTATAATTCAAATGTTGATGCACTTAATATTGTCCCAGAGGTCTCTGAGACTGTCCTCAGTTCTCTTCATTCTTTTTTCTTTATTCTGGTCTGCAGTAGTTATTTCCACTATTTTATCTTCCAGGTCACTAATCCGTTCTTCTGCCTCAGTTATTCTGCTATTATTCCCTTCTACAGTATTTTTAATTTCATTTATTGTGTTGTTCATCATTGCTTGTTTCCTCTTTAGTTCCTGTAGGTCTTGTTAAATGTTTCTTACATTTTCTCTATTCTATTTCCAAGATTTTGGATCATCTTTACTATCATTATTCTGAATTCTTTTTCAGGTAGACTGCCTATTTCCTCTTCATTTGCTAGGTCTGGTTTGTTTTTACCTTGCTCCTTCATCAGCTGTGAGTTTTTCTGTCTTCTCATTTTGCTTATCTTACTCTGTTTGGTGTCACCTTTTGCAGGCTGCAGGTTCGTAGTTCCCATTGTTTATGATGTCTGTCCGCAGTGGCTAGAGTTGGTTCAGTGGGTTGTGTAGGCTTCCTGGTGGAGGGGACTAGTTCCTGTGTTCTGGTGGATGAGGCGGGATCTTGTCTTTCTGGTGGGCAGGTCCACGTCTGGTGGTTTGTTTTGGGGTGTCTGTGACCTTATTATGATTTTAGGCACCTCTCTGCTAATGGGTGGGGTTGTGTTCCTGTCTTGCTAGTTGTTTGACATAGGGTGTCCAGCACTGTATCTTGCTTGTCGTTGAGTGGTTCTTGGCATTGAGATGGAGATCTCTGGAAGATTTTTACCATTTGATATTACGTGGAGCTGGGAGGTCTCTTGTGGACCAGTGTCCTGAAGATGGCTCTCCCACCTCAGAGGCACAGCTCTGACTCCTGACTGGGCTGCAGCACCAAGAGCCTTTCATCCACATGGCTCAGAATAAAAGGGAGAAAAAGTAGAAAGAAAGAAAGAAAGAAAGAGGATAAAATAAAATAAATAAAGATAAAATAAAGTTGTTAAAATAAAAAATATTTATTAAGAAAAAAGGTTTTTTTTAAAGTAAAACAAACAAACAAAACAAAAACAAAACAAAAAAAAAAAAAAACGGATGGTGAGAACCCTAGGACAAATGGTGAAAGCAAAGCTATACAGACAAAATCTCACAGAGTAACATACACATACACATTCATAAAAAGAGGCAAAGGGGAAAAAATAATATATCTTGCTCCCAAAGTCCACCTCCTCAATTTGGGATGATTCTTTGTCTATTCAGGTATTCCACAAGTGCAGGGTACATCAAGTTGACTGTAGAGATTTAATCCGCTGCTCCTGAGGCTGCTGGGAGAAATTTCCCTTTCTCTTCTTTGTTCTCACAGCTCCCAGGGGCTCAGCTTTGGATTTGGCCCCGCTTCTGCGTGTCGGTTGCCTGAGGGCGTCTGTTCTTCACTCAGACACGACGGGGTTAAAGGAGCAGCTGATTCGGGGGCTCTGGCTCACTCAGGCCGGGGGGAGGGAGGGGTACGGATTGTGGGGCGAGACTGCGGAGGCAGAGTCCAGTGTGTCGTTGCACCAGCCTGAGGCACGCCGTGCGTTCTCCCGTGGATGTTGTCCCTGAATCATGGGACCCTGGCAGTGGCGGGCTGCACAGGCTCCCCGGAAGGGTTGTGTGGATAGTGACCTGTGCTCGCACACAGGCTTCTTGGTGGTTGCAGCAGCAGCCTTAGCGTCTCATGCCCGTCTCTGGGGTCCATGCTGATAGCCACGGCTCGTGCCCATCTCTGGAGCTCCTATAACCAGCCCTCTTAATCTCCTCTCCTCACGCACCAGGAAACAAAGAGGCAAGAAAAAGTTTCTTGCCTCTTTGGCAGCTCCAGATATTTCCCAGACTCCCTCCGGGCTAGCCGTGGTGCACTATCCCCTTCAGACTGTGTTCACGCTGCCAACCCCAGTCCTCTCCCTGTGATCCGACCAAAGCCCAAGCCTCAGCTCCCAGCCCCTGCCCGCCCCGGCGGGTGAGCAGACAAGCCTCTTGGGCTTGTGAGTGTTGGTCAGCACTGATCCTCTGTGCGGGAATCTCTCTGCTTTGCCCTCCGCACCCGCGTTGCTGCGCTCTCCTCCGTGGCTTCGAAGCTTCACCCCTCTGCCACCCGCAGTCTCCACCCGCGAAGGGGCTTCTAGTGTGTGGACACCCTTCATCCTTCACAGCTCCCTCCCACTGGTGCAGGTCCCGTCACTATTCTTTTGTCTCTGTTTTTTCTTTTGCCCTACCCAGGTGGGTGGGGGAGTTTCTTGCCTTTTGGAAAGTCTGAGATCTTCTGCCAGCCTTCAGTGGGTGTTCTATAGGAGGAGTTCCATGTGTAGATGTATTTCTGATGTATCTGTGGGGAGGAAGGTGATCTCCGCGTCTTACTCTTCCACCATCTTCTTCAACACTTATTTGTAAACTTTTATCTTACATTTATTTAGTTTCCTTCATCTTAACATGTATGTTTAAATCACTCATGAAAATTTCATAAGAATTAAACAGCTCACCATCATCCTGTTTTTTGAATATTACTTTTTTTTTTTAAATGAAGCTATGTTCTAAATATCATCTTATCTTTCTTGATGACAAATTCTACAATTTGAGATATCAAGAGCTTATTTGAGTTTTTGTAAACATAGGTACAATAAAAGTATTTGATACTGACAACTCTAAAGGTACACCTGTTTTAATTAAACGAATAAATTTAAACTAGCTTTTATTTACTGAAAATTATCCTAGATCACAATAACTTTGAAAATATTTGGGTTAGTTTCTATATTTCTAAAAGTATACTTGATTTTTATAATGCTTGTTTGTCTTCAGTAAATTAAATAGAGCTCTTTAGGAAATAATTATGGTAATACCATTCGGAGGTACAGAATAAATCACATATCTATAGTATACATAAATAGACATATATAAACATACAGATGCAAACTGAGATCTTAAAGCTTTCATTTAAAAATTTTATTCATGAAACATATGATAATGCAAAACTTTATAGTTTATAGAACACCGGTTTTGTCCATTGTTTTTCTGGCAGATGGAATAATTTAAGCTTACCTACTCAGATTGCTTTTTACTAGTATTTGTGAAAGAGACTGAAATGGAGAAGGACTCTATGGACTCCTCCTGAGTACCAAAACTTTCTGTGTCCCCTGTTTCTGGTTTTCAGGAAATAAGCTTCAATCAGCCTCCTCTGACCTTCCCTGAATTTCAAAGGGCAGATTCAGTCAATTGCTTATCAGGGAAGGGAGAGAATTCAAAAACGAAGGAGGAATAGTCAAGAAACAATAGTGCAGGCATGGGGCAGGTTCCTGGTTCTTCCTTAAGAGATATACATAACAAAATACCTTTGAGTTCTTCTGCCAGAACTAAGGCCCTCACCCAGGTGGAGGACGGTAACTTCAGGCTGAGCACAAGATTCCTGGAACACCACCAACCAATCAGAAGAAAGTCTGCACATGGTGGAAGATAATGAAGACTCTGATCCCCTCCCCAAATAATGTTCCCTTTAAAAGTTTTATCGTTAAGCAGAATCTTTGCAGTTAGGTTTTTGGACACAAGCCCATCATCTCCCCAGGTTGCCAGCCTTCTGAGTATAGCAACCTTTTTTTTTTTTTACAATCAGCACTTATTTGCTTTTGAGCAGTGAACAGTCAGACTTGAGTTTAGTAACAGATTTTGTTGCCCAATATGGGGCTATGCTCTTGCTGGGTCTGGCTCCTCCAAGCTACTGAGCCACTGACTGCAGCAAGGCTCTAGAACAATCATGGCTAGCTTGCCTCAGAGGGGAAATTTGAGGGAATGTCCCAGCAGCTGCTGAAACCTTCATTTCAAGGACTTTCCACATCTCTTCCCTGCCCGATACCAGCTGCTGTTTTGGCTTTCGGTAGGTGGAAATGGAAACATGCATTTGATACGAGCTTACAAGCTCTAGGACCAGGTTTGTCTACTAGAGTGCACCTGGACAGCTTTTCCTTTGTGGCCATTTGATTCTGATGTGCATCGCCCACTGAGGATCGTTTGTAAGCACCAGACACTATTTGGGCCAGAGTGCTATTTGGGCCAGTTGGCTCTGATGTGCCTGTGTCATTAAGAGCTGTTTGTGTTTTAAGGGTATATCTGTTTAAGAGCCAGGCTGGTCATGTGGGTTTGTGACAGCCATTTGTGTTTCATCATTTGTGAACACCAGGTACTATTTGTGACAGGTGTCTGTTTTGTGTCTCATGTTTTGTGATTAACTTTCTGTCTTGTGAAATGGGAAATACTGGTTCTGTGTGTCTCTGCTTCCAAATGGTATTTCTGTTGTACCTAGGTTTACTAGAGGTCAACTAAGATCATATTATATCTGCCGCGAATTTGTCAGCAAGAAACATATCTCAACATGATGAAACTTTAAATATATATAAGTAAGATAAGAGAGGTTTTTGATGGAAATGTTAGAAATGAGTATGTTCTGGGAACATCTGCTTTGTGGGTGTCTCTCCAGATTTTGGTAATTTGAAACTAAACTGAGTTGAATGTCAAGAGCTCATTGACTGTCCATGTCAGTTCACATGGTATAAAATATTGGAACTTTAATTGGTGGGTGGGTCTAAATTTACCTACCTTTGCATTATTAGGACAGGAAGACTAAAGCATAAATTTTCCAATCAGGAAATGTTTGTATGACATAGAGCTCACAATTACTTGCTTCTTGGTTTTTGCTAGAAATTAAGGTTTTTAAGCATTAAAATTATAATATAAGTAATGAAAGCTACTGAATGAATAAGAAAAACTTTTCAGCATGAGAGAAAAGATGTGTGTTTTCAGCAAAAGAAGGTATGAAGAATAGAAATGAATTTCTTGGGAAAAGAAGGGCTATTTTGTCCTAGAATGGATTGTTTCTGAATGAAGAAGAAAATAAGAGATAAAATAATATGCATGCAGAAGGTTGTAGAGAGCTTGTAAAAAGGGAATGCTGGGAAAAGAATTTCGTGCATCATCAGGATTTTCTAAGATTGCATTAAGTTTAATTAGATAAATGGATTTTGTTAAGAATGGACTAGGGGCAGGGCTGGATTTGCTTTCTCTTTGTTAAGAGAGCAAAATTTTCTTGGAATGCTGCTTTTGGTAACAGATTGTGTGAGTTTCCTTGCCTTTAAGTGATCTGTAATTGCTTTTGAAATCTTTTGTCACCTTGGTTAAGTGAATAAGTATTGTTTCACAGTGACCTGTGATCCTATTTGACCAAGTATTTTGCACCCTTTTTGATATTTTGGACAAAATCCCCAAATATCAAATTCTAACTGAAGTTCTTTTGACTTCCAGATAACTTTGAGTTTCTCCAAAGGAACCCTGAGGCATCTCAGAGAGATGTAAAAGTTAACTAGGATTATTTGCTATGGGAAAATTCTACCCTCTCCATCTGATGTCACTTCCCTATCAAGGAGTGAGCCAATCTGGGCACATTGTGAACAACTCTGAGTTCATTCTCTTTCGAGATCTGGCACACTCTGGAAGCCTCCATCTGAGAGTTGGACTAGGAGTTTTAGACTACACCTTCTCTGATTTTCTGTCTTTGTAACTGTACCTTATTTGTTGTTTGTGTTTTTGTGTGTAACATCTTGGGATGAGCCACTCTGGCTTGCAGAGACTGGGAATTCTAGCCACTGCATCTGGGATCACTTCCCTTTTAAGGAGTGAATGACTCTGGGCTTATTGCCAGCCAGTCTGGGCCCATTCTCTTTCAAGAGCTGGGCCAATTTGTCTTGAGGCATCCGCTTGAGAGCGGAAGTGGAATTTGAGGGCTACATCTCATCTGACATTTTGCTTTCAGGGCCACGTTTGTTGTTTGTATGTGTCTGTGTATCAGTACTCTCATTGGCTGGTTGAGACATCTCTGGTCTCTGAGCTCTGAGGACACCACTGTTGCATTGGCTTTATACATGCCAGAGCATTGGTTGAGATTTTCCCTTTCTGGGGCTAGGGAACTGTGACCTTGAGAGACCATTTTACATTGCATAGCTTATTTGCTTGATATTTGTGTATGGGTGATCAGATCTATTTTCCATCTTATAGTCCCATAGGGTGTATTTTTGCAAAACAGGGAGATCTTTAGCTATGCTCCCATGAATAAAGGAATGATATTTTTTATTGTAATACTGTTTTGCCTCAGTACTCCTTGAGATCTGGAGGACAAGGGCCCCTAATGGCTCTGCTATTGGATCAAAGTTAGCCTTTGGAATTGGTTTGGCTTTCATCTTGGGTGTGTTCATGAATGTCCTGTTCTCTCTTCCTGGTTTTGACCTTTGTTAAGGGGTCCTGGTAGTGTGAATGCTGATTCTTTTTCCTCTGAAAGCGAGGCATGTGAATGTGAGTGAATATTATGTATTATTGTCTATTACAGCTATTAACTATGACTGAATTGACTATTTAGAAACTAAAAAGAAAACCCTGAAAATGGCCAAGGTGGAACTCTTTTGACACTCTAAAACTGTTTTTTGCATATGCAGTTATAGGAAGCTAGCGTTCTAGAAGGAAGAAGTATCTCTCTTCTTGTGACTTTGAGATGTAAATAATCTACCTGGAACCTTAATCTAATCATTTGTGATCTCTGAGAGTGAGGGAAAAAAAAGAGGCCTTTGTTATTTTGTATGTTAAATTACATGGGAAGCATTGTCAAATGAGTGATAAGCTTTTTCAGGTTATATTATATGGGTAAATGTTATTAATATGGAATGCCTAAAAATTTGATGTGTCCTGATAAAAGTTTACCAGTCATAATTCTGGTTATTGTAACCAAGTTTCTTGATCGATTACATAGTAATCAGTTGTTTAACTGTGGCTTTTAAGTCTTTTGTCCCTTATAGACAGTTACTGTTGTATCTGATGCTTTTGTAAGAGTGCTTCATCTTCAAGAAAATACATAGATAGACTTTTTGACAAGTACAGGTCTCTGATAAATTTCAGATTGTACTGCTGAGCTGGGTAAGAAACTAAGGAATCCTAATGGAAAACCTGATGGCTTCACAAAGCTGTTAACAAAAAAAGATTAGTTACTGAGCGAACTGGTGAATATGGTTATGATGTTTATGGTTTTTGTCTGGAATATTACCTGTTTTGATTTGTGTTTTTCAGATATGGGGAAGCTTTTCCCCTCTAGTTGGTTGTGGCACAACAATTTGGTAAATTACACCCATATGAGTAAAACTGAAACATTTTTCTTTTCTCTCTGTCTGGTCCTTCCATTAATTGAAGACTCTTGGGTTCTGAGCAACATTTTCAGGTGAATGGGAAAACTGTCATGGCATGTGCATGAGTCTCAATATTTTGGGGACCTACAAGAGAGAGAAATCCGCCAAGGCAGAATATGATGGCTGACCACTGGCATGACTTTCCTGGCCTTGAGAGGCCTTTTGGGAATTCAGTTTGAGAGTCTTGAATAATTCCACCGCAGCCAGTTTGGAGGAGCCTATACTGTCAGTTGACCAAACTTATTTTGCAAACAAATTGAATTGGCTATGTTTGGTGGAGATAAGGGTAATTTTAGAGAAAAAATATATGTTTCAATAGATATTATATTCTAGTTCTATTAATTGAGGTCTGTATTTATGAAAATTATTGTACAAGCCACACTTTTGCCCTGATATTCAGGAAGAAAAGAAAAGTATCTAGTGAAATTGTCACAGACTGTAACTACTCATGATGTATCACTGCTTGCTTTAGATCTACTGCTAAAAGCACATGTACAATGCTTGTGTAAAAGTGCTAAAATGTATAGCCAATATAATGTTTCCCCATTAACATACCTCTGAGCCTGTTCACAATATCTGATTAGTTTTGCCCCGACGTGGATAAGTAGGCAAATATGAAGGAGGCCTAGCAACAAGGAACATGATCTGGACCCAGGGCAGGCAGTCAATGGCCACCCTGGCTTCAAGGGACAGATGTTTTGGGCTGTCAAAGTGTTTGCAATCAAAAGGGGAAATGATGAAAAAATCTTCACATATTGAGGTATGGGGAAGTCATTCTGGTTTAAACATGGTTTAACTTAAACTTATTGACCAGAGCAACCTGTTTTGTGGCCTTTTGGACATATATTGTATAGCTGCTGTGACCACTGAGAAGAGGAATGCACTTGAAAGTCAAAATGGAGTAACTGTGGTTCAGACATCCTAGGTAAAACAAGGTGGCCATTGTGGATGTGATTTTAGACATGTTCCTGTATTGCTGAGAACGTTGAGTTTTCTGAGCTGTGTCAGATTCAGGATAACACCAGCCAATCTCAGGGCAGTTTCTGCTGGCAGATGGAAACTGCAACCTTATGGCTTCAAGATCTCTTCTTGTAATTTAAATTTTAGACAATAAAATTGGTTTAGATCAGATGTTAACAGAAAAAAAGGAGATATATGTGTAGTGGCCAATAGCTCCTGTTATGTATAATACCACATCAGAAGTTTAGATCTACTTAGATAAAATTAGACAACTGGACACCTGGCTACAAGTCTCCTTGAAGTGACAGGACTAGACTGGGTTTCAGTCTTATTCTCTTGAATTCCTAAGGTAATGAAACCTATTTTGTCCATTAACGTTTGGATTGTCACACCTTCTACTTCAAATTCATTTTTTTGCACCAGAACAGCAGATCAAGGGATTGAGATTTTAATCATAAAAGATTCCAAGACCTGGAACTCGAGGTGTCCATTCTCCAAATTGGGGAAGGACTATGCCCAATTTCAGTGGGAAGTAGCCACAGCAGTTGGCCTGCTGTTCTCTGAAAGATTTGAGGAAGGTTGAAACAGGAGTCCCACTAAAACTGAGCTCCTCTGCCAAGTTTATGATTAACCTCTCTATCCAAATCATTATTCCTTTTCTTGACCAACACCTATTTTCCTCAAGATTGAGGAGTATCAAAGATAAGAGGGGATTGAAACTGAGCAGGGCCCTGTGGGGCCCTCCCAGGTACAAATCTTTCCTGTGTCCCCTGTTTCTTGTTTGTCGGAAGAAGGAGTCATTCAGCCTCCTTGACCTTCTCTGAGTTCCAAAGAGCAAATTCAATCAGCTGTTTATCAGGGAAGGGAGGGGATGCAGAAACAAAGAAGAAGCAGTCAAGAAACCATAGTGTGGCCATAGGACAGGGTCCAGGTTCTTCCTCAAGGAATATACATAACTTACTCACCACCTCCAGAGGCAGCAAGAAAGAAGCAAGCTCAAGGGCTCAGCATGTACCCAAGTCTGGTTGCTTTTGATAATGGGAGTCTTTGAGGGCTTCTTTTGGTTCCCTCTTCTGACATTAGAACTGTTAAAAGATAAACGGAGACATATTAAAAATCAATTTGAATCAAGCAGCACACAACCTATCAGATACAAAGGAGCTTCAGGGAGCTGTACCAAATGAGAGACCTTTATAGGCAGAAGGGAGTAAGAACAGGAAGTTATATTAAGAAAAAGCAGGTTGGTTATCGTAAGGTTACTTTCCTTTATTTATTTATTTATTTTTAACATCTTTATTGGAGTCCAATTGCTTTACAGTGGTGTGTTAGTTTCTGCTTTATAACAAAGTGAATCAGCTACACATATACATATATCCCCTTATCTCCTCTCTCTTGTGTCTCCCTCCCACCCTCCCTATCCCACCCCTATAGGTGGTCAAAAAGCACCGAGCTAGAAGAGGGCAGGGATCTATCAGGAAGATTAACTAGTGCTGATCAGGCAATTCCTGATTAAATGGTTTGAGATACCATTTCTGGGAAAGCCAAAACTGTTTGTAAGCCTTGGTTTGGGAGATGAGGCTTAGTATAAGTGACTCCATTTGGGGCCTGTTGTCTTGTTTTTAGGAGTGGTTAGCCACTGACTCTTAAAATGTTATATATTTTCCTTACATAAGGTGGTGATCTCATTCTCTCATTATCATAAACTGTGCACATATTCCATGTCCTCTGTAGTCTGCTAATTCCCTAAGGGAAGAATTTGTTCACCTTTGTGAACTCCATTGCCTAGCACTGAACCTGGCACATAATGTAGAGAACTTACAAAGTCACTCACATAACATGCTGCCTAGTTGTTGTTCCATTATCATACCTTATGAAATGGAGCACTTATTATATGTGTCCAAGCAGACACACACAAAAATACATATAAATAGATTAGCTATATAAATAATTTTTATGAAGCCCTCTTATTTTCTTGGTTCTAGACTCTGAGAACCTCAACAAACAATGTGCTTCTGTGTTCTCAAGCCTATACATACACACACACACACACACATATGTGTATAAATATATATATGTATACATATATGTGTATTTGTATATATATATGTGTGTGTGTGTGTGTGTGTTATTCCTTGTAGTTAGGGAGTAGTTTAGAGAAAGAAACTTTGGGGAAGGCAGACGTACTTATATTTTATATAACCTTCTTTTTTCTCTACCCCTTCTGACTCCTGCAGTAGCTCTGCTCTGACAGGGTGTTTGATGCACTCACACAGCAGGGCATGTTGACAATAGCATGGGCCAGGTGTGTCAGGGGTCATGTGCATGGATGATCCCTGCTTTCTGGTTAAACTTCAGAGGCTGATGCTCCACCTTAGAAACTAGGTTTGGATGTGGGCTACTCAGAGCGCTGCCTCAGAGTGGGAAGGATTCAAAATGACAAGTCTTAGAGCATCTTGGAGAGCACCCCCATGCCATGTTGGAGGAATGTTAGAGATGGTGAGGAGCCATGGGGGAAAATGAGCTGCAGTTAGGAATGAATGTGGCTTACCAGGTCACTGCTCAGCCTAAAATCCTTCAAGTTTACTGGTGTTCTGGATATGAAGTTCAAAATCCTTGCCATAGCTCTCAGGGTCTCCCACGGCCTCACTGCCTCCTTCTTCAGCCACATGTGAGATGCCTTCCTTCATTTTCATTACTCAGACCTACTGGCCTTTGCTAGTTCTTCAGATGTGACTGGTTCCCCTGCCTGAGGGGTTTTATGGAAATGGTTTCTTCCATGTGGAAGTTTTCTTCTCCAACCTTCATCCAGCCAACTCCAACATGCACTCCCATGATCCCTCAGACTTGGTTAGTGCCCCCAGGTTTAGACTCTAGCCCCCTTTACTTGTCTGTTCTCACAACTCATAACCTTTTCAACAGTTTGTCCACTGTGTCTTCTTCACTGAATCATAAGCTCCTTGAGTGCAGACCCCAAGCCTGTCCCACTCATCCCAGGAACTGCCGTGCCTGTCTCCTTGCCAGATGGACACCAGACCATTGAGAAATATCTGTGAAGTGAACACACATCTTAAAGCTTTTAAAGATAATTCTCTGAGCCGACTGGGCGGTGCTACCAAAAACATGAGAACCAAATGGGCTCTGCCTGCTTTCTCTCTCTTTCAAACCCAGCTGGGAAGCAGGAGGATTGAAGGGCAGACAGTAGAGGTGGGGATTCTGGGTGAGGAATCTCAGCCAGGGAGCCAGGCCAGGACCCTCCCTGTGAAATAGGAACATTTTCAAGGACGTGACCCTCTGCTGGAATTCCTCAGTTCCAAGGTGGTCATTAACTTTGAACTGTTATGCAGAGTGAATAATTTGCCTGTGGAAAAAATTTAGCACTAAGAGTAATGCTACTTTCATTATGAAAATCCTGAAATCTTGACTTATCTCAGCTGGACTCAGTCCAGATTGGGCCATTTCCATAACATTAAAGTATAACCCATAGCCACACCAGCAAAGCCACCCCTTAACAAACAAAGGACCTGGTGCTCTCATGGAAAGACCAATGGGAACCTGAGGAATCTGGAGCCCTAAAATGATGACTTGGGGAAATAATTTGGATTAAATTAAATTATTAAACATTAAAGCAATATTTAATATAGTGAAATCAAACCTCTATATCTGGATGGGTTGAGCCTTCTGGGTGTGTGTCATTTGGTTAACCTTCTCCAAATCATTAAAGTCACACATTTAGTTACCATTTGAGTGCCTAAGATACACTTCCTTAGGGAGCAGTAATCAAAGTGAAAGAAGGGTTTCTATCCACAAAGATCTTATTGTCTATTCAGAGAGACAGACATGGGAAAATAAGTGAAACTAAGTGCTAGAAGAATGATAATATACTTATACCTTTTAAATTCCAAATGATACTTTAAGGCCCTGCAGAGAGGTAGACCTTGAAGAATCCAGTGCAACCACCAGAGCATCAGTTCTATGTTTTTTGGGCCTCTGGCATTTACTATTGACTCATGTGTTCTCAGTTTCGCAGGTAACCTGTATCAACACTGTATAGGACTGTCTTCTCCACATTAGCAAGCATGAATGCAAAAGGGTCTTAACTCTACTAATTATAGCAAGCTGAGTGACTTTTTTAAACTGCCTTACCTAGAAACTCAGTATTCTTAGTATTCTCAGCATTGCTAGCAAATTATCAAACACTGTGAAAGATATGGTTTGAATCAGACCACTTCATTTTGATTCTTTGCTCAAAAACTCTAATCCTAGTGCTTGTGTTACAGTGACACTACATAAAATACCAACTTGACCTCTATTACGTGAGACATGTAGATTTAATTTACCTGAAATAAAATTCCAACTACATTACTGATAATGATAAATTTATGAAGTATTCGTTTATTTGCATAATTCTATCCATATGACCACAATGACTAGGGTAGGGATAGGCACATTGTTTAGAGGGAGTCATGGGTTGATTTCGGATCAACTGAAAAGAAATGCTGTCTGTTTTTGACTGGGCATGAACCTAGGAAGATATAGGCCTATTTTTCTCTTGTTAGCAGCCATCCTGCCTCCAAACACAGCTCAACATCATAGATAAGTTGAAGAAGAACAAAGCTGATTCCTAACGTCAGTTTGAGGCCCATATCAACCCCCACCTGAGACCACTATACACTTGGCCTTGCATGTAAGTGAGCCTAAAATTCCTTTTTATGTTGAAGTCCATGAGTTAAGTTGGGTGTGACTTGCAAACCAAAAAGACCTAACTGATTCATTCTCACAGAAGGAACAAGGTAGGAAGGAAACTGCAGACAGCACAAGAATAACTCACTCTGTATTTATTTATCTGTATTCAATACACTTTTCTTTCATAGAAAAAACACACAGCCTGAGGTATCCCATTTTAATAAATCCCCTGCTTCCGGCTTTACATCCTGAATTTTTATGCCCATTAATTAAAGTTCCGTACCATCACACAGAGTGGTTAAAATTTTTCCCTGAGATCATAAGGCTGTGTCTTTGGCCACAGAATATCTTTCCCTCTAAAATTCAGGAGATAAGTAGGAAACTGGAAGTCTTTTGGTGGTCAAAGAGCCAGATAACTTCAGTGGAATTCCTGAGAAAAAGGTGTAGTGTCAACCACACCACTAATTAATATTTCCCTGGCTGTGAACACTTATCCTTTCAACATCACCATCATTCGAAAAAGGAAATTTATTTATTGCATATAAAGAATCTTTAATTCAATGCTGTGTGCAAAGAAAGTTGTCTTCTGCTAACTGCCAGAGCTGTCTTGATGCCTCAGTGTCCAGTAAAGTGCAGAGCTAGTGAGGTACGGACAGCCTTCCCCAGGGGCATATGGGAAAGAGAAAAACCCAGACATGGATAATGAGAAAAAAATATTACCACACTATGCACTTAGTCAGGCCTGCAATGTTTTTCAAAATGGTTTGAAATCAAAACAGTTTGTGATCCTCCCCAAGTAGGAATGGGGAGAGACAGTGGATTATCATCTCAATTCCAGCCAAATCAAGTCAGTGAAGCATACGGCAAATGGACATCAGCACGTGTTGTCCAGGCTTGGTGCACTGAGAGTCAGCTCTGAAGGCAATGCAACTTCAGCAGGAAACCACCCCCCTGGATTGCAAGGAATCACATGTGGGAAGGAGCCAGCTTGTCAGGATTAGTCCCTCTGAGGTGGTGTTGTCATTTGGCTACCTACCATCCCCCTAGAACGGCACAATGGAATGGCTATGTTCCCTACTGAGGACTTCCCTTTTTAGAAACAAGCAAAGTTTTCCCTAATCTGACCCACATTCAGCCGCCAGTCCCGGGGTGGGGAGAGTGGGAAAGGAATCGGGGACAACATTCTGGAGAGTGTGCAGGCCTCTGAAGATGAAAAAGTGACAGGCAGGCTGAGCATCAGTAGTTGTGGCACTTCCAGGGACATCATTCCATGGACACAGAGCTCCCAATTCTCTCTCTTAGGATCTCCTGGAATAGTTATGACAGGCATTCACCATGATTTTCAAGTAGGTAGGAACTCCTTTCTGCAAAGGAAAGAAGACTGTCACTTCTATGTCATTACAGCGATTACTCCTGATTCTTTGGGATGTGGCAAAGGTAAAGGAAGATGGCTTTGGGAGTAATACATATGACTATAGGGCCCCTAACCAGATATCCATAGAATGTTGCCACAGATGATGACAAAATGTAAGACACAGGGCACAGGTAAGGCTGGATGTCAGGGGCCAGCGTTATAAGACCTTGCTGTATATTTCGACTTTTGCTAAAAAAAAGCTAAGATATTTCTGAGACATCATTTTTTGAAAAGAAAAAATTAAAAACAGGAAATGAGATGGCTTGGGCTGCGGGATTCTTCCAAAGAAATGAGAGAAAGGACTTGCTTTACAGATTTAGAAAATGGTAAGGACTGGGGGCAAGGGGAAGGATACACCATCCTTTAATCAGTGTTGAACATTGCCCAAGACTTTCCCCAAACATTGTTCTATTTACTCCTTCTCTACAGGGTGACAATATCCATCTCCATTTTTAAAAGGGAAGAAATTGATGGCTTCCCTAGATTACTCAGTTAGAAGCAGGGCCAGGATTCAATATATGATGTTTGACTCAAAGCCTATGTGCTTTTTCACTCTCCCAGGGAATTGGTGTGCCTTCCAGCCAGTAGGTAGGACCTTACAAAGCAGATGGAATGGTCACCATGATTCCAGGTCCTAGGCAGTCCCTAGTGATCTGAGTACCACTGCAGTTCTCTCTCCTTACAGAAAAATAAATAAATAAATAACCGTAAAAAAACTGCCTTTCCCAGGCTTGGACATGTCTGATTGTCTCCCGAGCCAGGTTGGCCTGTCTAACTCCTCCATAAGCAGATACAGGGTCCACAGGCACCATTGTTCCTACAAGGAACAGGCTATTGTCCAGAGGTTCCAGAGAGTGATCTTGGTGGTATCTCAGGGGAAGAGCGGGGAGCAGCTGGCATTCCAGGTAAAGATACTTTGTCTTTTGTCCCAGCCTCTGTGCTGGGTATTGGCAACCCCAGTACTAACCATAGTCACTCAACAGAGCTGCTTCTTAAAAGAGCATCATGAGGGCTGAGACAGTGCGTCTCTTCAGGCTGACAGCCCCACGGGCTAAGTCAACATTGGTCAAACACACTTCCCCGCCTGCCTCCTGGGATCTCACCTTGGCAGCCCACTTAAAGAGCCAGTTTGGAACTGGGCAATCCAGGCTATCGAAGCAATACATGAAAACTGGAGAGGGAAAAAAATGACAATTTAGAAGGAGGAGACATATTAAAGATACAGCAGTAAATCTTGCAAAACTTCCAACTTTATATTCAGGCCCAGATAGTAAGGAGAGAGATAACATGGAATTCAAGTGGATTCTCCCCTCTGCCTTGCCTTATGAGAGACTTACATGTAAACATTTTGAAAAACAGCCAAGGCACATTCTGCTGTTATTTATTAAACACCTGGCAACGAGTAGACACATGGATATAGTCTCATTTAATTATCTTAATCCCAAGGAGTTGATAAAATTAAACCCCAGTTTACAAAATAATAAAATGGAGACTCAGAAGATTGGGACGACAAGCCCAAGGTGGCAGATCTAACACATGTCACAACTGCAGTTCAGATTTTGCCACAGCCTCAAGGCCACACCCATTCCAGTCCAGCAGGTGGTTGCATGGACCCCTCCCAGCCTCTCTCCTGAAGAAGGAACTCAAGGCAGGCAGGTCCTGAGTCCCTGGGTTTTTGCTGAGGAGGAGCTGCATCCTCAAAGACAGTCTTGCCAGACCTCCTTCCTACCCCCAGCTTGTGTGTACATAGACAGGACTAGCCCGAAGTGAGTTTCTAAACCTTCTAGTTGACTTGGATGTTCTGATTTCATCTGTACAATGCAAGAGTCAACAAAGAATGAATTGATGAGATTTAAAAATCCACCTTGCATTGTAGCCAAGATTCTGGGGGTAAATTGAGTCTCACTCTTTTGCACCCATGGGAATAAGCATCATGCATTTTACAAGACCTTTAGTTGGGTGGTCCTGGCCAGGGAGCCAACACGTGCCCTCTTTTTACTTTTGCTCCGGTACCTGTCATTGCCAGCCTCTGCTTGAACTGCCTTACCCAGAGCACACCTGACTTCTCTGGAAACTGTGGCATAGAGGTGCTCTGGGCCAGGATCACATGGACCTTCTGCCCATTAAACTCCATCTCTTGGTGCTGCTGCATGTAGACATACTACACCTCCAGTCAAGGCATGACATCACAGCCAGCATTTCAGATGAGCAGAAGGAAAGCCCACAAGCCAGAAGCAAAGGTAGATGATTCTGTTCCTCCACTTAGCATTTGCTCCTTTGCATTGTTACTTCACTTCCTGCCCTGTCTGCCGACCTGCCCCGCAAAACTGTGGCTCCTCCCACCTGGTGTTCTCATTTAAGAGGGTGCATTACCCACCTGTGAGTGATTCCTTGCTGCTTTTAATTTGTGGGGAACCTACTTCTTTCTCCAAGAAGTCAATGAGATCTCAAAGGATTGGTCACTTATCAGCTGTGTGATCCTGGGTTGGTTACTCACCTTTTCTGAGATTGGTTTCCTTATGCAAGAAAAGAGGGTAACACTGCCCTGCAGGCAGACTTGGTAGGGACAGTGGAGAGAGACTGGAGCAGAATAAGTGCTCAGTAAACAATGGGGCCATTTCTCTCTGTCCTCCTGCTAAGCCCCAATCACTGACCTCTATGCACAGAGGATGGTCAGGCAAGGTTATTTACACCTGGAGATCATAAGAAGACACATGAATACTCAAATAT